>NC_143135.1:120028969-120343193 GCF_059928025.1 Delphinapterus leucas | reverse complement strand
CCCTATATTCAATGCCTAAGAATACACCTGACTAGTAAGAATCTTAAAACCCATGAATTTATATGTGTCCATAAGAGAATCAAGCGTGTGTACAGCTGCATGAAGGCAGCAGAGAAAATCCGATAAATCCTATTATCAAAATAAATTACAAAAACAAAACACAATGACAGTGAAATAGAGAGCAATTCTTAAATAATTCATTCATGTCTTGTGATGCAACCTGGATTTACCTCATCTAAACCCAGAGCTGAGTGAGACATAAGGTTGGACACTTCGGGCTGATACCATTGGTGAGGTTCGATGAGCAAATGCAGGCCATTTGAAGTCATACTACATGGTACCCATTCTATGGGTCCCAACTCTCCAGGTTTCAGCGATTCTTCCTTCAGCTAAAGCATGCATGGGAAACCCACAGTATGGTGCACCGTGTGACCGGGAAACATTGTCAAATGCATCTCAGTTTTTCTCCCCTTTTACTCGGGTTCACAATTCCAGACCCTTTACTAACACTCTCCCTACTTGGAGAGTCAGTGCCTTTAACCTCCTGTTTGGCACAGTTTGCAATTTCTGCGCAGGATGAACAGGAATAGGGAGAACCAATGAGAGACTAGCTGTAGGTGTCTGCACGGCCAAAGTTAACGCTCATTTCCAACCAGGAAGAGGAATTAACCAAAGGCTCAGGATGCCGTGCCGGGACAAGATTAGGGCCTGAAGCAATCCTGCGGGTTTGCGGCCAGCTCACAAGAAAGCGAGTTGAAGAAAGGAGCTCAGGGGCACTGTAATTCACAAACCTGCAGAGTTATAAATGACAGCTATCGTCCAAAAATATATTGAAGGAAGGCTGCGAAGAGGACTTGAAAGCGGGGCAGAATTTCAGGAAAACGATTTCAGGGGGTAGACTGGAATTGCATTTAAAGCATATGAAAAGAGGCAGAACGTCGACAATGATGCACTTGGCCAAAAAGGGCGTATGCGTTTTTTCCTGAATATATTCAGGAAAAAACGCATACGCCCTTTTTGGCCAACCAAGCAAGCATGTTAAAGAAATCTGCACTACAATGAAGTCTCACTGCCCCCAGGTCAAAAGGGCCATCTGAAAAAAGTGTAAAATCCAGAAATGCAGCACAGGCCATGGAGAACAGGGAGCCTTGTTATGCTGATGGGTGGGATGTAAATTGCCAAAAGCCACTCTGGAGAAGTGTATGGTGTTTCCTGAAACACCTAAAAAACAAAGCAACGGAGCCTACAGCACTTCCACTTATGGTCCTATAGCTTAGGGAAATTAAAATCAAAAACACACAGCCACCCCAAAGTTTCAGACGGCTCTCTTCACATGAACCTCGTCTACGGTACAAGTTAAATATCCCAGAAAGCGAAAAATGGATAAAGAAGTTGTGGTTCGTACGTACAAAGGAATATCACTCACCAATGAAATCTATGTCACCTGGCCCGTCGTGCCATAATGAGTGGATTCAGGTACGATGATTCTAAGAGAAATAAGTCACACAGAAAATGAAACATCATAAGATATCACTAATACACCGAATGTAATCTTGGCTACACATGAACTGAATTACAAAACAGAGCAGGGTCTCAAATTTAGAAAACCAACTTATGTTTGCTTAAGGGGAAAGGTGAGTTGGGGTGCTGCATAAAACCAGAGATAGAAATTAGCACAGATACCATTCCATACGTCATATATGTAATAGTCAAGGGGGCTTCCCTGGTGGCGCACTGGTTGAGAGTTCGCCTGCCGATGCAGGGCACGCGGGTTCGTGCCCCGGTCCGAGAGGATCCCACATGCCGCGGAGCTACTGGCCCCGTGAGTCATGGCCGTTGAGCCTGCGCGTCGGGAGCCTGTGCTCCGCAACGGGAGAGGCCACAACACTGAGAGGCCCGCGTACAGCAAAAAAAAAAAAAAAATATGTAATAGTCAAGACCTACCCCTTGCGCAACGAAATGGGCTAAACACCCTATATTCAACGCCTAGGAATACACCTGACTAGTAAGAATCTTCAAACCCATGGATTTATATGTCTCCATAAGAGAATCAAGCATGTGTACAGCTGCATGAAGGCAGCAGAGAAAATCCGATAAATCCTATTATCAAAATGAATTACAAAAACAAAACACAATGACAGTGAAATAGAGAGCAATTCTTAAATAATTCATTCAGGGCTTGTGATGCAACCTGGATTTACCTCATCTACACCCAGAGCTGAGTGAGACATAAGGTTGGACACTTCGGGGTGATACCACTGGTGAGGTTCGATGAGCAAATGCAGACCATTTGAAGTCATACTGCATGGTACCCATTCCATGGGTCCCAACTCTCCAGGTTTAAGCGATTCTTCCTTCAGCTAAAGCATGCATGGGAAGCCCACAGTATGGTGCACCGTGTGACCAGGAAACGTTTTCAAAGGCATCTCAATTTTCGTCCCCTTTTACTCGGGTTCACAATTCCAGACCCTTTTCTAACACTCTCCAGACTTGGAGAGTCAGGGCCTTTAACCTCCTGTTTGGCACAGTTTGCAATTTCTGCGCAAGATGAACAGGAATAGGGAGAACCAATGAGAGACTAGCTGTAGGTGTCTGCACGGGCAAATTTAACGCACATTTCCCACCAGAAAGACGAATTAACCAAAGGCTCAGCATGCCGTGCCGGAAAAAGATTACGGCCTGAAGCAATCCTGCGGGTTTGCGGCCAGCTCACAAGAAAGCGATTTGAAGAAAGGAGCTCAGGGGCACTGTAATTCACAAACCTGCAGAGTTATAAATGACAGCTATCGTCCAAAAATATATTGAAGGAAGGCTGCGAAGACGACTTGAAAGCGGGGCAGAATTGCAGGAAAACGATTTCAGGGGGTAGACTGGAATTGCATTTAAAGCATAGGAAAAGAGGCAGGACGTCGACAATGATGCACTTGGCCAAAAAGGGCGTATGCGTTTTTTCCTGAATATATTCAGGAAAAAACGCATACGCCCTTTTTGGCCAACCAAGCAAGCATGTTAAAGAAATCTGCACTACAATGAAGTCTCACTGCCCCCCGGTCAAAAGGGCCATCTGAAAAAAGTGTAAAATCCAGAAATGCAGCACAGGCCATGGAGAACAGGGAGCCTTGTTATGCTGATGGGTGGGATGTAAATTGCCAACAGCCACTCTGGAGAAGTGTATGGTGTTTCCTGAAACACCTAAAAAACAAAGCAACGGAGCCTACGGCACTTCCACTTATGGTCCTATAGCTTACGGAAATTAAAATCAAAAACACACAGCCACCCCAAAGTTTCAGACGGCTCTGTTTACAAGAACCTCGTCTACGGTACAAGTTAAATATCCCAGAAAGCGAAAAATGGATAAAGAAGTTGTGGTACGTACGTACAATGGAATATCAGTCACCAAGGAAACCTATGTCATCTGGCCCGTCGTGGCATAATGAGTGGATTCAGGTACGATGATTCTAAGTGAAATAAGTCACACAGAAAATGAAACATCATAAGTTATCTCTAATACACCGAATGTAATCTTGGCTACACATGAACTGAATTACAAAACAGAACAGGGTCTCAAATTTAGAAAACCAACTTATGCTTGCTTAAGGGGAAAGGTGAGTTGGGGTGCTGCATAAAACCAGAGATAGAAATTAGCACAGATACCATTCCATACGTCAAATATGTAATAGTCAAGACCTACCCCTTGCTCAACGAAATGGGCTAAACACCCTATATTCAACGCCTAGGAATACACCTGACTAGTAAGAATCTTCAAACCCATGGATTTATATGTCTCCATAAGAGAATCAAGCATGTGTACAGCTGCATGAAGGCAGCAGAGAAAATCCGATAAATCCTATTATCAAAATGAATTACAAAAACAAAACACAATGACAGTGAAATAGAGAGCAATTCTTAAATAATTCATTCAGGGCTTGTGATGCAACCTGGATTTACCTCATCTAAACCCATAGCTGAGTGAGACATAAGGTTGGACACTTCGGGCTGATAGCATTGGTGAGGTTCGATGAGCAAATGCAGACCATTTGAAATCATACTACATGGTACCCATTCCATGGGTCCCAACTCTCCAGGTTTAAGCGATTCTTCCTTCATCTAAAGCATGCATGGGAAGCCCACAGTATGGTGCACCGTGTGACCGGGAAACATTTTCAAATGCATCTCAGTTTTTGTCCCCTTTTACTCGGGTTCACAATTCCAGATCCTTTACTAACACTCTCCCCACCTGGAGAGTCAGTGCCTTTAACCTCCTGTTGGGCACAGTTTGCAATTTCTGCGCAAGATGAACAGGAATAGGGAGAACCAATGAGAGACTAGCTCTAGGTGTCTGCACGGGCAAATTTAACGCTCATTTCCCACCAGGAAGAGGAATTAACCAAAGGCTCAGCATGCCGTGCAGGAACCAGATTAGGGCCTGAGGCAATCCTGTGGGTTTGCGGCCAGCTCACAAGATAGCGAGTTGAAGAAATGAGCTCAGGGGCACTGTAACTCACAAACCTGCAGAGTTATAAATGACAGCTATCGTCCAAAAATATATTGAAGGAAGGCTGCGAAGACGACTTGTAAGCGGGACAGATTTGCAGGAAAACGATTTCAGGGGGTAGACGGGAATTGCATTTAAAGCATAGGAAAAGAGGCAGAACGTCGACAATGATGCTCTTGGCCAAAAAGGGCGTATGCGTTTTTTCCTGAATATAATCAGGAAAAAACGCATACGCCCTTTTTGGCCAACCAAGCAAGCATGTTAAAGAAGTCTGCACTACAATGAAGTCTCACTGCCCCCCGGTCAAAAGGGCCATCTGAAAAAAGTGTAAAATCCAGAAAGGCAGCACAGGCCATGGAGAACAGGGAGCCTTGTTATGCTGATGGGCGGGATGTAAATTGCCAACAGCCACCCTGGAGAAGTGTATGGTGTTTCCCGGAACACCGAAAAAACAAAGCTACGGAGCCTACGGCACTTCCACTTATGGTCCTATAGCTTAGGGAAATTAAAATCAAAAACACACAGCCACCCCAAAGTGTCGGACGGCTCTGTTTACAAGAACCTCGTCTACGGTACAAGTTAAATATCCCAGAATGTGAAAAATGGATAAAGAAGTTGTGGTACGTACGTACAATGGAATATCACACAGCAATGAAATCTATGTCATCAGGCCCGTCGCGGCATAATGAGTGGATTCAGGTACGATGATTCTAAGTGAAATAAGTCACACAGAAAATGAAACATCATAAGATATCACTACTACACGGAATGTAAACTTGGCTACACATGAACTGAATTACAAAACAGAACAGGGTCTCAAATTTAGAAAACCAACTTATGCTTGCTTAAGGGGAAAGGTGAGTTGGGGTGCTGCATAAAACCAGAGATAGAAATTAGCACAGATACCTTTCCATAAGCCAAATATGTAATAGTCAAGTCCTACCCCTTGCTCAACGAAATGGACTAAACACCCCATATTCAACGCCTAGGAATACACCTGACTAGTAAGAATCTTCAAACCCATGGATTTATATGTCTCCATAAGAGAATGAAGCGTGTGTACAGCGGCATGAATGCAGCAGAGAAAATCCGATAAATCCCATTATCAAAATGAATTACACAAACAAAACCCAAGGACAGTGAAATAGAGAGCAATTCTTAAATAATTCATTCAGGGCTTGTGATGCAACCTGGATTTACCACATCTACACCCAGAGCTGAGTGAGACATAAGGTTGGGCACTTCGGGCTGATAGCATTGGTGAGGTTCGATGAGCAAATGCAGACCCTTTGAAGTCATACAGCATGGTACCCATTCCATGGGTCCCAACTCTCCAAGTTTAAGGGATTCTTCCTTCAGCTAAAACATGCATGGGAAACCCACAGTATGGTGCACCGTGTGACTGGCAAACGTTTTCAAATGCATCTCAGTTTTCGTCCCCTTTTACTCGGGTTCACCATTCCAGACCCTTTACGAACACTCTCCCCACTTGGAGAGTCAGTGCCTTTAACCTCCTGTTGGGCACAGTTTGCAATTTCTGCGCAAGATGAAAAGGAATAGGGAGAACAAATGAGAGACTAGCTCTAGGTGTCTGCACGGGCAAATTTAACGCTCATTTCCCACCAGGAAGAGGAATTAACCAAAGGCTCAGCATGTCGTGCGGGAACCAGATTAGGGCCTGAGGCAATCCTGTGGGTTTGCGGCCAGCTCACAAGATAGCGAGTTGAAGAAATGAGCTCAGGGGCACTGTAACTCACAAACCTGCAGAGTTATAAATGACAGCTATCGTCCAAAAATATATTGAAGGAAGGCTGCGAAGACGACTTGTAAGTGGGGCAGAATCGCAGGAAAACGATTTCAGGGGGTAGACGGGAATTGCATTTAAAGCATAGGAAAAGAGGCAGAACGTCGACAATGATGCTCTTGGCCAAAAAGGGCGTATGCGTTTTTTCCTGAATATATATATTCAGGAAAAAACGCATACGCCCTTTTTGGCCAACCAAGCAAGCATGTTAAAGAAATCTGCACTACAATGAAGTCTCACTGCCCCCCGGTCAAAAGGGCCATCTGAAAAAAGTGTAAAATCCAGAAAGGCAGCACAGGCCATGGAGAACAGGGAGCCTTGTTATGCTGATGGGCGGGATGTAAATTGCCAACAGCCACTCTGGAGAAGTGTATGGTGTTTCCCGGAACACCGAAAAAACAAAGCTACAGAGCCTACGGCACTTCCACTTATGGTCCTATTGCTTAGGGAAATTAAAATCAAAAACACACAGCCACCCCAAAGTGTCGGACGGCTCTGTTTACAAGAACCTCGTCTACGGTACAAGTTAAATATCCCAGAATGTGAAAAATGGATAAAGAAGTTGTGGTACGTACGTACAATGGAATATCACACAGCAATGAAATCTATGTCATCAGGCCCGTCGCGGCATAATGAGTGGATTCAGGTACGATGATTCTAAGTGAAATAAGTCACACAGAAAATGAAACATCATAAGATATCACTAATACACGGAATGTAAACTTGGATACACATGAACTGAATTACAAAACAGAACAGGGTCTCAAATTTAGAAAACCAACTTATGCTTGCTTAAGGGAAAGGTGAGTTGGGGTGCTGCATAAAACCAGAGATAGAAATTAGCACAGATACCTTTCCATAAGCCAAATATGTAATAGTCAAGACCTACCCCTTGCTCAACGAAATGGACTAAACACCCCATATTCAACGCCTAGGAATACACCTGACTAATAAGAATCTTCAAACCCATGGATTTATATGTCTCCGTAAGAGAATGAAGCGTGTGTACAGCGGCATGAATGCAGCAGAGAAAATCCGATAAATCCCATTATCAAAATGAATTACACAAACAAAACCCAAGGACAGTGAAATAGAGAGCAATTCTTAAATAATTCATTCAGGGCTTGTGATGCAACCTGGATTTACCACATCTACACCCAGAGCTGAGTGAGACATAAGGTTGGGCACTTCGGGCTGATAGCATTGGTGAGGTTCGATGAGCAAATGCAGACCCTTTGAAGTCATACAGCATGGTACCCATTCCATGGGTCCCAACTCTCCAAGTTTAATGGATTCTTACTTCAGCTAAAACATGCATGGGAAACCCACAGTATGGTGCACCGTGTGACTGGCAAACGTTTTCAAATGCATCTCAGTTTTCGTCCCCTTTTACTCGGGTTCACCATTCCAGACCCTTTACGAACACTCTCCCCACTAGGAGAGTCAGTGCCTTTAACCTCCTGTTGGGCACAGTTTGCAATTTCTGCGCAAGATGAAAAGGAATAGGGAGAACCAATGAGAGACTAGCTCTAGGTGTCTGCACGGGCAAATTTAACGCTCATTTCCCACCAGGAAGAGGAATTAACCAAAGGCTCAGCATGCCGTGCCGGAACCAGATTAGCGCCTGAGGCAATCCTGTGGGTTTGCGGCCAGCTCACAAGATAGCGAGTTGAAGAAATGAGCTCAGGGGCACTGTAACTCACAAACCTGCAGAGTTATAAATGACAGCTATCGTCCAAAAATATATTGAAGGAAGGCTGCGAAGACGACTTGTAAGTGGGGCAGAATCGCAGGAAAACGATTTCAGGGGGTAGACGGGAATTGCATTTAAAGCATAGGAAAAGAGGCAGAACGTCGACAATGATGCTCTTGGCCAAAAAGGGCGTATGCGTTTTTTCCTGAATATATATATTCAGGAAAAAACGCATACGCCCTTTTTGGCCAACCAAGCAAGCATGTTAAAGAAATCTGCACTACAATGAAGTCTCACTGCCTCCCGGTCAAAAGGGCCATCTGAAAAAAGTGTAAAATCCAGAAAGGCAGCACAGGCCATGGAGAACAGGGAGCCTTGTTATGCTGATGGGCGGGATGTAAATTGCCAACAGCCACCCTGGAGAATTGTATGGTGTTTCCCGGAACACCGAAAAAACAAAGCTACAGAGCCTATGGCACTTCCACTTATGGTCCTATTGCTTAGGGAAATTAAAATCAAAAACACACAGCCACCCCAAAGTGTCGGACGGCTCTGTTTACAAGAACCTCGTCTACGGTACAAGTTAAATATCCCAGAATGTGAAAAATGGATAAAGAAGTTGTGGTACGTACGTACAATGGAATATCACACAGCAATGAAATCTATGTCATCAGGCCCGTCGCGGCATAATGAGTGGATTCAGGTACGATGATTCTAAGTGAAATAAGTCACACAGAAAATGAAACATCATAAGATATCACTAATACACGGAATGTAAACTTGGCTACACATGAACTGAATTACAAAACAGAACAGGGTCTCAAATTTAGAAAACCAACTTATGCTTGCTTAAGGGAAAGGTGAGGTGGGGTGCTGCATAAAACCAGAGATAGAAATTAGCAAAGATACCTTTCCATAAGCCAAATATGTAATAGTCAAGACCTACCCCTTGCTCAACGAAATGGACTAAACACCCCATATTCAACGCCTAGGAATACACCTGACTAGTAAGAATCTTCAAACCCATGGATTTATATGTCTCCGTAAGAGAATGAAGCGTGTGTACAGCGGCATGAATGCAGCAGAGAAAATCCGATAAATCCCATTATCAAAATGAATTACACAAACAAAACCCAAGGACAGTGAAATAGAGAGCAATTCTTAAATAATTCATTCAGGGCTTGTGATGCAACCTGGATTTACCACATCTACACCCAGAGCTGAGTGAGACATAAGGTTGGGCACTTCAGGCTGATAGCATTGGTGAGGTTCGATGAGCAAATGCAGACCCTTTGAAGTCATACAGCATGGTACCCATTCCATGGGTCCCAACTCTCCAAGTTTAAGGGATTCTTCCTTCAGCTAAAACATGCATGGGAAACCCACAGTATGGTGCACCGTGTGACTGGCAAACGTTTTCAAATGCATCTCAGTTTTCGTCCCCTTTTACTCGGGTTCACCATTCCAGACCTTTACGAACACTCTCCCCACTTGGAGAGTCAGTGCCTTTAACCTCCTGTTGCGCATAGTTTGCAATTTCTGCGCAAGATGAAAAGGAATAGGGAGAACCAATGAGAGACTAGCTCTAGGTGTCTGCACGGGCAAAATTAACGCTCATTTCCCGCCAGGAAGAGGAATTAACCAAAGGCTCAGCATGCCGTGCCGGAACCAGATTAGGGCCTGAGGCAATCCTGTGGGTTTGCGGCCAGCTCACAAGATAGCGAGTTGAAGAAATGAGCTCAGGGGCACTGTAACTCACAAACCTGCAGAGTTATAAATGACAGCTATCGTCCAAAAATATATTGAAGGAAGGCTGCGAAGACGACTTGTAAGCGGGACAGATTTGCAGGAAAACGATTTCAGGGGGTAGACGGGAATTGCATTTAAAGCATAGGAAAAGAGGCAGAACGTCGACAATGATGCTCTTGGCCAAAAAGGGCGTATGCGTTTTTTCCTGAATATATTCAGGAAAAAATGCATACGCCCTTTTTGGCCAACCAAGCAAGCATGTTAAAGAAATCTGCACTACAATGAAGTCTCACTGCCCCCCGGTCAAAAGGGCCATCTGAAAAAAGTGTAAAATCCAGAAAGGCAGCACAGGCCATGGAGAACAGGGAGCCTTGTTATGCTGATGGGCGGGATGTAAATTGCCAACAGCCACTCTGGAGAATTGTATGGTGTTTCCCGGAACACCGAAAAATCAAAGCTACGGAGCCTACGGCACTTCCACTTATGGTCCTATAGCTTAGGGAAATTAAAATCAAAAACACACAGCCACCCCAAAGTGTCGGACGGCTCTGTTTACAAGAACCTCGTCTACGGTACAAGTTAAATATCCCAGAATGTGAAAAATGGATAAAGAAGTTGTGGTACGTACGTTCAATGGAATATCACTCAGCAATGAAATATATGTCATCAGGCCCGTCGTGGCATAATGAGTGGATTCAGGTACGATGATTCTAAGTGAAATAAGTCACACAGAAAATGAAACATCATAAGATATCACTACTACACGGAATGTAAACTTGGCTACACATGAACTGAATTACAAAACAGAACAGGGTCTCAAATTTAGAAAACCAACTTATGCTTGCTTAAGGGGAAAGGTGAGTTGGGGTGCTGCATAAAAACAGAGATAGAAATTAGCACAGATACCTTTCCATAAGCCAAATATGTAATAGTCAAGACCTACCCCTTGCTCAACGAAATGGACTAAGCACCCCATATTCAACGCCTAGGAATACACCTGACTAATAAGAATCTTCAAACCCATGGATTTATATGTCTCCGTAAGAGAATGAAGCGTGTGTACAGCGGCATGAATGCAGCAGAGAAAATCCGATAAATCCCATTATCAAAATGAATTACACAAACAAAACCCAAGGACAGTGAAATAGAGAGCAATTCTTAAATAATTCATTCAGGGCTTGTGATGCAACCTGGATTTACCACATGTACACCCAGAGCTGAGTGAGACATAAGGTTGGGCACTTCGGGCTGATAGCATTGGTGAGGTTCGATGAGCAAATGCAGACCCTTTGAAGTCATACAGCATGGTACCCATTCCATGGGTCCCAACTCTCCAAGTTTAAGGGATTCTTCCTTCAGCTAAAACATGCATGGGAAACCCACAGTATGGTGCACCGTGTGACTGGCAAACGTTTTCAAATGCATCTCAGTTTTCGTCCCCTTTTACTCGGGTTCACCATTCCAGACCCTTTACGAACACTCTCCCCACTTGGAGAGTCAGAGCCTTTAACCTCCTGTTGGGCACAGTTTGCAATTTCTGCGCAAGATGAAAAGGAATAGGGAAAACGAATGAGAGACTAGCTCTAGGTGTCTGCACGGGCAAATTTAATGCTCATTTCCCACCAGGAAGAGGAATTAACCAAAGGCTCAGCATGCCGTGCCGGAACCAGATTAGGGCCTGAGGCAATCCTGTGGGTTTGCGGCCAGCTCACAAGATAGCGAGTTGAAGAAAGGAGCTCAGGGGCACTGTAACTCACAAACCTGCAGAGTTATAAATGACAGCTATCGTCCAAAAATATATTGAAGGAAGGCTGCGAAGACGACTTGTAATCGGGGCAGAATTGCAGGAAAACGATTTCAGGGGGTAGACGGGAATTGCATTTAAAGCATAGGAAAAGAGGCAGAACGTCGACAATGATGCTCTTGGCCAAAAAGTGCGTATGCGTTTTTTCCTGAATATATTCAGGAAAAAACGCATACGCCCTTTTTGGCCAACCAAGCAAGCATGTTAAAGAAATCTGCACTACAATGAAGTCTCACTGCCCCCCGGTCAAAAGGGCCATCTGAAAAAAGTGTAAAATCCAGAAAGGCAGCACAGGCCATGGAGAACAGGGAGCCTTGTTATGCTGATGGGCGGGATGTAAATTGCCAACAGCCACTCTGGAGAAGTGTATGGTGTTTCCCGGAACATCTAAAAAACAAAGCTACGGAGCCTACGGCACTTCCCCTTATGGTCCTATAGCTTAGGGAAATTAAAATAAAAAACACACAGCCACCCCAAAGTTTCAGACGGCTCTGTTTACAAGAACCTCGTCTACAGTACAAGTTAAATATCCCAGAAAGCGAAAAATGGATAAAGAAGTTGTGGTACATACGTACAATGGAATATCACTCAGCAATGAAATCTATGTCATCAGGCCCGTCGCGGCATAATGAGTGGATTCAGGTACGATGATTCTAAGTGAAATAAGTCACACAGAAAATGAAACATCATAAGATATCACTAATACACGGAATGTAAACTTGGCTACACATGAACTGAATTACAAAACAGAACAGGGTCTCAAATTTAGAAAACCAACTTATGCTTGCTTAAGGGGAAAGGTGAGTTGGGGTGCTGCATAAAACCAGAGATAGAAATTAGCACAGATACCTTTCCATAAGCCAAATATGTAATAGTCAAGACCTACCCCTTGCTCAACGAAATGGACTAAACACCCCATATTCAACGCCTAGGAATACACCTGACTAGTAAGAATCTTCAAACCCATGGATTTATATGTCTCCGTAAGAGAATGAAGCGTGTGTCCAGCGGCATGAATGCAGCAGATGAAATCCGATAAATCCCATTATCAAAATGAATTACACAAACAAAACCCAAGGACAGTGAAATAGAGAGCAATTCTTAAATAATTCATTCAGGGCTTGTGATGCAACCTGGATTTACCACATCTACACCCAGAGCTGAGTGAGACATAAGGTTGGGCACTTCGGGCTGATAGCATTGGTGAGGTTCGATGAGCAAATGCAGACCCTTTGAAGTCATACAGCATGGTACCCATTCCATGGGTCCCAACTCTCCAAGTTTAAGGGATTCTTCCTTCAGCTAAAACATGCATGGGAAACCCACAGTATGGTGCACCGTGTGACTGGCAAACGTTTTCAAATGCATCTCAGTTTTCGTCCCCTTTTACTCGGGTTCACCATTCCAGACCCTTTACGAACACTCTCCCCACTTGGAGAGTCAGAGCCTTTAAACTCCTGTTGGGCACAGTTTGCAATTTCTGCGCAAGATGAAAAGGAATAGGGAGAACGAATGAGAGACTAGCTCTAGGTGTCTGCACGGGCAAATTTAACGCGCATTTCCCACCAGGAAGAGGAAATAACCAAAGGCTCAGCATGCCGTGTCGGAACCAGATTAGGGCCTGAAGCAATCCTGTGGGTTTGCGGCCAGCTCACAAGATAGCGAGTTGAAGAAATGAGCTCAGGGGCACTGTAACTCACAAACCTGCAGAGTTATAAATGACAGCTTTCGTCCAAAAATATATTGAAGGAAGGCTGCGAAGACGACTTGAAAGCGGGACAGGTTTGCAGGAAAACGATTTCAGGGGGTAGACGGGAATTGCATTTAAAGCATAGGAAAAGAGGCAGAACGTCGACAATGATGCTCTTGGCCAAAAACTGCGAATGCGTTTTTTCCTGAATATATTCAGGAAAAAATGCATACGCCCTTTTTGGCCAACCAAGCAAGCATGTTAAAGAAATCTGCACTACAATGAAGTCTCACTGCCCCCCGGTCAAAAGGGCCATCTGAAAAAAGTGTAAAATCCAGAAAGGCAGCACAGGCCATGGAGAACAGCGAGCCTTGTTATGCTGATGGGCGGGATGTAAATTGCCAACAGCCACTCTGGAGAAGTGTATGGTGTTTCCCGGAATATCTAAAAACAAAGCAACGGAGCCTACGGCACTTCCACTTATGGTCCTATAGCTTAGGAAAATTAAAATCATAAACACACAGCCACCCAAATGTCTCGGGCGGCTCTGTTTACAAGAACCTCGTCTACGGTACAAGTTAAATATCCCAGAATGTGAAAAATGGATAAAGAAGTTGTGGTACGTACGTACAGTGGAATATCACACAGCAATGAAATCTATGTCATCAGGCCCGTCGCGGCATAATGAGTGGATTCAGGTACGATGATTCTAAGTGAAATAAGTCACACAGAAAATGAAACATCATAAGATATCACTAATACACAGAATGTAAACTTGGCTACACATGAACTGAATTACAAAACAGAACAGGGTCTCAAATTTAGAAAACCAACTTATGCTTGCTTAAGGGGAAAGGTGAGTTGGGGTGCTGCATAAAACCAGAGATAGAAATTAGCACAGATACCTTTCCATAAGCCAAATATATAATAGTCAAGACCTACCCCTTGCTCAACGAAATGGACTAAACACCCCATATTCAACGCCTAGGAATACACCTGACTAGTAAGAATCTTCAAACCCATGGATTTATATGTCTCCATAAGAGAATGAAGCGTGTGTACAGCGGCATGAATGCAGCAGAGAAAATCCGATAAATCCCAATATCAAAATGAATTACACAAACAAAACCCAAGGACAGTGAAATAGAGAGCAATTCTTAAATAATTCATTCAGGGCTTGTGATGCAACCTGGATTTACCACATCTACACCCAGAGCTGAGTGAGACATAAGGTTGGGCACTTCGGGCTGATAGCATTGGTGAGGTTCGATGAGCAAATGCAGACCCTTTGAAGTCATACAGCATGGTACCCATTCCATGGGTCCCAACTCTCCAAGTTTAAGGGATTCTTCCTTCAGCTAAAACATGCATGGGAAACCCACAGAATGGTGCACCGTGTGACAGACAAACGTTTTCAAATGCATCTCAGTTTTCGTCCCCTTTTACTCGGGTTCACCACTCCAGACACTTTACTAACACTCTCCCCACTTGGAGAGTCAGTGCCTTTAAACTCCTGTTGAGCACAGTTTGCAATTTCTGCGCAAGATGAACAGGAAGGGGGAGAACCAGTGAGAGACTAGCTGTAGGTGTCTGCACGGGCAAACTTAACGCTCATTTCACACCAGGAAGAGGAATTCACCAAAGGCTCAGCATGCCGTGCCGGAACCACATTAGGGCCTGAAGCAATCCTGCGGGTTTGCGGCCAGCTCACAAGATAGCGAGTTGAAGAAATGAGCTCAGGGGCACTGTAACTCACAAACCTGCAGAGTTATAAATGACAGCTATCGTCCAAAAATATATTGAAGGAAGGCTGCGAAGACGACTTGTAAGTGGGGCAGAATTGCAGGAAAACGATTTCAGGGGGTAGACTGGAATTGCATTTAAAGCATAGTAAAAGAGGCAGAACGTCGACAATGATGCTCTTGGCCAAAAAGGGCGTATGCGTTTTTTCCTGAATATATTCAGGAAAAAACGCATACGCCCTTTTTGGCCAACCAAGCAAGCATGTTAAAGAAATCTGCACTACAATGAAGTCTCACTGCCCCCCGGTCAAAAGGGCCATCTGAAAAAAGTGTAAAATCCAGAAAGGCAGCACAAGCCATGGAGAACAGGGAGCCTTGTTATGCTGATGGGTGGGATGTAAATTGCCAACAGCCACTCTGGAGAAGTGTATGGTGTTTCCTGAAACACCTAAAAAACAAAGCAACGGAGCCTACGGCACTTCCACTTATGGTCCTATAGCTTAGGGAAATTACAATCAAAAACACACAGCCACCCCAAAATTTTAGACGGCTCTGTTTACAAGAACCTCGTCTACGGTACAAGTTAAATATCCCAGAAAGCGAAAAATGGATAAAGAAGTTGTGGTACGTACGTACAATGGAATATCACTCACCAATGAAATCTATGTCATCTGGCCCGTCGTGGCATAATGAGTGGATTCAGGTACGATGATTCTAAGAGAAATAAGTCACACAGAAAATGAAACATCATAAGATATCACTAATACACCGAATGTAATCTTGGCTACACATGAACTGAATTACAAAACAGAACAGGGTCTCAAATTTAGAAAACCAACTTATGTTTGCTTAAGGGGAAAGGTGAGTTGGGGTGCTGCATAAAACCAGAGATAGAAATTAGCACAGATACCATTCCATACGTCAAATATGTAATAGTCAAGACCTACCCCTTGCTCAACGAAATGGGCTAAACACCCTATATTCAATGCCTAAGAATACACCTGACTAGTAAGAATCTTAAAACCCATGAATTTATATGTGTCCATAAGAGAATCAAGCGTGTGTACAGCTGCATGAAGGCAGCAGAGAAAATCCGATAAATCCTATTATCAAAATAAATTACAAAAACAAAACACAATGACAGTGAAATAGAGAGCAATTCTTAAATAATTCATTCATGTCTTGTGATGCAACCTGGATTTACCTCATCTAAACCCAGAGCTGAGTGAGACATAAGGTTGGACACTTCGGGCTGATACCATTGGTGAGGTTCGATGAGCAAATGCAGGCCATTTGAAGTCATACT
Source organism: Delphinapterus leucas (assembly GCF_059928025.1). NCBI lineage: Eukaryota > Metazoa > Chordata > Mammalia > Artiodactyla > Monodontidae > Delphinapterus > Delphinapterus leucas. The sequence continues at coordinate 120,326,910 of NC_143135.1, read as the reverse complement.
ACATGGTACCCATTCTATGGGTCCCAACTCTCCAGGTTTCAGCGATTCTTCCTTCAGCTAAAGCATGCATGGGAAACCCACAGTATGGTGCACCGTGTGACCGGGAAACATTGTCAAATGCATCTCAGTTTTTCTCCCCTTTTACTCGGGTTCACAATTCCAGACCCTTTACTAACACTCTCCCTACTTGGAGAGTCAGTGCCTTTAACCTCCTGTTTGGCACAGTTTGCAATTTCTGCGCAGGATGAACAGGAATAGGGAGAACCAATGAGAGACTAGCTGTAGGTGTCTGCACGGCCAAAGTTAACGCTCATTTCCAACCAGGAAGAGGAATTAACCAAAGGCTCAGGATGCCGTGCCGGGACAAGATTAGGGCCTGAAGCAATCCTGCGGGTTTGCGGCCAGCTCACAAGAAAGCGAGTTGAAGAAAGGAGCTCAGGGGCACTGTAATTCACAAACCTGCAGAGTTATAAATGACAGCTATCGTCCAAAAATATATTGAAGGAAGGCTGCGAAGAGGACTTGAAAGCGGGGCAGAATTTCAGGAAAACGATTTCAGGGGGTAGACTGGAATTGCATTTAAAGCATATGAAAAGAGGCAGAACGTCGACAATGATGCACTTGGCCAAAAAGGGCGTATGCGTTTTTTCCTGAATATATTCAGGAAAAAACGCATACGCCCTTTTTGGCCAACCAAGCAAGCATGTTAAAGAAATCTGCACTACAATGAAGTCTCACTGCCCCCCGGTCAAAAGGGCCATCTGAAAAAAGTGTAAAATCCAGAAATGCAGCACAGGCCATGGAGAACAGGGAGCCTTGTTATGCTGATGGGTGGGATGTAAATTGCCAAAAGCCACTCTGGAGAAGTGTATGGTGTTTCCTGAAACACCTAAAAAACAAAGCAACGGAGCCTACAGCACTTCCACTTATGGTCCTATAGCTTAGGGAAATTAAAATCAAAAACACACAGCCACCCCAAAGTTTCAGACGGCTCTCTTCACATGAACCTCGTCTACGGTACAAGTTAAATATCCCAGAAAGCGAAAAATGGATAAAGAAGTTGTGGTTCGTACGTACAAAGGAATATCACTCACCAATGAAATCTATGTCACCTGGCCCGTCGTGCCATAATGAGTGGATTCAGGTACGATGATTCTAAGAGAAATAAGTCACACAGAAAATGAAACATCATAAGATATCACTAATACACCGAATGTAATCTTGGCTACACATGAACTGAATTACAAAACAGAGCAGGGTCTCAAATTTAGAAAACCAACTTATGTTTGCTTAAGGGGAAAGGTGAGTTGGGGTGCTGCATAAAACCAGAGATAGAAATTAGCACAGATACCATTCCATACGTCATATATGTAATAGTCAAGGGGGCTTCCCTGGTGGCGCACTGGTTGAGAGTTCGCCTGCCGATGCAGGGCACGCGGGTTCGTGCCCCGGTCCGAGAGGATCCCACATGCCGCGGAGCTACTGGCCCCGTGAGTCATGGCCGTTGAGCCTGCGCGTCGGGAGCCTGTGCTCCGCAACGGGAGAGGCCACAACACTGAGAGGCCCGCGTACAGCAAAAAAAAAAAAAAAATATGTAATAGTCAAGACCTACCCCTTGCGCAACGAAATGGGCTAAACACCCTATATTCAACGCCTAGGAATACACCTGACTAGTAAGAATCTTCAAACCCATGGATTTATATGTCTCCATAAGAGAATCAAGCATGTGTACAGCTGCATGAAGGCAGCAGAGAAAATCCGATAAATCCTATTATCAAAATGAATTACAAAAACAAAACACAATGACAGTGAAATAGAGAGCAATTCTTAAATAATTCATTCAGGGCTTGTGATGCAACCTGGATTTACCTCATCTACACCCAGAGCTGAGTGAGACATAAGGTTGGACACTTCGGGGTGATACCACTGGTGAGGTTCGATGAGCAAATGCAGACCATTTGAAGTCATACTGCATGGTACCCATTCCATGGGTCCCAACTCTCCAGGTTTAAGCGATTCTTCCTTCAGCTAAAGCATGCATGGGAAGCCCACAGTATGGTGCACCGTGTGACCAGGAAACGTTTTCAAAGGCATCTCAATTTTCGTCCCCTTTTACTCGGGTTCACAATTCCAGACCCTTTTCTAACACTCTCCAGACTTGGAGAGTCAGGGCCTTTAACCTCCTGTTTGGCACAGTTTGCAATTTCTGCGCAAGATGAACAGGAATAGGGAGAACCAATGAGAGACTAGCTGTAGGTGTCTGCACGGGCAAATTTAACGCACATTTCCCACCAGAAAGACGAATTAACCAAAGGCTCAGCATGCCGTGCCGGAAAAAGATTACGGCCTGAAGCAATCCTGCGGGTTTGCGGCCAGCTCACAAGAAAGCGATTTGAAGAAAGGAGCTCAGGGGCACTGTAATTCACAAACCTGCAGAGTTATAAATGACAGCTATCGTCCAAAAATATATTGAAGGAAGGCTGCGAAGACGACTTGAAAGCGGGGCAGAATTGCAGGAAAACGATTTCAGGGGGTAGACTGGAATTGCATTTAAAGCATAGGAAAAGAGGCAGGACGTCGACAATGATGCACTTGGCCAAAAAGGGCGTATGCGTTTTTTCCTGAATATATTCAGGAAAAAACGCATACGCCCTTTTTGGCCAACCAAGCAAGCATGTTAAAGAAATCTGCACTACAATGAAGTCTCACTGCCCCCCGGTCAAAAGGGCCATCTGAAAAAAGTGTAAAATCCAGAAATGCAGCACAGGCCATGGAGAACAGGGAGCCTTGTTATGCTGATGGGTGGGATGTAAATTGCCAACAGCCACTCTGGAGAAGTGTATGGTGTTTCCTGAAACACCTAAAAAACAAAGCAACGGAGCCTACGGCACTTCCACTTATGGTCCTATAGCTTACGGAAATTAAAATCAAAAACACACAGCCACCCCAAAGTTTCAGACGGCTCTGTTTACAAGAACCTCGTCTACGGTACAAGTTAAATATCCCAGAAAGCGAAAAATGGATAAAGAAGTTGTGGTACGTACGTACAATGGAATATCAGTCACCAAGGAAACCTATGTCATCTGGCCCGTCGTGGCATAATGAGTGGATTCAGGTACGATGATTCTAAGTGAAATAAGTCACACAGAAAATGAAACATCATAAGTTATCTCTAATACACCGAATGTAATCTTGGCTACACATGAACTGAATTACAAAACAGAACAGGGTCTCAAATTTAGAAAACCAACTTATGCTTGCTTAAGGGGAAAGGTGAGTTGGGGTGCTGCATAAAACCAGAGATAGAAATTAGCACAGATACCATTCCATACGTCAAATATGTAATAGTCAAGACCTACCCCTTGCTCAACGAAATGGGCTAAACACCCTATATTCAACGCCTAGGAATACACCTGACTAGTAAGAATCTTCAAACCCATGGATTTATATGTCTCCATAAGAGAATCAAGCATGTGTACAGCTGCATGAAGGCAGCAGAGAAAATCCGATAAATCCTATTATCAAAATGAATTACAAAAACAAAACACAATGACAGTGAAATAGAGAGCAATTCTTAAATAATTCATTCAGGGCTTGTGATGCAACCTGGATTTACCTCATCTAAACCCAGAGCTGAGTGAGACATAAGGTTGGACACTTCGGGCTGATAGCATTGGTGAGGTTCGATGAGCAAATGCAGACCATTTGAAATCATACTACATGGTACCCATTCCATGGGTCCCAACTCTCCAGGTTTAAGCGATTCTTCCTTCATCTAAAGCATGCATGGGAAGCCCACAGTATGGTGCACCGTGTGACCGGGAAACATTTTCAAATGCATCTCAGTTTTTGTCCCCTTTTACTCGGGTTCACAATTCCAGATCCTTTACTAACACTCTCCCCACCTGGAGAGTCAGTGCCTTTAACCTCCTGTTGGGCACAGTTTGCAATTTCTGCGCAAGATGAACAGGAATAGGGAGAACCAATGAGAGACTAGCTCTAGGTGTCTGCACGGGCAAATTTAACGCTCATTTCCCACCAGGAAGAGGAATTAACCAAAGGCTCAGCATGCCGTGCAGGAACCAGATTAGGGCCTGAGGCAATCCTGTGGGTTTGCGGCCAGCTCACAAGATAGCGAGTTGAAGAAATGAGCTCAGGGGCACTGTAACTCACAAACCTGCAGAGTTATAAATGACAGCTATCGTCCAAAAATATATTGAAGGAAGGCTGCGAAGACGACTTGTAAGTGGGGCAGGATTGCAGGAAAACGATTTCAGGGGGTAGACGGGAATTGCATTTAAAGCATAGGAAAAGAGGCAGAACGTCGACAATGATGCTCTTGGCCAAAAAGGGCGTATGCGTTTTTTCCTGAATATATTCAGGAAAAAACGCATACGCCCTTTTTGGCCAACCAAGCAAGCATGTTAAAGAAATCTGCACTACAATGAAGTCTCACTGCCCCTCGGTCAAAAGGGCCATCTGAAAAAAGTGTAAAATCCAGAAAGGCAGCACAGGCCATGGAGAACAGGGAGCCTTGTTATGCTGATGGGCGGGATGTAAATTGCCAACAGCCACTCTGGAGAAGTGTATGGTGTTTCCCGGATCATCTAAAAAACAAAGCAACGGAGCCTACGGCAATTCCCCTTATGGTCCTATAGCTTAGGAAAATTAAAATCAAAAACACACAGCCACCCAAAAGTCTCTGGCGGCTCTGTTTACAAGAACCTCGTCTACGGTACAAGTTAAATATCCCAGAATGTGAAAAATGGATAAAGAAGTTGTGGTACGTACGTACAATGGAATATCACTCAGCAATGAAATCTATGTCATCAGGCCTGTCACGGCATAATGAGTGGATTCAGGTACGATGATTCTAAGTGAAATAAGTCACACAGAAAATGAAACATCATAAGATATCACTAATACATGGAATGTAAACTTGGCTACACATGAACTGAATTACAAAACAGAACAGGGTCTCAAATTTAGAAAACCAACTTATGCTTGCTTAAGCGGAAAGGTGAGTTGGGGTGCTGCATAAAACCAGAGATAGAAATTAGCACAGATACCTTTCCATAAGCCAAATATGTAATACTCAAGACCTATCCCTTGCTCAACGAAATGGACTAAACACCCCATATTCAATGCCTAGGAATACACCTGACTAGTAAGAATCTTCAAACCCATGGATTTATATGTCTCCATAAGAGAATCAAACGTGTGTACAGCTGCATGAAGGCAGCAGAGAAAATCCGATAAATCCCATTATCAAAATGAATTACGAAAACAAAACACAATGACAGTGAAATAGAGAGCAATTCTTAAATAATTCATTCAGGGCTTGTGATGCAACCTGGATTTACCTCATCTACACCCAGAGCTGAGTGAGACATAAAGTTGGACACTTCGGGCTGATAGCATTGGTGAGGTTCGATGAGCAAATGCAGACCATTTGAAGTCATACTGCATGGTACCCATTCCATGGGTCCCAACTCTCCAGGTTTAAGGGATTCTTCCTTCGGCTAAAACATGCATGGGAAACCCACAGTATGGTGCACCGTGTGACCGGGAAACGTTTTCAAATGCATCTCAGTTTTCGTCCCCTTTAACTCGGGTTCACAATTCCAGACCTTTTACTAACACTCTCCCCACTTGGAGAGTCAGTGCCTTTAACCTGCTGTTTGGCACAGTTTGCAATTTCTGTGCAAGATGAACAGGAATAGGGAGAACCAATGAGAGACTAGCTGTAGGTGTCTGCACGGGCAAATTTAACGCTCATTTCCCACCAGGAAGAGGAATTAACCAAACGCTCAGCATGCCGTGCCGGAAGCAGATTAGGGCCTGAAGCAACCCTGCGAGTTTGCGGACAGCTCACAGGAAAGCGATTTGAAGAAAGGAGCTCCGGGGCACTCTAATTCACAAACCTGCAGAGTTATAAATGACAGCTATCGTCAAAAAATATATTGAAGGTAGCCTGCGAAGAGGACTTGAAAGCGGGGCAGAATTGCAGGAAAACGATTTCAGAGGGTAGACTGGAATTGCATTTAAAGCATAGGAAATGAGGCAGAACGTCGACAATGATGCTCTTGGCCAAAAAGGGCGTATGCGTTTTTTCCTGAATATATTCAGGAAAAAACGCATACGCCCTTTTTGGCCAACCAAGCAAGCATGTTAAAGAAATCTGCACTACAATGAAGTCTCACTGCCCCCCGGTCAAAAGGGCCATCTGAAAAAAGTGTAAAATCCAGAAATGTAGCACAGGCCATGGAGAACAGGGAGCCTTGTTATGTTGATGGGTGGGATGTAAATTGCCAACAGCCACACTGGAGAAGTGTATGGTGTTTCCTGAAACACCTAAAAAACAAAGCAACGGAGCCTACGGCACTTCCACTTATGGTCCTATAGCTTAGGGAAATTAAAATCAAAAACACACAGCCACCTCAAAGTTTCAGACGGCTCTGTTTACAAAACCCCGTCTACGGTACAAGTTAAATATCCCAGAAAGCGAAAAATCGATAAAGAATTTGTGGTACGTATGTACAAAGGAATATCACTCACCAATAAAATCTATGTCACCTGGCCCGTCTTGGCATAATGAGTGGATTCAGGTACGATGATTCTAAGAGAAATAAGTCACACAGAAAATGAAATATCATAAGATATCTCTAATACACCGAATGTAATCTTGGCTACACAATAACTGAATTACAAAACAGAACAGGGTCTCAAATTTAGAAAACCAACTTATGTTTGCTTAAGGGGAAAGGTGAGTTGGGGTGCTGCATAAAACCAGAGATAGAAATTAGCACAGATACCATTCCATACGTCAAATATGTAATAGTCAAGACCTACCCCTTGCTCAACGAAATGGGCTAAACACCCTATATTCAACGCCTAGGAATACACCTGACTAGTAAGAATCTTCAAACCCAAGGATTTATATGTCTCCATAAGAGAATCAAACGTGTGTACAGCTGCATGAAGGCAGCAGAGAAAATCCGATAAATCCCATTATCAAAATGAATTACAAAAACAAAACACAATGACAGTGGAATAGAGAGCAATTCTTAAATAATTCATTCAGGACTTGTGATGCAACCTGGATTTACCTCATCTAAACCCAGAGCTGAGTGAGACATAAAGTTGGACACTTCGGGCTGATAGCATTGGTGAGGTTCGATGAGCCAATGCACACCATTTGAAGTCATACTGCATGGTACCCATTCCATGGGTCCCAACTCTCCAGGTTTAAGCGATTCTTCCTTCAGCTAAAGCATGGATGGGAAACCCACAGTATGGTGCACCATGTGACCAGGAAACGTTTTCAAAGGCATCTCAGTTTTCGTCCCCTTTTACTCGGGTTCACAATCCCAGACCCTTTACTAACACTCTCCCCACTTGGAGAGTCAGTGCCTTTAACCTGCTGTTTGGCACAGTTTGCAATTTCTGCGCAAGATGAACAGGAATAGGGAGAACCAATGAGAGACTAGCTGTAGGTGTCTGCACGGGCAAATTTAACGCTCATTTCCCACCAGAAAGAGGAATTAACCAAAGGCTCAGCATGCCGTGCCGGAACCAGATTAGGGCCTGAAGCAATCCTGCGGGTTTGCAGCCAGCTCACAAGAAAGCGATTTGAAGAAAGGAGCTCAGGGGCACTGTAATTCACAAACCTGCAGAGTTATAAATGACAGCTATCGTCCAAAAATATATTGAAGGAAGGCTGCGAAGAGGACTTGAAAGCGGGGCAGAATTGCAGGAAAACGATTTCAGGGGGTAGACTGGAATTGCATTTAAAGCATAGGAAAAGAGGCAGAACGTCGACAATGATGCACTTGGCCAAAAAGGGCATATGCGTTTTTTCCTGAATATATTCAGGAAAAAACGCATATGCAATTTTTGGCCAACCACGTAAGCGTGTAAAGGAAATCTGCACTACAATGAAGTCTCACTGCCCCCCGGTCAAAAGGGCCATCTGAAACAAGTGTAAAACCCAGAAAGGCAGGACAGGTCATGGAGAACAGGGAGCCTTGTTATGCTGATGGGCGGGATGTAAATTCCCAACAGCCACTCTGGAGAATTGTATGGTTTTTCCTGAAACACGTAGGAAACAAAGCAACACAGCCTATGGCACTTCCACTAATGGTCCTAGAGCTTAGGGAAATTAAAATCAAAAACACACATCCACCCCAAAATTTGGGACGGCTCTGTTTACAAGAACCTCGTCTATGGTACACGTTAAATATCCAAGTAAGCAAAAAATGGATAAAGAAGTTGTGGTACGTACGTACAATGGAATATCACTCAGCAATGAGATCTACGTCATCAGGCCCGTAGCGGCATAATGAGTGGATTCAGGTAGGACGATTCTACGAGACATAAGTCACACATAAAAAGAAACATCATAAAATATCACTAATACACGGAACGTAAACTTGGCTACACATGAACTGAATTACAAAACAGAACAGGGTCTCAAATTGAGAAAACCAACTTATGCTTGTTTATGGGGAAAGGTGAGTTGGGGTGCTGCATAAAACCAGAGATTGAAATTAACACAGATACCGTTCCATAAGCCAAATATGTAATAGTCAAGACCTACTCCTTGCTCAACGAAATGGACTCAACACCCCATATTCAACGCCTGGGAATATACCTGACAAGTAAGAATCTTAAAACCCATGGATTTATATGTCTCCATAAGGAAATCAAGCATGTGTACAGCGACCTAAACGCAGCAGTGAAAATCTGATAAATCCCATTATCAAAATAAATTTCAAAAACAAAACACAATGACAGTGAAATAGAGAGCAATTCTTAAATAATTCATTCAGGGCTTGTGATGCAACCTGGATTTACCACATCTACACCCAGAGCTGGGTGAGACATAAGGCTGGACACTTTACTCTGATAGCATTGTTGAGTTACGGTGAGCAAACACAGACCCTTTGAAGTCATACTGCATGGTACCCATTCCATGGGTCCCAACTCTCCAGGTTTAAGGGATTCTTCCTTCAGCTAAAAGATGCATGGGAAACCCAGTGTATGTTCCACCGTGTGATTGGGAAACGTTTTCAAATGCATCTCAGTTTTCGTCCCCTGGTACTCGGGTTCACCATTCCAGACGCTTTACTAACACTCTCCCCACTTGGAGAGTCAGTGCCTTTAACCTCCTGTTTGGCACAGTTTGCAATTTCGGCGCAAGATGTACAAGAATAGGGAGAACCAATGAGAGACTAGCTGTAGGTTTCTGCACGGGCAAATGGAACGCTCATTTCCCACTAGGAAGAGGAATTAACCAAAGGCTCAGCGTGCCCTGCCGGAACCAGATTAGGGCCTGAAGCAATCCTGCGGTTTTGCGGCCAGCTCACAAGAAAGCGAGTTGAAGAAAGGAGCTCAGGGGCACTGTAATTCACAAACCTGCAGAGTTATGAATGACAGCTATCGTCAAAAATGTATTGAAGTATGTCTTAGAAGAGGACTTGAAAGTGGGGCAGAATTTAAGGAAAACGATTGCAGGGTGTACACCGGAATTGCACTTAAAGCATAGGATAAGAGGCAGAATGTCCACAATGATGCACTTGGCCAAAAAGTGCGTATGCGTTTTTTCCTGAATATATTCAGGAAAAAACGCATACGCACTTTTTGGACAACCAAGCAAGCGTGTAAAGGAAATCTGCACTACAATGAAGTCTCACTGCCCCCCGGTCCAAAGGGCTATCTGAAAAAAGTGTAAAATCCAGAAAGGCAGGACAGGTCATGGAGAACAGGGAGCCTTGTTATGCTGATGTGCGGGATGTAAATTGCAAACAGCCAATCTGGAGAAGTGTATGGTGTTTCCTGAAACACGTAGGAAACAAAGCCACACAGCCTATGGCACTTCCACTTAGGGTCCTATAGCTTAGGGTAATTAAATTCAAAAACACACAGCCACCCCAAAATTTGGGACGGCACTGTTTACAAGAACCTCGTCTACGGTACAAGTTAAATATCCGAGAAAGCAAAAAATGGATAAAGAAGTTGTGGTACCTACGTACAATGGAATATCACTCAGCAATGAAATCTATGTCATTAGGCCCGTCGGGCCAAAATGCGTGGATTCAGGTACGATGATTCTAAGTGAAATAAGTCACACAGAAAATGAAACATCATAAGATATCACTAATATACGGAATATAAACTTGGCTACACATGAACTGAATTACAAAACAGAACAGGGTCTCAAATTTAGAAAACCAACTTATGCTTGCTTAAGTGGAAAGGTGAGTTGGGGTACTGCATAAAACCAGAGATAGAAATTAGCACAGATACCTTTCCATAAGCCAAATATGTAATAGTCAAGACCTACCCCTTGCTCAACGAAATGGACTAAACACCCCATATTCAACGCCTAGGAATACACGTGACTAGTAAGAATCTTCAAACCCATGGATTTATATGTCTCTGTAAGAGAATAAAGAGTGTGTACAGTGGCATGAGTGTAGCAGAGAAAATCCGATAAATCCCATTATCAAAATTAATTACAAAACCAAAACACAAGGACAGTGAAATAGAGAGCAATTCTTAAATAATTCATTCAGGGCATGTGATGCAACCTGGATTTACCATATCTACACCCAGAGCTGAGTGAGACATAAGGTTGGGCACTTCGGGCTGATAGCATTGGTGAGTTTCGATGAGCAAATGCAGACCCTTTGAAGTCATACTGCATGGTACCCTTTCAATGGGTCCCAACTCTCCAGGTTTAAGGGATTCTTCCTTCAGCTAAAACATGCATGGGAAACCCACAGTATGGTGCACCATGTGACCGGGAAACGTTTTCAAATGCATCTCCGTTTTTGTCCCCTTTTACTCGGGTTCACCATTCCAGACCCTTTACTAACACTCTCCCCACTTGGAGAGTCAGTGCCTTTAACCTCCTGCTGGGCACAGTTTGCAATTTCTGCGCAAGATGAACAGGAATAGGGAGAACCAATGAGAGACTAGCTGTAGGTGTCTGCACGGGCAAAATTAACTCTCATTTCCCACCAGGAAGAGGAATTAACCAAAGGCTCAGCATGCCGTGCCGGAAACAGATTAGGGCCTGAAGCAATCCTGCGGGTTTGCGGCCACCTCACGAGATAGCGAGTTGAAGAAAGGTGCTCAGGGGCACTGTAACTCACAAACATGCAGAATTTTAAATGAGAGCTATCGTCCAAAAATATATTGAAGGAAGGCTGCGAAGAGGACTTGTATGCGGGAAGAATTGCAGGAAAACGATTTCGGGGGTAGAGGGGAATTGCATTTAAAGCATAGGAAAAGAGGCAGAACGTCGACAATGATGCTCTTGGCCAAAAAGGGTGTATGCGTTTTTTCCTGAATATAATCAGGAAAAAACGCATATGCCCTTTTTGGCCAACCAAGCAAGCATGTTAAAGAAATCTGCACTACAATGAAGTCTCACTGCCCCCCTGTCAAAAGGGCCATCTGAAAAAAGTGTAAAATCCAGAAAGGCAGCAAAGGCCATGGAGAACAGGGAGCCTTGTTATGCTGATGGGCGTGATGTAAATTGCCAACAGCCACTCTGGAGAAGTGTATGGTGTTTCCTGGAACACCTAAAAAACAAAGCACCAGAGCCTACGGCACTTCCACTTATGGTCCTATAGCTTAGGGAAATTAAAATAAAAAACACACAGCCACCCCAAAGTGTCGGACGGCTCTGTTTACAAGAACCTCGTCTACGGTACAAGTTAAATATCCCAGAATGTGAAAAATGGATAAAGAAGTTGTGGTACGTACGTACAATGGAATATCACTCAGCAATGAAATCTATGTCATCAGGCCCGTCGCGGCATAATGAGTGGATTCAGGTACGAAGATTCTAAGTGAAATAAGTCACACAGAAAATGAAACATCATAAGATATCACTACTACACGGAATGTAAACTTGGCTACACATGAACTGAATTACAAAACAGAACAGGGTCTCAAATTTAGAAAACCAACTTATGTTTGCTTAAGGGGAAAGGTGAGTTGGGGTGCTGCATAAAACCAGAGATAGAAATTAGCACAGATACCTTTCCATAAGCCAAATATGTAATAGTCAAGACCTACCCCTTGCTCAACGAAATGGACTAAACACCCCATATTAAACGCCTAGGAATACACCTGACTAGTAAGAATCTTCAAACCCATGGATTTATATGTCTCCGTAAGAGAATGAAGCGTGTGTATAGCAGCATGAATGCAGCAGAGAAAATCCGATAAATCCCATTATCAAAATCAATTACAAAAAGAAAACACAAGGACAGGGAAATACAGAGCAATTCTTAAATTATTCATTCAGGGCTTGTGATGCAACCTGGATTTACCACATCTCCACCCAGAGCTGAGTGAGACATAAGGTTGGGCACTTCGGGCTGATAGCATTGGTGAGGTTCGATGAGCAAATGCAGACCCTTTGAAGTCATACTGCATGGTACCCATTCCTTGGGTCCCAACTCTCCAGGTATAAGGGATTCTTCCTTCAGCTAAAACATGCATGGGAGACCCACAGTATGTTGCACCGTGTGAACGGGAAACGTTTTCAAAGGCATCTCAGTTTTCGTCCCCTTTTATTCGGGTTCACCATTCCAGACAGTTTACTAACACTCTCCCCAGTTGGAGAGTCAGTGCCTTTAACCTCCTCTTTGGCAGAGTTTGCAATTTCTGCGCAAGATGAACAGGAATAGGGAGAACCAATGAGAGACTAGCTGTATGTGTCTGCACGGGCAAATTTAACGCTCATTTCCCACCAGGAAGAGGAATTAACCAAAGGCTCAGCATGCCGTGCCGGAACCAGATTAGGGCCTGAAGCAATCCTGCGGGTTTGCGGCCAGCTCACAAGATAGCGAGTTGAAGAAAGGAGCTCAGGGACACTTTAATTCACAAACCTGCAGAGTTATAAATGACAGCTATCGTCCAAAAATATATTGAAGTTAGGCTGCGAAGATACTTGAAAGCGGGGCAGAATTGCAGGAAAACGATTTCAGGGGGTAGACTGGAATTGCATTTAAAGCATAGGAAAAGAGGCAGAACGTCGACAATGATGCTCTTGGGCAAAAAGAGCGTGTGCGTTTTTTCCTGAATATATTCAGGAAAAAACGCATACGGCCTTTTTGGCCAACCAAGCAAGCATGTTAAAGTAATCTGCACTACAATGAAGTCTCATCTCCCCCATGGTCAAAAGGGCCATCTGAAAAAAGTGTAAAATTCAGAAAGGCAGCACAGGCCATGGAGAACAGGAAGCCTTCTTATGCTGATGGGCGGGATGTAAATTGCCAACAGCCACTCTGGAGAAGTGTATGGTGTTTCCTCAAACACCTAAAAAAAAAAGCAACGGCGCCTACGGCACTTCCACTTATGGTCCTATAGTTTAGGGAAATTAAAATAAAAAAGACGCAGCCACCCCAAATTTTCGAATGGCTCTGTTTACAATATACTCATCTATGGTACAAGTTAAATATCCCAGAAAGCGGAAAATGGATAAAGAAGTTGTGCTACGAACGTACAATGGAATATCACACAGCAATGAAATCTATGTCTTAAGGCCCGTCGCGGCATAACGAGTGGATTCAGGTATGAAGACTCTAAGTGAAATTAGTCACACAGAGAAAGAAACATCATAAGATACCACTAATACACGGAATGTAAACTTGGCTACACATGAACTGAATTACAAAACAGAACAGGGTCTCAAATTTAGCAAACCAACCAATGCTTGCTTAAGGCGAAAGGTGAGTTGGGGTGCTACATAAAACCAGAGATTGAAATTAGCACAGATACCGTTCCATAAGTCAAATATGCAATAGTCAAGACCTACTCCTTGCTCAATAAAATGGACTCAACACCCCAAATTCAACGCCTAGGAATATACCTGACTAGTAAGAATCTTAAAACCCATGGATTTATATGTCTCCATAAGACAATCAAGCGTGTGTACAGCGGTATAAACGCAGCAGTGAAAATCCGATAAATCCCATTATCAAAATGAATTATAAAAACAAAACACAATGACAGTGAAATAGAAAGCAATTCTTAAATAATTCATTCAGGACTTGTGATGCAACCTGGATTTACCATATCTACACACAGAGCTGGGTGAGACATAAGGCTGGACACTTTGAGCTGATAGCATTGGTGAGGTTCGGTGAGCAAATGCAGACCCTTTGAAGTCATACTGCATGATACCCATTCCATGGGTCCCAACTCTCCAGGTTTAAGGGATTCTTCCTTTAGCTAAAACATGCATGGGAAACCCAGAGTATGGTCCCTGTGACTGCGCAACATTTTTAAATGCATGTAAGTTTTCGTCCCCTGATACTCGGGTTGACCATTCCGGACGGTATAATAACACTCTCCCCGCTTGGAGAGTCAGTGCCTTTAACCTCCTGTTTGACACAGTATGCAATTTCTGCGCAAGATGAAAAGGAATAGGGAGAAACAATGAGAGACTAGCTGTAGGTGTCTGCACGGGCAAATTTATGCTCATTTCCCTCCAGGAAGTGGAATTAACCAAAGGCTCAGCATGCCGGGCCGGAACCAGATTATGGCCTGAAGCAATCCTGCGGTTTTGCGGCCAGCTCACAAGGAAACGAGTTGAAGAAAGGAGCTCAGGGGCACTGACATTCACAAACCTGCAGAGTTATAAATGCCAACTATCGTCCAGAAATACATTGAAGAAGGCTGCGAAGAGGACTTGACAGCGGGGCAGAATTGCTGGAAAACGATTTCAGGGGGTAGACTGGAATTGCATTTAAAGCATAGAAAAGAGTCATAACGTCGACAATGATGCACTTGGCCAAAAAGGGCGTATGCGTTTTTAACTGAATATATTCAGGAAATAACGCATACGCACTTTTTGGCCAACCAAGCAAGCGTGTAAAGGAAATCTGCACTACAATGAAGTCTCACTGCCCCCCGGTCAAAAGGGCCTTCTGAAAAAAGTGTAAAATCCAGAAAGGCAGGACAGGCCATGGAGAACAGGGAGACTTGTTATGCTGATGGACGGGATATAAATTGCCAACAGCCACTCTGGAGAAGTGTATGGTGTTTCCTGAAACACCTAAAAAGCAAAGCAACGGAGCCTACGGCACTTCCACTTATGGTCCTATAGCTTACGGAATTAAAATCAAAAACACACAGCCACCCCAAAGTTTCGGACGGCTCTGTTTACAAGAACACCGTCTGCGGAACAAGTTAAATATCCCAGAACGTTAAAAATGGATAAAGAAGTTGTGGTACGTACGTACAATGTAATATCACTCAGCAATGAAATCTAGGTCATCAGGCCCGTCGCGGCATAATGAGTGGATTCAGGTACGATGATTCTAAGTGAAATAAGTCACACAGAAAATGAAACATCATAAGATATCACTAATACACGGAATGTAAACTTGGCTACACATGAACTGAATTACAAAACAGAACAGGGTCTCAAATTTAGAAAACCAACTTATGCTTGCTTAAGGGGAAAGGTGAGTTGGGGTGGTGCATCAAACCAGAGATAGAAATTAGCACAGATACCTTTCCATAAGCCAAATATGTCATAGTCAAAACCTACACCTTGCTCAACGAAATGGACTAAACACCCCATATTCAACGCCTAGGAATACACCTGACTAGTAAGAATCTTCAAACCCATGGATTTATATGTCTGCATAAGAGAATCAAGCGTGTGTACAACTGCATGAATGCAGCAGAGAAAATCCGATAAATCCCATTATCAAAATGAATTACAAAAACAAAACACAATGACACTGAAATAGAGAGCAATTCTTAAATAATTCATTCAGGGCTTGTAATGCACCCTGGATTTACCACATCTACACCCAGAGCTGAGTGAGACATAAGGTTGGACACTTCGTGCTGATAGCATTGGTGAGGTTCGATGAGCAAACGCAGACCCTTTGAAGTCATACTGCATGGTACCCATTCCATGGGTCCCAACTTTCCAGGTTTACAGGATTCTTCCTTCACCTAAATCATGCACCTGAATCCCAGAGTATGGTCCACCATGTGACTGGGAAGCGATTTTAAATGCCTCTCAGGTTTCGTCCCTTGGTACTCAGGTTCACCATTCCAGACGCTTTACTAACTCTCTCCCCACTTGGAGAGTCAGTGCCTTTAACCTCCTGTTGGGCACAGTTTGCAATATCTGCGCAAGATGAACAGGAATAGGGAGAACCAATGAGAGACTAGCTGTAGTTGTCTGCACGGGCAAATTTAACGCTCATTTCCCACCAGAAAAAGGAATTTTCCAAACGCTCAGCATGCTGTGCGGAAACCAGATTAGGGCCTGAAGCAATCCTGCGGTTTTGCGGCCAGCTCACAAGAAAGCTAGTTGAAGAAAGGAGCTCAGGGACACTGTAATTAACAAACCTGCAGAGTTATAAATGGCAGGTATCAAACAAAAATATATTGAAGTAAGGCTGCGAAGAGGACTTGAAAGTGGGGCAGAATTCCAGTAATATGATTTCAGGAGGTAGACGGGAAGTGCTCTGAAAGCATAGGAGAAGAGGCAGATTCTCGACAATGATGCACTTGGTCAAAAAGTGCATATGAGTTTTTTCAGGGCCCTCATTAAAGAGGGTAGGGGGCTCCCAGCATGCTTTCGTGGCCAACAGAGAGCCCACATCGCCAAGGCGATGTGAGCCAGCCAGGCAGGAGTGACCTCACATCAGAGGGCCCACCTCACAGAAGGGTAAGGAACCCAGCCAGGATCAGACTCTCACCAGAGTGCCCACATCAGCAAGGGGCTGTGAACCAGACAGGAGTGTCATCACACCCATGGGGCCACATCATCAAAGGTTGAGGTACCCAGGAAATGTGGCCTCAAACCAGAGGACCCACATCACCATGGGTCTCAGAGCGAGGCAGGCAGGATTAACCTCACAACACATGGCCCATTGTATAAAAAAGGTGAGGAATCCAGCAGTTGGAACATCCCAGCAGGCGTCCCAGAGCACCAGGGCTATGGGATCCAGGCAGTGATGAACTCACAACAGAGGTCCCTCATCATGAAACTGTGAGGAAACCAGCCGTTGTGACCTCAGAGCACAAGGCCCACATCCCCATGGGGAAGGGAACCAAGCAGGAGTGTCATCACACCAGTGGGCACACATCAGAAAATGTGGGGAGCCCAGCAGTTAGGGCCTGACGCCAGAGGGCTCTCATCACCGAGGAGAGGAGGCTCACAGCAGGCTCCAACTGCTACCAGAGGGCCGCCATCGCCAATGCGGGATGTGCCAGCCAGGCAGGAGTGACCTCAGAGCAGAGGGCCCACCACACAAAAGTGTGAGGAACCCAAAGAGGATCAGACTCTCACCACAGGGCCCACATCACCAAGGGAATGGGAACCAGGCTGGAGTGTCCTCACACCAGTGGGGCCTCATCACCGAAATGTGAGTGACCCAGCACACGTGGCTTCAAACCAGAGGACACATATCACCAAGGGGCTGGGAGTGAGGCAGGCAGGAGGAGCCTCAAAACATAGGGACCATAGAATAAAAATGGTGAGGTATCCCGCAGTTGGAACCTCCTAGCAGGCGGCCAGGAGCAGCGAGGCTATGGGATCCAGACCTGACTGAACTCAAAACAGAGTGCCCTCATCATGAAACTGTGAGCAACCCAGCCGTTGGGACCTCAGAGCAGAAGGCCCACATTCCCATGTGGCTGGGAACATGGCATAAGTGTACTCGCACCACAGGGCACACATCAGAGAATTTTGGAAGCCCAGAAGTTAGGGCCTGACGCCAGAGGGCCCTCATTACCAAGGGGAGGAGACTCCAAGCAGGCACCAACTCCCAACTGAGGGCCCATGTCGCCAAGGTGACGTGTGACAGCCAGGCAGGAGTGACCTCACAGCAGAGGGCCTACCTCACAGAAGGGTGAGGAACCCAGCCAGGATAAGACTCTCACCAGAGGGCCCACATCACCAATGGGATCAGAAACAGGCAGGACTGTCTTCACACCAGTGTGGCCACATCATAGAAAGGTGAGGAACCCAGCACATGTGGCCTAAACCAGAGGACCCACATCTCCAAGGGGCTCGGAGTGAGGCAGGCAGGAGGAGCCTCACAACACAGGGACCATAGGATAAAAAAGCTGAGGAAACTTGCACTGTGAACCTCCCAGCAGGCGGCCCAGAGCACCAAGTCTATGCGATCCAGGCTGCAGTGAACTCACAGCAGAGGGCCCACATCATGAAACTGTGAGCAACCCAGACATTGGGACCTCAGAGCAGAAGGCCCACATCCCCATGGGGATGGGAACCTCGCAGGAGTGCCCTCGCACCACTTAGCACGTATCAGAAAATGTGGGTACCCAGCAGTTAGGGCCTGACGCAAGAGGGCCCTCATCACCGAGGGGAGGAAGCTCCCAGCAGGCTACAACTGCCACAAGAGGGCCGATGTTGCCCAGGCGGGGTATGCCAACCAGGCAGGAGTGACCTCACAGCAGAGGACCCACCTCACAGAAGGGTGAGGAACCCAAACAGGATCAGACTCTCACCAGAGGGCCCACATCATCAAGGGGATAGGAACCAGGCAGGAGTGTCCTCACACCATTGGGGCCACATCATCAAAAGGTGAGGGACCCAGCACACGTGGCCTCAAACCAGAGGACACACATCACCAAGGGGCTGGGAGTGAGGCAGGCAGGAGGAGTCTCAAAAAAGAGGGCCCATAGAAGAAAAAAGGTGAGGAATCCCGCAGTTGTAACGTCCCAGCAGGTGGCCAGGAGCAGCATGGCTATGGGATCCAGGCCGGAGTGAACTCACACCAGAGGGCCCTCATCATGAAACTGAGCAACCCACCGTTGGGACCTCAGAGCAGAAGGCCCACATTCCCATGGGGTTGTGAACTTGGCAGGAATGTACTCGCACCACAGGGCGCACATCAGAAAATTTTGGGAGCCCAGGAGTTAGGGCCTGATGCCAGAGGGCCCTCATTACCAAGGGGAGGAGACTCCCAGCAGGCACCAACTCCCACCAGATGGCCGACGTCACCAAGGCGGGGTGTGCCAGCTAGGCAGGACTGACCTCAGAGAAGAGGGCCTACCTCACAGAAGTGTGAGTAACACAACCAGGATCAGACTCTCACCGGAGGGCCCACATCACCAAGGAGATGGGAACCAAGCAGGAGTGTCCTCACACCAGTGGGGCCACATCAGCCAAAGGTGAGGAACCCAGCACATGTGGCCTCAAACCAGAGGACACACATCACCAAGGGGCTGGGAGTGAGGCAGGTGTCTGGAGGGGCACATTTAACTCTAATTTCCCACCAGGAAGAGGAATTAACCAAAGGCTCAGAGTGCCGTGCCGGACCCTGATTATGGCCTGAAGCAAACCTGCGGTTCTGTGGCCAGCTTTCAAGGAAACGAGTTAAGAAAGGAAATCACGGGCACTGTAATTCACAAACCTGCAGAGGTATAAATGACAGCTATTGGCAAAAATATATTGAAGTAAGTCTGCAAAGAGGACTTGAAAACGAGGCAGAATTGCAGGAATCATATTTCAGGAGGTAGATTGGAATTGCATTTAAAGCATGTGAAATGCGGCAGATCTTCGACAATGATGCACTTGGACAAAAGTGCATATACATTTTTTCCTGAATATATTCAGGAAAAAACGCATATGCCCTTTTTGGCCAACCAAGCACTCGAGCAATGGAAATCCGCACTACAATGAAGTCTTATTTCCCATTCGTCAAAAGGGCCATCTGAAAAAAGTGTAAAAACCAGAAACACAGGACAGGCCATGGAATAAAGGGAGCCTTGTTATGCTGATGGGTGGGATGTAAATTGCCAACAGACACTCTGGAGATGTTTATGGTGTATCCTGGAACATCTGACAAACAAAGCTACAGACCCTAGGGCACTTCCACTTTTGTCCCTATAGCTTTGGAAAATTAAAATCAAGAAGACACAGCCAACACAAAATTTAGGGCTGCTGTGTATACAAGAACCTCGAGTCCAGTACAAATTAAATATCCCAGAAAGAAAAAAATGGATAAAGGAGTTGTGCTACTTACGTACAACGGAATATCACTCAGCAATGAAATCAATGTCATCAGGACTGTAGCAGCAAATTGAGTGGATTTAAGTATGATGATTCTAAGAGAAATATGTCACACAGAGTAAGATAATTATCATAAGATATCACTAATAGAGAGAGTGTAAACTTGGCTACACATAAACTGAATTACAAAACCGAACAGAGTCTCACATTTAGATAAAAACTTATGCTTGCTTAAGGGGAAAGTTAAGTTGGGGTGCTGTATAAAACCAGAGATTGAAATGAGCACACATACCGTTCCATAAGTCAAATATGTAATAGACAAGACCTACTCTTTGCTCAATGAAATAGACTCATCCAAGATGTATCACCTCACACCTGTTAGAATGGGCATCATCAGAAAATCTACAAACAACAAATGCTGGAAAGGGTGTGGAGATAAGGAACCCTCTTCCACTATTGTTGGGAATGTAAATTGATACAGTCACTGTGGAGAACATTATGGAGTTTCTTATAAAACTAAGAATAGAATTACCATATGATACAGCAATCCCACTACTGGGCATATACCCAGACAAAACCATAAATCAAAAAGAGACATTCACTGCAATGTTCATTGCATCACTATTTACAATATCCAGGTAATGGAAGCAACCTAAATGCCCACAGACAGACGAATGCATAAAGATGAGGTACATATATAAAATGGAATATTACTAAGCCATAAAAAGGAATGAAGTTGGGTCATTTGTAGAGACGTTGATGGATCTAGAGACTGTCATACAGAGTGAAGTAAGTCAGAAATGGAAAAACAAATCTTGTATATTAATGCATATATGTGGAACCTAGAAAAATTGTACAGATGAACCGTTTTGCAAGGCAGAAATAGAGCAACAGATGTAGACAACAAACGTATGGACACCAAGGGGGGAAAGCTGTTAGGGGGTGGTGGTGGGAGGAGTTGAGAGATTGGGATTGGCATGTATACATTTATATGTATAAAATAGATAACCAACAAGAACCTGCTGTATAAAAAATTAAAATAAAATTCAAAATTAAAAAAAGTAAAACAGAAAAAATATTCTTCCCTTCACATACATGTATTTATATGAATAAATTATTTCCATGCTTATATCTGTAAATACAAAAAAGAGGAATAAAATCTACCTTGAACCAAAAATGAAAAAAAAAAAAAAATACAGAACCCACAAGTTACACAGAGGAAAACCGTATCAGGGCACTTGCTCCAGTTGTAAACAATTCTGAAGTTGGTCAGTGGTGGGGAATCATCTCCCATTCAGCCAGCAGGCCACACGCAACAAGCATCCTCATTGCAAAGTTGGGGGACCGTGCCGAGGCATCTGTGAGTAAACGTGGGCCGAGCCCCAGGCCAGCTGCTGCAGAAATGTTCCCACCTTTCACAGGTAAAACACCTGAATATGTACAAGGATTTGAAAGCCTAGAGGAAGGGCCATGGAGCCACATGAGCGACAGCATGCCAGCCGACTTGGTGCCTGCAGGCCAGCC
The DNA here is from genome assembly GCF_059928025.1 of Delphinapterus leucas. Lineage (NCBI taxonomy): Eukaryota > Metazoa > Chordata > Mammalia > Artiodactyla > Monodontidae > Delphinapterus > Delphinapterus leucas. The sequence goes on along the minus strand of NC_143135.1, from coordinate 120,305,354 downwards.
AGGATGGTCCTGGCCCTGGGTACTCTTCTGGAAGCTTTCCATTTCCCTGCCTGAGATACCCTTGCTGTCCCGGCCCCCACTGATTTCTTCCTTCCTCACCTCTGCCCAGGGAGAAATTCCAGCAGCAGGTATGGGTGACACATCCTCTTCTTTAGCAGGTGGCATCTTGGCAACTGCTGCAGAAAGTCCAGCAGAGCCCCACTCACACTGGGCCACCCACAAAGCCGTGGCCTCTCACTCCCTCCCACCAGCCCAGCCCCGAGACTGCTGACTGGGCAGAGAAAATGGCGTCAGGCACAGCTGCAGGGGCTCTTGCTGCCTGGAGCGGTGTTTATATTGATCTCAACCCAGGCACACCTGGGGAGGACTGGCCGGCACGGTCAGGCTTCCCAGGCCAGCCAATAATCACCCCTCAGGGGCTCACAGTTGCAGAAACTGGAACTTGCTGAATCGGCCAGGTCCAAGGAACAGGTGTGGGCTCCTGAGAGTCAGGATAGACAAGGGACTGCAGCTCTGGCTTGTTTTCTAATTATATTATCTGGCCCATGAGTGGGAGACAACTTCAAGAAAACCCTCTCCTAATGAGAGGAACCCAGGAGTCAGGGAGAGGAGGGGTGTGTGGTGGGTGGAGACAGAGGCCTGGTGCCCCGGGTGCAGTGGAAGTCTCTGGAAGACCAGGTGGAGGGAGGCCACACAGAGTGATGCCCAGGGTCACAGACCTGTCAGAGCTGCTGTTTGTTAGTTCAAGTCCTGCTCTGAGGTGCTCTGTGTCAGATCTGAGTGACAGGTGAGCTGGGAGTGCTCTGCAATGAGGGCGATGTGCACGGTTCCTGTGTGCCCAGCCCTGCCACGGTAACTGCAAGGGTAGCTCTGTATCCTGAGAGGGGCCTGACCACGAGAGCCCCGTGGTCTGGAGTGGGGGGTAGGGTCCCTGCTCAGGTGATCTCCATATCCTGGGATTGGCCTGATATCGAGAGCCCCATGGGCTGCTGGAATCCTGGTAAAAGATGTCAGGACAGTCAGTGAAGCCACCGAGGATAGACCTCCAGTAGTTCCTAAATCCTACACCCTGCTGGTCATTCTACCAACCACCAGGACATGGTATTCTGTATTAGTCTTCAATGATGCCTTCTTTTGTATTCCATTAGTGTCAGAGTCACAAGAAATTTTGGCTTGTGAGTGGCAGGTCTCAACATACAACTAAAACAATACTTCTGGGCCGTCTTGCCCCAAGGGTTCAAAAATTCCCACACCATCTTTGGGGAAAGCTCAGCTAAAGACCTAAAAGTCCTACCACTGGAAAAAGAAACACTCCTTCAATATGCAGACGACATTCTGAACACCAGCCCTACTAAGGAGACCTCTGAACTACCAAGCCAATAAAGGATACAAGTTGTCCAAGAAAAAGCTCAAATATCACAGACTACGGTGACCTGCCTGGGCTTCATTCTCACAGAAGGTCGGAGAAGCCCATCCCAGGAAAGGGAAGAAACAATTTACAGCCTTACCCATATCTAAAACTAGAAGACAGCTTAGGGGTTCCTGGGGAGGCCACGGTTTGCTGCTTCTGGATCCCTAACTACAGTCTACTAGCTGGGCCTCTATATGAAACACTGAAAGGAAAAGATGATGATCCTTTTGAATAGAATCCAGAAGTGGCCTTTCAAGAATGGAAAGAGCAGTCAATTCAGACCCTTGCCCTGGAACTCCCTAATTTAGCTAAACCCTTTGACCTTTACATTCCTGGTGAACGGTGAATCGCCATTGGAGTATTAGTGCAAAAACTGGGACCACTTGAAATGGAACAATGCAAGAATGCCATCCAGGTAGGATAAACTACGGTCACCAAGGGGCTTGGCCCACTGCCACATCTGGCCAAGATACTGGCGGTATCTAAAATCCTGGAAATCAGCAGCCCAAAAGGCCACCTCCCTCCTAAGGGAAAAGGACCCCAAGTGGTGTTCCTAACACCCAATGATGCCCTGAAGTTGCAGGGTTTGCTCTGTGGGCACACTGACCTCGAGTGAGGAGGCCTTCCAACTCCAAACTCCAGAGAGATAACCGGGGGCAACGGGGCACCATGACGACTCAAGTGACCATCACTTGACCTGGAGTTTCTCTCATAAAACAACAAGAGTGTGTCCCAAAAGAGTAGACTACTGCTTGCAGGACTTACTGCCCCCAGAGCGGACCTAATAATCCTGGCGGGGGAACCGTATATCACGCTGTCACCATAGAAAAGCCTACAGACACTGTGATAATGTTGGCCAATAAGACCGGCTGGACTCCTGTTTACTTCAAAAGGCTGTTGACTCAGTGGCCATCATGGTCCTTCATCACCCATGACCCTGGACTGTCTGGGAGTTGAGCGGACAGGGTCCTGACACCTGGTGCTCTTTTTACGTTAATTCAGGGGCCTAATTGAAGAAAGTGCAGACTACTGGTCAGAGCATCTAGGCTGGCAGAAACGGTCAGCCTAAGGTGGCCGAACAAATGCGGGGCGGGGTGAAACTGGACCTCACAGCATCACTGCACATCTCCTTCCTGGACCCTTAAAGGTCATTAGAATCTATAACACTTCCAATACTGGTGCTCAGGCAGACTAGCAGGAAGGCAGGAGGCCTGGGGACAATCAACGTCACCTGGAGGCTGCTGGGGAGAAGTTCTGACCCTCGCCCACGGGTATGAGGGCTCCTAACTCAGCACTCAGCAGTTACAGAAGAAGGGTCTGCACCCCCAGCACTCCAAGAATGAGGAAGGGGACAAAAGGCAGAAGAGGGGCTTGTCCCAGGCAAAGCCCCTTAAAAATCCCTGGGAGATAAAAATAGAATCTGGGCAATAAAATAAAGTCTAACCTTTTTTATCCTTTGTGCTTTGTCTAATTTCACGTGCTCCTAGGGTCCCGCATACAGAGGTTCCACACCCGGCACTTCAGACCAGATTTTCTAGTGCAGAATGGCTGGGTCGACACCTCAGCTCCTGGGGCACAGTGCACACTCCGTGATATAGAGCCTGAGCTGCAGCCAACCGGGCCCTCAAGAGCTCCCCCCCTCCCTCTGACTGACTCTGACAGGATCTCTACACAGCAGCCCAGCCCACAGCCCACGGGGTAGCACATGCTCTCACCTCTGCATTCTCTGATCAAAATATAAAGTTTCCTTTGCTTCTGAACCAAACTCAGACTCGATCTGTTGGCTCCAATGACACTGGGCAGGGGAACACTTGTTGGGGTCCACTCTGGAGGATCAATAACAGAAATTGAGAACATTGTAACTTCAATGAACAGATGTGTGAGCCAAACTGTAATTAACATAGAACAGTGTATAAGGCTCGGGTAAAATAAGATGTTTCTAACACTTCCATTTGATATTTCCATCACTTTATTATAAGCAAGTTCAGTGAAAAGGTTTGTCTTATTTGTCAGGTCAATATTAGAGAAATGAAGTGATTTCTTTCCAAGGATGTACATCTAATAATCTTGGTTAAGGCTTCAATCTTGTTTTAAATGCTTTTCCATTGAAAATGATACCTCTCTTTCAGCTCCCCCATTTCTGAGAAGTATAAAGTCTTATAATTTATTATTACCAAAGGGGAAAGGTGAGAGGAGGGATAAATTAACAGTTTGGGATTAACACATACACACTGCTATGTATAAAATCGATCATCAACAAGGAACTGCTGTATAGCACAGGGAACTACACTCAATATTTTGCAATAACCTATAAGGGGAAATAATCTGAAAAAGAATAGATATTTTCATTGACATCATCTATCAATGACAGTTAAAATGGAACCTAAGGGAAGCCGGTGGTGAGTGCTTCTGACCAGGAAGACTTCAATCATCTAAAGTTTGGACTCTGTCTACTTCCCAAGGTCCTTAATGAACATATGTGTAGCCGTAGCTTAAAAAATTCCCCAGTTTGGGTTGCGGAGAGACAGTGATTTTGAAAAAGCCCTGGTGTTCTCCTCACATGAATGGGACCCTTCCTACAGCTAAAGCATGCCTGTCACACCCAGAGGATGGTATACCGTCTGATCGGGAAGAGTTTGGAAAAGGCATCTCATCTCCTCATCTCCTGGTGCTCGGGTTCACCCTTCCAGCGTCTTTACTAACAGTCTCCCCACTTGGAGATGTCAGCACTGTCAACATCCTGTTGCATACAGTTTGGAATTTGTCCAGAGGATGAAGCAGAAGGAGGAGGAACAATGAGAGACAAGTCCTAGGTGTTCGGACAGGCACATGTCACTCTAATTTCCAATCAGGAAGACGAATTGACCAAAGGCTAGGGTTGCCCATGGAAACAGAATAGGGCTTGAGGAAATCCCGCTGCTTTGTGGCCAGTTCCCATAAACACAAGTTGAAAAATGGAACTCAGGGCCGCTAAAATTCACGAAACTGCAGAGTTGAAAATATCTCTCACTGAAAAATGTCTTGAGGAAAGTCAGAGAAAAGGACTTGTAAGCAACGGAGAATGGCAGGAAAGGGATTGGAAGAGGTAGAAAGGACTCGCCATTAAGCACAAGAAAAGGGGCTGAACATTGCCAACATTGCAGTTGGCCAAAAAGGGTGTATGCGTCTTTTTCTGTATATATTCAAGAAAAGGGCATACACTTTTTTAGCCAACCAAACAGGTGGGCACTGGAAATCAATACTACAAAACATATCACTTCGCATCAGTCAGAAGAGCCATCCTCATAAAGTGTAAACACCAGAAATGCAGGACAGGGCAAGGAGAAAAGGGAGCCCTGTGAGGCTTATAGTGGAAATGTATATTGCCAACGGTCACTCTGGAGAAGTGTATTGTGTTTAATAAAGCATCTGAAAAATGAGCTACAGAGCACAGGGCACTTGCACTCATGGACGTATATCTTGGGAAAAATAAAAATGGAGAGGACACAGGCACCCCAATGTATACCGCCTAATTGTTTAAAAGATCCTCGACCAGGATATAACTTAAATGTCTCTGGAGGGAAAAAATGGATACAGATGTGGTGCTTATGTAGAGTGGAATATGACTCAGCCTGGAAATCAATGCAATATGGCCACTTGTAACAACTCCAGAGGAGTTACGTATGATCATTCAAAGTCACAGAATTCAAAAAGAAAAAGACATACTATATCACTAATACATGGAATGTAAGCTTGGCTACACATGAACTGAATTACAGAAGAGAACAGGGTCTCAAATATAGAAAACCAACTTATTCTTGCTTAAGGATAAAGGTGAGTTGGGGTGCTGCATAAAACCAGAGATTGAAATTAGCACAGATACTGTTCCATAAGCCAAATATGTAATAGTCAAGACCTACTGCTTGCTCAACAAAATGGACTCAGAACCCCATATTCAACGCCTAGGAATATACCTGACTAGTAAGAATATTAAAACCCATGGATTTATATGTCTTCATAAGAGAATCAAGTGTGTGTACAATGGCAAAAACGCAGCAGTGAAAATAATATATATCCCATTATCAAAATAAATTTCAAAAACAAAACACAATGACAGTGAAATAGAGAGCAATTCTTAAATAATTCATTCAGGGCTTGTGATGCAACCTGGATTTACCACATCTACACCCAGAGCTGGGTGAGACATAAGGCTGGACACTTCGGGCTGATAGCATTGGTGAGGTTCGTTGAGCAAATGCAGACACTTTGAAGTCATACTGCATGGTACCCATTCGAATGATCGCAACTCTCCAGGTTTAAAGGATTCTTCTTTCATCTAAAATATGCATGGGTAACCCAGAGTATGGTCCAACATGTGACCAGGAAACGTTTTAAAATGAATCTCATGTTTCATCCCCTGGTACTCGGTTTCACCATTCCAGACTCTTTACGAACACTCTCCCCACTTGGAGAGTCAGTGCCTTTAACCTCCTGTTTGGCACAGTGTGCAATTTCTGCGCAAGATGAACAGGAAGAGGGAGAACCAATGAAAGACTACCTGTAGGTGTCTGCACGGGCAAATTTAACGCTCATTTCCCACCAGGAAGAGGAATTAACCAAAGGCTCAGCATGCCGTGCCGGAACAAGATTAGGGCCTGAAGCAATCCTGCGGCTTTTCGGCCAGCTCAAATGAAAGTAATTTGAAGAAAGGAGCTCAGGGTCACTGTAATTCAGAAACCTGCAGAGTTATAAATGACAGCTATCGTCCAAAAATATATTGAAGGAAGGCTGCGAAGAGGACTTGAAAGCGGGGCAGAATTGCAGGAAAACGATTTCAGGGGGTAGACGGGAATTGCATTTAAAGCATATGAAAAGAGGCAGAACGTCGACAATGATGCTCTTGGCCAAAAAGTGCGTATGCGTTTTTTCCTGAATATATTCAGGAAAAAACGCATACGCACTTTTTGGCCAACCAAGCAAGCATGTTAAAGAAATCTGCACTACAATGAAGTCTCACTGCCCCCCGGTCAGAAGGGCCATCTGAAAAAAGTGTAAAATCCAGAAAGGCAGCACAGGCCATGGAGAACAGGGAGCCTTGTTATGCTGATGGGCGGTATGTAAATTGCCAACAGCCACCCTGGAGAAGTGTATGGTGTTTCCCGGAACACCGAAGAAACAAAGCTACGGAGCCTACGGCACTTCCACTTATGGTCCTATAGCTTAGGGAAATTAAAATCAAAAACACACAGCCACCCCAAAGTGTCGGACGGCTCTGTTTACAAGAACCTCGTCTACGGTACAAGTTAAATATCCCAGAATGTGAAAAATGGATAAAGAAGTTGTGGTACGTACGTACAATGGAATATCACTCAGCAATGAAATCTATGTCATCAGGCCCGTCGCGGCATAATGAGTGGATTCAGGTACGATGATTCTAAGTGAAATAAGTCACACAGAAAATGAAACATCATAAGATATCACTACTACACGGAATGTAAACTTGGCTACACATGAACTGAATTACAAAACAGAACAGGGTCTCAAATTTAGAAAACCAACTTATGCTTGCTTAAGGGGAAAGGTGAGTTGGGGTGCTGCATAAAACCAGAGATAGAAATTAGCACAGATACCTTTCCATAAGCCAAATATGTAATAGTCAAGTCCTACCCCTTGCTCAACGAAATGGACTAAACACCCCATATTCAACGCCTAGGAATACACCTGACTAGTAAGAATCTTCAAACCCATGGATTTATATGTCTCCGTAAGAGAATGAAGCGTGTGTACAGCGGCATGAATGCAGCAGAGAAAATCCGATAAATCCCATTATCAAAATGAATTACACAAACAAAACCCAAGGACAGTGAAATAGAGAGCAATTCTTAAATAATTCATTCAGGGCTTGTGATGCAACCTGGATTTACCACATCTACACCCAGAGCTGAGTGAGACATAAGGTTGGGCACTTCGGGCTGATAGCATTGGTGAGGTTCGATGAGCAAATGCAGACCCTTTGAAGTCATACAGCATGGTACCCATTCCATGGGTCCCAACTCTCCAAGTTTAAGGGATTCTTCCTTCAGCTAAAACATGCATGGGAAACCCACAGTATGGTGCACCGTGTGACTGGCAAACGTTTTCAAATGCATCTCAGTTTTCGTCCCCTTTTACTCGGGTTCACCATTCCAGACCCTTTACGAACACTCTCCCCACTTGGAGAGTCAGTGCCTTTAACCTCCTGTTGGGCACAGTTTGCAATTTCTGCGCAAGATGAAAAGGAATAGGGAAAACCAATGAGAGACTAGCTCTAGGTGTCTGCACGGGCAAATTTAACGCTCATTTCCCACCAGGAAGAGGAATGAACCAAAGGCTCAGCATGCCGGGCTGGAACCAGATTAGGGCCTGAGGCAATCCTGTGGGTTTGCGGCCAGCTCACAAGATAGCGAGTTGAAGAAATGAGCTCAGGGGCACTGTAACTCACAAACCTGCAGAGTTATAAATGACAGCTATCGTCCAAAAATATATTGAAGGAAGGCTGCGAAGACGACTTGTAAGTGGGGCAGAATTGCAGGAGAACGATTTCAGGGGGTAGACGGGAATTGCATTTAAAGCATATGAAAAGAGGCAGAACGTCGACAATGATGCTCTTGGCCAAAAAGTGCGTATGCGTTTTTTCCTGAATATATTCAGGAAAAAACGCATACGCACTTTTTGGCCAACCAAGCAAGCATGTTAAAGAAATCTGCACTACAATGAAGTCTCACTGCCCCCCGGTCAGAAGGGCCATCTGAAAAAAGTGTAAAATCCAGAAAGGCAGCACAGGCCATGGAGAACAGGGAGCCTTGTTATGCTGATGGGCGGTATGTAAATTGCCAACAGCCACCCTGGAGAAGTGTATGGTGTTTCCCGGAACACCGAAAAAACAAAGCTACGGAGCCTACGGCACTTCCACTTATGGTCCTATAGCTTAGGGAAATTAAAATCAAAAACACACAGCCACCCCAAAGTGTCGGACGGCTCTGTTTACAAGAACCTCGTCTACGGTACAAGTTAAATATCCCAGAATGTGAAAAATGGATAAAGAAGTTGTGGTACGTACGTACAATGGAATATCACTCAGCAATGAAATCTATGTCATCAGGCCCGTCGCGGCATAATGAGTGGATTCAGGTACGATGATTTTAAGTGAAATAAGTCACACAGAAAATGAAACATCATAAGATATCACTACTACACGGAATGTAAACTTGGCTACACATGAACTGAATTACAAAACAGAACAGGGTCTCAAATTTAGAAAACCAACTTATGCTTGCTTAAGGGGAAAGGTGAGTTGGGGTGCTGCATAAAACCAGAGATAGAAATTAGCACAGATACCTTTCCATAAGCCAAATATGTAATAGTCAAGTCCTACCCCTTGCTCAACGAAATGGACTAAACACCCCATATTCAACGCCTAGGAATACACCTGACTAGTAAGAATCTTCAAACCCATGGATTTATATGTCTCCGTAAGAGAATGAAGCGTGTGTACAGCGGCATGAATGCAGCAGAGAAAATCCGATAAATCCCATTATCAAAATGAATTACACAAACAAAACCCAAGGACAGTGAAATAGAGAGCAATTCTTAAATAATTCATTCAGGGCTTGTGATGCAACCTGGATTTACCACATGTACACCCAGAGCTGAGTGAGACATAAGGTTGGGCACTTCGGGCTGATAGCATTGGTGAGGTTCGATGAGCAAATGCAGACCCTTTGAAGTCATACAGCATGGTACCCATTCCATGGGTCCCAACTCTCCAAGTTTAAGGGATTCTTCCTTCAGCTAAAACATGCATGGGAAACCCACAGTATGGTGCACCGTGTGACTGGCAAACGTTTTCAAATGCATCTCAGTTTTCGTCCCCTTTTACTCGGGTTCACCATTCCAGACCCTTTACGAACACTCTCCCCACTTGGAGAGTCAGTGCCTTTAACCTCCTGTTGGGCACAGTTTGCAATTTCTGCGCAAGATGAAAAGGAATAGGGAGAACCAATGAGAGACTAGCTCTAGGTGTCTGCACGGGCAAATTTAACGCTCATTTCCCACCAGGAAGAGGAATGAACCAAAGGCTCAGCATGCCGTGCCGGAACCAGATTAGGGCCTGAGGCAATCCTGTGGGTTTGCGGCCAGCTCACAAGATAGCGAGTTGAAGAAATGAGCTCAGGGGCACTGTAACTCACAAACCTGCAGAGTTATAAATGACAGCTATCGTCCAAAAATATATTGAAGGGAGGCTGCGAAGACGACTTGTAAGTGGGGCAGAATCGTAGGAAAACGATTTCAGGGGGTAGACGGGAATTGCATTTAAAGCATAGGAAAAGAGGCAGAACGTCGACAATGATGCTCTTGGCCAAAAAGGGCGTATGCGTTTTCTCCTGAATATATATATTCAGGAAAAAACGCATACGCCCTTTTTGGCCAACCAAGCAAGCATGTTAAAGAAATCTGCACTACAATGAAGTCTCACTGCCCCCCAGTCAAAAGGGCCATCTGAAAAATGTGTAAAATCCAGAAAGGCAGCACAGGCCGTGGAGAACAGGGAGCCTTGTTATGCTGATGGGCGGGATGTAAATTGCCAACAGCCACCCTGGAGAAGTGTATGGTGTTTCCCGGAACACCGAAAAAACAAAGCTACGGAGCCTACGGCACTTCCACTTATGGTCCTATAGCTTAGGGAAATTAAAATCAAAAACACACAGCCAACCCAAAGTGTCGGACGGCTCTGTTTACAAGAACCTCGTCTACGGTACAAGTTAAATATCCCAGAATGTGAAAAATGGATAAAGAAGTTGTGGTACGTACGTACAATGGAATATCACTCAGCAATGAAATCTATGTCATCAGGCCCGTCGCGGCATAATGAGTGGATTCAGGTACGATGATTTTAAGTGAAATAAGTCACACAGAAAATGAAACATCATAAGATATCACTACTACACGGAATGTAAACTTGGCTACACATGAACTGAATTACAAAACAGAAGAGGGTCTCAAATTTCGAAAACCAACTTATGCTTGCTTAAGGGGAAAGGTGAGTTGGGGTGCTGCATAAAACCAGAGATAGAAATTAGCACAGATACCTTTCCATAAGCCAAATATGTAATAGTCAAGTCCTACCCCTTGCTCAACGAAATGGACTAAACACCCCATATTCAACGCCTAGGAATACACCTGACTAGTAAGAATCTTCAAACCCATGGATTTATATGTCTCCGTAAGAGAATGAAGCGTGTGTACAGCGGCATGAATGCAGCAGAGAAAATCCGATAAATCCCATTATCAAAATGAATTACACAAACAAAACCCAAGGACAGTGAAATAGAGAGCAATTCTTAAATAATTCATTCAGGGCTTGTGATGCAACCTGGATTTACCACATGTACACCCAGAGCTGAGTGAGACATAAGGTTGGGCACTTCGGGCTGATAGCATTGGTGAGGTTCGATGAGCAAATGCAGACCCTTTGAAGTCATACAGCATGGTACCCATTCCATGGGTCCCAACTCTCCAAGTTTAAGGGATTCTTCCTTCAGCTAAAACATGCATGGGAAACCCACAGTATGGTGCACCGTGTGACTGGCAAACGTTTTCAAATGCATCTCAGTTTTCGTCCCCTTTTACTCGGGTTCACCATTCCAGACCCTTTACGAACACTCTCCCCACTTGGAGAGTCAGTGCCTTTAACCTCCTGTTGGGCACAGTTTGCAATTTCTGCGCAAGATGAAAAGGAATAGGGAGAACCAATGAGAGACTAGCTCTAGGTGTCTGCACGGGCAAATTTAACGCTCATTTCCCACCAGGAAGAGGAATGAACCAAAGGCTCAGCATGCCGTGCCGGAACCAGATTAGGGCCTGAGGCAATCCTGTGGGTTTGCGGCCAGCTCACAAGATAGCGAGTTGAAGAAATGAGCTCAGGGGCACTGTAACTCACAAACCTGCAGAGTTATAAATGACAGCTATCGTCCAAAAATATATTGAAGGAAGGCTGCGAAGACGACTTGTAAGTGGGGCAGAATTGCAGGAGAACGATTTCAGGGGGTAGACGGGAATTGCATTTAAAGCATATGAAAAGAGGCAGAACGTCGACAATGATGCTCTTGGCCAAAAAGTGCGTATGCGTTTTTTCCTGAATATATTCAGGAAAAAACGCATACGCACTTTTTGGCCAACCAAGCAAGCATGTTAAAGAAATCTGCACTACAATGAAGTCTCACTGCCCCCCGGTCAGAAGGGCCATCTGAAAAAAGTGTAAAATCCAGAAAGGCAGCACAGGCCATGGAGAACAGGGAGCCTTGTTATGCTGATGGGCGGTATGTAAATTGCCAACAGCCACCCTGGAGAAGTGTATGGTGTTTCCCGGAACACCGAAAAAACAAAGCTACGGAGCCTACGGCACTTCCACTTATGGTCCTATAGCTTAGGGAAATTAAAATCAAAAACACACAGCCACCCCAAAGTGTCGGACGGCTCTGTTTACAAGAACCTCGTCTACGGTACAAGTTAAATATCCCAGAATGTGAAAAATGGATAAAGAAGTTGTGGTACGTACGTACAATGGAATATCACTCAGCAATGAAATCTATGTCATCAGGCCCGTCGCGGCATAATGAGTGGATTCAGGTACGATGATTTTAAGTGAAATAAGTCACACAGAAAATGAAACATCATAAGATATCACTACTACACGGAATGTAAACTTGGCTACACATGAACTGAATTACAAAACAGAACAGGGTCTCAAATTTAGAAAACCAACTTATGCTTGCTTAAGGGGAAAGGTGAGTTGGGGTGCTGCATAAAACCAGAGATAGAAATTAGCACAGATACCTTTCCATAAGCCAAATATGTAATAGTCAAGTCCTACCCCTTGCTCAACGAAATGGACTAAACACCCCATATTCAACGCCTAGGAATACACCTGACTAGTAAGAATCTTCAAACCCATGGATTTATATGTCTCCGTAAGAGAATGAAGCGTGTGTACAGCGGCATGAATGCAGCAGAGAAAATCCGATAAATCCCATTATCAAAATGAATTACACAAACAAAACCCAAGGACAGTGAAATAGAGAGCAATTCTTAAATAATTCATTCAGGGCTTGTGATGCAACCTGGATTTACCACATGTACACCCAGAGCTGAGTGAGACATAAGGTTGGGCACTTCGGGCTGATAGCATTGGTGAGGTTCGATGAGCAAATGCAGACCCTTTGAAGTCATACAGCATGGTACCCATTCCATGGGTCCCAACTCTCCAAGTTTAAGGGATTCTTCCTTCAGCTAAAACATGCATGGGAAACCCACAGTATGGTGCACCGTGTGACTGGCAAACGTTTTCAAATGCATCTCAGTTTTCGTCCCCTTTTACTCGGGTTCACCATTCCAGACCCTTTACGAACACTCTCCCCACTTGGAGAGTCAGTGCCTTTAACCTCCTGTTGGGCACAGTTTGCAATTTCTGCGCAAGATGAAAAGGAATAGGGAGAACCAATGAGAGACTAGCTCTAGGTGTCTGCACGGGCAAATTTAACGCTCATTTCCCACCAGGAAGAGGAATGAACCAAAGGCTCAGCATGCCGTGCCGGAACCAGATTAGGGCCTGAGGCAATCCTGTGGGTTTGCGGCCAGCTCACAAGATAGCGAGTTGAAGAAATGAGCTCAGGGGCACTGTAACTCACAAACCTGCAGAGTTATAAATGACAGCTATCGTCCAAAAATATATTGAAGGGAGGCTGCGAAGACGACTTGTAAGTGGGGCAGAATCGTAGGAAAACGATTTCAGGGGGTAGACGGGAATTGCATTTAAAGCATAGGAAAAGAGGCAGAACGTCGACAATGATGCTCTTGGCCAAAAAGGGCGTATGCGTTTTCTCCTGAATATATATATTCAGGAAAAAACGCATACGCCCTTTTTGGCCAACCAAGCAAGCATGTTAAAGAAATCTGCACTACAATGAAGTCTCACTGCCCCCCAGTCAAAAGGGCCATCTGAAAAATGTGTAAAATCCAGAAAGGCAGCACAGGCCGTGGAGAACAGGGAGCCTTGTTATGCTGATGGGCGGGATGTAAATTGCCAACAGCCACCCTGGAGAAGTGTATGGTGTTTCCCGGAACACCGAAAAAACAAAGCTACGGAGCCTACGGCACTTCCACTTATGGTCCTATAGCTTAGGGAAATTAAAATCAAAACACACAGCCAACCCAAAGTGTCGGACGGCTCTGTTTACAAGAACCTCGTCTACGGTACAAGTTAAATATCCCAGAATGTGAAAAATGGATAAAGAAGTAGTGGTACGTACGTACAATGGAATATCACTCAGCAATGAAATCTATGACATCAGGCCCGTCGCAGCATAATGAGTGGATTCAGGTACGATGATTCTAAGTGAAATAAGTCACACAGAAAATGAAACATCATAAGATATCACTACTACACGGAATGTAAACTTGGCTACACATGAACTAAATTACAAAACAGAACAGGGTCTCAAATTTAGAAAACCAACTTATGCTTGCTTAAGGGGAAAGGTGAGTTGGGGTGCTGCATAAAACCAGAGATAGAAATTAGCACAGATATCTTTCCATAAGCCAAATATGTAATAGTCAAGACCTACCCCTTGCTCAACGAAATGGACTAAACACCCCATATTCAACGCCTAGGAATACACCTGACTAGTAAGAATCTTCAAACCCATGGATTTATATGTCTCCATAAGAGAATGAAGCGTGTGTACAGCGGCATGAATGCAGCAGAGAAAATCCGATAAATCCCATTAACAAAATGAATTACACAAACAAAACCCAAGGACAGTGAAATAGAGAGCAATTCTTAAATAATTCATTCAGGGCTTGTGATGCAACCTGGATTTACCACATCTACACCCAGAGCTGAGTGAGACATAAGGTTGGGCACTTCGGGCTGATAGCATTGGTGAGGTTCGATGAGCAAATGCAGACCCTGTGAAGTCATACAGCATGGTACCCATTCCATGGGTCCCAACTCTCCAAGTTTAAGGGATTCTTCCTTCAGCTAAAACATGCATGGGAAACCCACAGTATGCTGCACCGTGTGACTGGCAAACGTTTTCAAATGATTCTCAGTTTTCGTCCCCTTTTACTCGGGTTCACCATTCCAGACCCTTTACGAACACTCTCCCCACTTGGAGAGTCAGTGCCTTTAACCTCCTGTTGGGCACAGTTTGCAATTTCTGCGCAAGATGAAAAGGAATAGGGAGAACCAATGAGAGACTAGCTCTAGGTGTCTGCACGGGCAAATTTAACGCTCATTTCCCACCAGGAAGAGGAATTAACCAAAGGCTCAGCATGCCGTGCTGGAACCAGATTAGGGCCTGAGGCAATCCTGTGGGTTTGCGGCCAGCTCACAAGATAGCGAGTTGAAGAAATGAGCTCAGGGGCACTGTAACTCACAAACCTGCAGAGTTATAAATGACAGCTATCGTCCAAAAATATATTGAAGGAAGGCTGCGAAGACGACTTGTAAGTGGGGCAGAATCGCAGGAAAACGATTTCAGGGGGTAGACGGGAATTGCATTTAAAGCATAGGAAAAGAGGCAGAACGTCGACAATGATGCTCTTGGCCAAAAAGGGCGTATGCGTTTTCTCCTGAATATATTCAGGAAAAAACGCATACGCCCTTTTTGGCCAACCAAGCAAGCATGTTAAAGAAATCTGCACTACAATGAAGTCTCACTGCCCCCCGGTCAAAAGGTCCAACTGAAAAAAGTGTAAAATCCAGAAAGGCAACACAGGCCACGGAGAACAGGGAGCCTTGTTATGCTGATGGGCGGGATGTAAATTGCCAACAGACACTCTGGAGAAGTGTATGGTGTTTCCCGGAACACCGAAAAAACAAAGCTACGGAGTCTACGGCACTTACACTTATGGTCGTATAGCTTAGGGAAATTAAAATCAAAAACACACAGCCACCCCAAAGTGTCGGACGGCTCTGTTTACAAGAACCTCGTCTACGGTACAAGTTAAATATCCCAGAATGTGAAAAATGGATAAAGAAGTTGTTGTACGTACGTACAATGGAATATCACTCAGCAATGAAATCTATGTCATCAGGCCCGTCGCGGCATAATGAGTGGATTCAGGTACGATGATTCTAAGTGAAATAAGTCACACAGAAAATGAAACATCATAAGATATCACTAATACACGGAATGTAAACTTGGCTACACATGAACTGAATTACAAAACAGAACAGGGTCTCAAATTTAGAAAACCAACTTATGCTTGCTTAAGGGGAAAGGTGAGTTGGGGTGCTGCATAAAACCAGAGATAGAAATTAGCACAGATACCTTTCCATAAGCCAAATATGTAATAGTCAAGACCTACCCCTTGCTCAACGAAATGGACTTAACACCCCATATTCAACGCCTAGGAATACACCTGACTAGTAAGAATCTTCAAACCCATGGATTTATATGTCTCCGTAAGAGAATGAAGTGTGTGTACAGCGGCATGAATGCAGCAGAGAAAATCCGATAAATCCCATTATCAAAATGAATTACACAAACAAAACCCAAGGACAGTGAAATAGAGAGCAATTCTTAAATAATTCATTCAGGGCTTGTGATGCAACCTGGATTTACCACATCTACACCCAGAGCTGAGTGAGACATAAGGTTGGGCACTTCGGGCTGATAGCATTGGTGAGGTTCGATGAGCAAATGCAGACCCTTTGAAGTCATACAGCATGGTACCCATTCCATGGGTCCCAACTCTCCAAGTTTAAGGGATTCTTCCTTCAGCTAAAACATGCATGGGAAACCCACAGTATGGTGCACCGTGTGACTGGCAAACGTTTTCAAATGCATCTCAGTTTTCGTCCCCTTTTACTCGGGTTCACCATTCCAGACCCTTTACGAACACTCTCCCCACTTGGAGAGTCAGTGCCTTTAACCTCCTGTTGGGCACAGTTTGCAATTTCTGCGCAAGATGAAAAGGAATAGGGAGAACGAATGAGAGACTAACTCTAGGTGTCTGCACGGGCAAATTTAACGCTCATTTCCCACCAGGAAAAGGAATTAACCAAAGGCTCAGCATGCCGTGCCGGAACCAGATTAGGGCCTGAAGCAATCATGTGGGTTTGCGGCCAGCTCACAAGATAGCGAGTTGAAGAAAGGAGCTCAGGGGCACTGTAACTCACAAACCTGCAGAGTTATAAATGACAGCTATCGTCCAAAAATATATTGAAGGAAGGCTGAGAAGACGACGTGTAAGCGGGACAGATTTGCAGGAAAACGATTTCAGGGGGTAGACGGGAATTGCATTTAAAGCATAGGAAAAGAGGCAGAACATCGACAATGATGCTCTTGGCCAAAAAGGGCGTATGCGTTTTTTCCTGAATATATTCAGGAAAAAACGCATACGCCCTTTTTGGCCAACCAAGCATGCATGTTAAAGAATTGTGCACTTCAATGAAGTCTCACTGCCCCGCGGTCAAAAGGGCCATCTGAAAAAAGTGTAAAATCCAGAAAGGCAGCACAGGCCATGGAGAACAGGGAGCCTTGTTATGCTGATGGGCGGGATGTAAATTGCCAACAGCCACTCTGGAGAAGTGTATGGTGTTTCCCGGAACACCGAAAAAACAAAGCTACAGAGCCTACGGCACTTCCACTTATGGTCGTATAGCTTAGGGAAATTAAAATCAAAAACACACAGCCACCCAAAAGTCTCGGGCGGCTCTGTTTACAAGAACCTCGTCCTCGGTACAAGTTTAATATACCAGAATGTGAAAAATGGATAAAGAAGTTGTGGTACGTACGTACAATGGAATATCACACAGCAATGAAATCTATGTCATCAGGCCCGTCGCGGCATAATGAGTGGATTCAGGTACGATGATTCTAAGTGAAATAAGTCACACAGAAAATGAAACATCATAAGATATCACTACTACACGGAATGTAAACTTGGCTACACATGAACTGAATTACAAAACAGAACAGGGTCTCAAATTTAGAAAACCAACTTATGCTTGCTTAAGGGGAAAGGTGAGTTGGGGTGCTGCATAAAACCAGAGATAGAAATTAGCACAGATACCTTTCCATAAGCCAAATATGTAATAGTCAAGACCTACCCCTTGCTCAACGAAATGGACTAAACACCCCATATTCAACGCCTAGGAATACACCTGACTAGTAAGAATCTTCAAACCCATGGATTTATATGTCTCCGTAAGAGAATGAAGCGTGTGTACAGCGGCATGAATGCAGCAGAGAAAATCTGATAAATCCCATTATCAAAATGAATTACACAAACAAAACCCAAGGACAGTGAAATAGAGAGCAATTCTTAAATAATTCATTCAGGGCTTGTGATGCAACCTGGATTTACCACATCTACACCCAGAGCTGAGTGAGACATAAGGTTGGGCACTTCGGGCTGATAGCATTGGGGAGGTTCGATGAGCAAATGCAGACCCTTTGAAGTCATACAGCATGGTACCCATTCCATGGGTCCCAACTCTCCAAGTTTAAGGGATTCTTCCTTCAGCTAAAACATGCATGGGAAACCCACAGTATGGTGCACCGTGTGACTGGCAAACGTTTTCAAATGCATCTCAGTTTTCGTCCCCTTTTACTCGGGTTCACCATTCCAGACCCTTTACGAACACTCTCCCCACTTGGAGAGTCAGTGCCTTTAACCTCCTGTTGGGCACAGTTTGCAATTTCTGCGCAAGATGAAAAGGAATAGGGAGAACGAATGAGAGACTAACTCTAGGTGTCTGCACGGGCAAATTTAACGCTCATTTCCCACCAGGAAGAGGAATTAACCAAAGGCTCAGCATGCCGTGCCGGAACCAGATTAGGGCCTGAAGCAATCATGTGGGTTTGCGGCCAGCTCACAAGATAGCGAGATGAAGAAAGGAGCTCAGGGGCACTGTAACTCACAAACCTGCAGAGTTATAAATGACAGCTATCGTCCAAAAATATATTGAAGGAAGGCTGAGAAGACGACGTGTAAGCGGGACAGATTTGCAGGAAAACGATTTCAGGGGGTAGACGGGAATTGCATTTAAAGCATAGGAAAAGAGGCAGAACATCGACAATGATGCTCTTGGCCAAAAAGGGCGTATGCGTTTTTTCCTGAATATATTCAGGAAAAAACGCATACGCCCTTTTTGGCCAACCAAGCATGCATGTTAAAGAAATGTGCACTTCAATGAAGTCTCACTGCCCCCCGGTCAAAAGGGCCATCTGAAAAAAGTGTAAAATCCAGAAAGGCAGCACAGGCCATGGAGAACAGGGAGCCTTGTTATGCTGATGGGCGGGATGTAAATTGCCAACAGCCACTCTGGAGAAGTGTATGGTGTTTCCCGGAACACCGAAAAAACAAAGCTACAGAGCCTACGGCACTTCCACTTATGGTCGTATAGCTTAGGGAAATTAAAATCAAAAACACACAGCCACCCCAAAGTGTCGGACGGCTCTGTTTACAAGAACCTCGTCTACGGTACAAGTTAAATATCCCAGAATGTGAAAAATGGATAAAGAAGTTGTGGTACGTACGTACAATGGAATATCACTCAGCAATGAAATCTATGTCATCAGGCCCGTCGCGGCATAATGAGTGGATTCTGGTACGATGATTCTAAGTGAAATAAGTCACACAGAAAATGAAACATCATAAGATATCACTAATACACGGAATGTAAACTTGGCTACACATGAACTGAATTACAAAACAGAACAGGGTCTCAAATTTAGAAAACCAACTTATGCTTGCTTAAGGGGAAAGGTGAGTTGGGGTGCTGCATAAAACCAGAGATAGAAATTAGCACAGATACCTTTCCATAAGCCAAATATGTAATAGTCAAGACCTACCCCTTGCTCAACGAAATGGACTAAACACCCCATATTCAACGCCTAGGAATACACCTGACTAGTAAGAATCTTCAAACCCATGGATTTATATGTCTCCGTAAGAGAATGAAGCGTGTGTACAGCGGCATGAATGCAGCAGAGAAAATCCGATAAATCCCATTATCAAAATGAATTACACAAACAAAACCCAAGGACAGTGAAATAGAGAGCAATTCTTAAATAATTCATTCAGGGCTTGTGATGCAACCTGGATTTACCACATCTACACCCAGAGCTGAGTGAGACATAAGGTTGGGCACTTTGGGCTGATAGCATTGGTGAGGTTCGATGAGCAAATGCAGACCCTTTGAAGTCATACAGCATGGTACCCATTCCATGGGTCCCAACTCTCCAAGTTTAAGGGATTCTTCCTTCAGCTAAAACATGCATGGGAAACCCACAGTATGGTGCACCGTGTGACCGGGAAACGTTTTCAAATGCATCTCAGGTTTTGTCCTCTTTTACTCGGGTTCACCATTCCAGACTCTTTACGAACACTCTCCCCACTTGGAGAGTCAGTGCCTTTAACCTCCTGTTTGGCACAGTGTGCAATTTCTGCGCAAGATGAACAGGAAGAGGGAGAACCAATGAAAGACTACCTGTAGGTGTCTGCACTGGCAAATTTAACGCTCATTTCCCACCAGGAAGAGGAATTAACCAAAGGCTCAGCATGCCGTGCCAGAACAAGATTAGGGCCTGAAGCAATCCTGCGGCTTTTCGGCCAGCTCAAATGAAAGTAATTTGAAGAAAGGAGCTCAGGGTCACTGTAATTCAGAAACCTGCAGAGTTATAAATGACAGCTATCGTCCAAAAATATATTGAAGGAAGGCTGCGAAGACGACTTGTAAGCGGGACAGATTTGCAGGAAAACGATTTCAGGGGGCAGACGGGAATTTCATTTAAAGCATAGGAAAAGAGGCAGAACGTCGACAATGATGCTCTTGGCCAAAAAGCGCGTATGCGTTTTTTCCTGAATATATTCAGGAAAAAACGCATATGCCCTTTTTGGCCAACCAAGCAGGCATGTTAAAGAAATGTGCACTTCAATGAAGTCTCACTGCCCCCCGGTCAAAAGGGCCATCTGAAAAAAGTGTAAAATCCAGAAAGGCAGCACAGTCCATGGAGAACAGGGAGCCTTGTTATGCTGATGGGCGGGATGTAAATTGCCAACAGCCAGTCTGGAAAAGTGTATGGTGTTTCCTGGATCATCTAAAAAACAAAGCTACGGAGCCTACGGCACTTCCACTTATGGTCCTATAGCTTAGGGAAATTAAAATCAAAAACACACAGCCACCCCAAAGTGTCGGACGGCTCTGTTTACAAGAACCTCGTCTACGGTACAAGTTAAATATCCCAGAATGTGAAAAATGGATAAAGAAGTTGTGGTACGTACGTACAATGGAATATCACTCAGCAATGAAATCTGTGTCATCAGGCCCGTCGCGGCATAATGAGTGGATTCAGATACGATGATTCTAAGTGAAATAAGTCACACAGAAAATGAAACATCGTAAGATATCACTACTACACGGAATGTAAACTTGGCTACACATGAACTGAATTACAAAACAGAACAGGGTCTCAAATTTCGAAAACCAACTTATGCTTGCTTAAGGGGAAAGGTGAGTTGGGGTGCTGCATAAAACCAGAGATAGAAATTAGCACAGATACCTTTCCATAAGCCAAATATGTAATAGTCAAGACCTACCCCTTGCTCAACGAAATGGACTAAACACCCCATATTCAACGCCTAGGAATACACCTGACTAGTAAGAATCTTCAAACCCATGGATTTATATGTCTCCATAAGAGAATGAAGCGTGTGTACAGCGGCATGAATGCAGCAGAGAAAATCCGATAAATCCCATTAACAAAATGAATTACACAAACAAAACCCAAGGACAGTGAAATAGAGAGCAATTCTTAAATAATTCATTCAGGGCTTGTGATGCAACCTGGATTTACCACATCTACACCCAGAGCTGAGTGAGATATAAGGTTGGGCACTTCGGGCTGATAGCATTGGTGAGGTTCGATGAGCAAATGCAGACCCTTTGAAGTCATACAGCATGGTACCCATTCCATGGGTCCCAACTCTCCAAGTTTAAGGGATTCTTCCTTCAGCTAAAACATGCATGGGAAACCCACAGTATGGTGCACCGTGTGACTGGCAAACGTTTTCAAATGCATCTCAGTTTTCGTCCCCTTTTACTCGGGTTCACCATTCCAGACCCTTTACGAACACTCTCCCCACTTGGAGAGTCAGTGCCTTTAACCTCCTGTTGGGCACAGTTTGCAATTTCTGCGCAAGATGAAAAGGAATAGGGAGAACGAATTAGAGACTAGCTGTAGGTGTCTGCACGGGCAAAATTAACGCTCATTTCCCACCAGGAAGAGGAATTAACCAAAGGCTCAGCATGCCGTGCCGGAACCAGATTAGGGCCTGAGGCAATCCTGTGGGTTTGCGGCCAGCTCACAAGATAGCGAGTTGAAGAAAGGATCTCAGGGGCACTGTAACTCACAAACCTGCAGAGTTATAAATGACAGCTATCGTCCAAAAATATATTGAAGGAAGGCTGCAAAGACGACTTGTAAGCGGGACAGATTTGCAGGAAAACGATTTCAGGGGGTAGACGGGAATTGCATTTAAAGCATAGGAAAAGAGGCAGAACGTCGACAATGATGCTCTTGGCCAAAAAGGGCGTATGCGTTTTTTCCTGATATTCATGAAAAAACGCATACGCCCTTTTTGGCCAACCAAGCAAGCATGTTAAAGAAATCTGCACTACAATGAAGTCTCACTGCCCCCCTGTCAAAAGGGCCATCTGAAAAAAGTGTAAAATCCAGAAAGGCAGCACAGGCCATGGAGAACAGGGAGCCTTGTTATGCTGATGGGCGGGATGTAAATTGCCAACAGCCACTCTGGAGAAGTGTATGGTGTTTCCCGGAACACCGAAAAAACAAAGCTACGGAGCCTACGGCACTTCCACTTATGGTCCTATAGCTTAGGGAAATTAAAATCAAAAACACACAGCCACCCCAAACTGTCGGACGGCTCTGTTTACAAGAACCTCGTCTACGGTACAAGTTAAATATCCCAGAATGTGAAAAATGGATAAAGAAGTTGTGGTACGTACGTACAATGGAATATCACTCAGCAATGAAATCTATGTCATCAGGCCCATCGCGGCATAATGAGTGGATTCAGATACGATGATTCTAAGTGAAATAAGTCACACAGAAAATGAAACATCGTAAGATATCACTACTACACGGAATGTAAACTTGGCTACACATGAACTGAATTACAAAACAGAACAGGGTCTCAAATTTAGAAAACCAACTTATGCTTGCTTAAGGGGAAAGGTGAGTTGGGGTGCTGCATAAAACCAGAGATAGAAATTAGCACAGATACCTTTCCATAAGCCAAATATGTAATAGTCAAGACCTACCACTTGCTCAACGAAATGGACTAAACACCCCATATTCAACGCCTAGGAATACACCTGACTAGTAAGAATCTTCAAACCCATGGATTTATATGTCTCCATAAGAGAATGAAGCGTGTGTACAGCGGCATGAATGCAGCATAGAAAATCCGATAAATCCCCTTAACAAAATGAATTACACAAACAAAACCCAAGGACAGTGAAATAGAGAGCAATTCTTAAATAATTCATTCAGGGCTTGTGATGCAACCTGGATTTACCACATCTACACCCAGAGCTGAGTGAGACATAAGGTTGGGCACTTCGGGCTGATAGCATTGGTGAGGTTCGATGAGCAAATGCAGACCCTTTGAAGTCATACAGCATGGTACCCATTCCATGGGTCCCAACTCTCCAAGTTTAAGGGATTCTTCCTTCAGCTAAAACATGCATGGGAAACCCACAGTATGGTGCACCGTGTGACTGGCAAACGTTTTCAAATGCATCTCAGTTTTCGTCCCCTTTTACTCGGGTTCACCATTCCAGACCCTTTACGAACACTCTCCCCACTTGGAGAGTCAGTGCCTTTAACCTCCTGTTGGGCACAGTTTGCAATTTCTGCGCAAGATGAAAAGGAATAGGGAGAACCAATGAGAGACTAGCTGTAGGTGTCTGCACGGGCAAATTTAACGCTCATTTCCCACCAGGAAGAGGAATTAACCAAAGGCTCAGCATGCCGTGCCGGAACCAGATTAGGGCCTGAAGCAATCCTGCGGATTTGCGGCCAGCTCACAAGATAGCGAGTTGAAGAAAGGAGCTCAGGGGCACTGTAACTCACAAACCTGCAGAGTTATAAATGATGGCTATCGTCCAAAAATATATTGAAGGAAGGCTGCAAAGACGACTTGTAAGCGGGACAGATTTGCAGGAAAACGATTTCAGGGGGTAGACGGGAATTGCATTTAAAGCATAGGAAAAGAGGCAGAACGTCGACAATGATGCTCTTGGCCAAAAAGGGCGTATGCGTTTTTTCCTGATATTCAGGAAAAAACGCATACGCCCTTTTTGGCCAACCAAGCAAGCATGTTAAAGAAATCTGCACTACAATGAAGTCTCACTGCCCCCCGGTCAAAAGGGCCATCTGAAAAAAGTGTAAAATCCAGAAAGGCAGCACAGCCATGGAGAACCGGGAGCCTTGTTATGCTGATGGGCGGGATGTAAATTGCCAACAGCCACTCTGGAGAAGTGTATGGTGTTTCCCGGAACACCGAAAAAACAAAGCTACGGAGCCTACGGCACTTCCACTTAAGGTCCTATAGCTTAGGGAAATTAAAATCAAAAACACACAGCCACCCCAAAGTGTCGGACGGCTCTCTTTACAAGAACCTCATCTACGGTACAAGTTAAATATCCCAGAATGTGAAAAATGGATAAAGAAATTGTGGTACGTACGTACAATGGAATATCACTCAGCAATGAAATCTATGTCATCAGGCCCGTCGCGGCATAATGAGTGGATTCAGGTACGATGATTCTAAGTGAAATAAGTCACACAGAAAATGAAACATCATAAGATATCACTACTACACGGAATGTAAACTTGGCTACACATGAACTGAATTACAAAACAGAACAAGGTCTCAAATTTAGAAAACTCAACTTATGCTTGCTTATGGGGAAAGGTGAGTTGGGGTGCTGCATAAAACCAGAGATAGAAATTAGCACAGATACCTTTCCATAAGCCAAATATGTAATAGTCAAGACCTACCCCTTGCTCAACGAAATGGACTAAACACCCCATATTCAACGCCTAGGAATACACCTGACTAGTAAGAATCTTCAAACCCATGGATTTATATGTCTCTGTAAGAGAATGAAGCGTGTGTACAGCGGCATGAATGCAGCAGAGAAAATCCGATAAATCCCATTATCAAAATGAATTACACAAACAAAACCCAAGGACAGTGAAATAGAGAGCAATTCTTAAATAATTCATTCAGGGCTTGTGATGCAACCTGGATTTACCACATCTACACCCAGAGCTGAGTGAGACATAAGGTTGGGCACTTCGGGCTGATAGCATTGGTGAGGTTCGATGAGCAAATGCAGACCCTTTGAAGTCATACAGCATGGTACCCATTCCATGGGTCCCAACTCTCCAAGTTTAAGGGATTCTTCCTTCAGCTAAAACATGCATGGGAAACACACAGTATGGTGCACCGTGTGACTGGCAAACGTTTTCAAATGCATCTCAGTTTTCGTCCCCTTTTACTCGGGTTCACCATTCCAGACCCTTTACGAACACTCTCCCCACTTGGAGAGTCAGTGCCTTTAACCTCCTGTTGGGCACAGTTTGCAATTTCTGCGCAAGATGAAAAGGAATAGGGAGAACCAATGAGAGACTAGCTGTAGGTGTCTGCACGGGCAAATTTAACGCTCATTTCCCACCAGGAAGAGGAATTAACCAAAGGCTCAGCATGCCGTGCCAGAACCAGATTAGGGCCTGAAGCAATCCTGCGGATTTGCGGGCAGCTCACAAGATAGCGAGTTGAACAATGGAGCTCAGGGGCACTGTAACTCACAAACCTGCAGAGTTATAAATGAGAGCTATCGTCCAAAAATATATTGAAGGAAGGCTGCGAAGACGACTTGTAAGCGGGACAGATTTGCAGGAAAACGATTTCAGGGGGTAGTCGGGAATTGCATTTAAAGCATAGGAAAAGAGGCAGAACGTCGACAATGATGCTCTTGGCCAAAAAGGGCGTATGCGTTTTTTCCTGATATTCAGGAAAAAACGCATACGCCCTTTTTGGCCAACCAAGCAAGCATGTTAAAGAAATCTGCACTACAATGAAGTCTCACTGCCCCCCGGTCAAAAGGGCCATCTGAAAAAGGTGTAAAATCCAGAAAGGCAGCACAGGCCATGGAGAACCGGGAGCCTTGTTATGCTGATGGGCGGGATGTAAATTGCCAACAGCCACTCTGGAGAAGTGTATGGTGTTTCCCGGAACACCGAAAAAACAAAGCTATGGAGCCCACGGCACTTCCACTTAAGGTCCTATAGCTTAGGGAAATTAAAATCAAAAACACACAGCCACCCCAAAGTGTCGGACGGCTCTGTTTACAAGAACCTCGTCTACGGTACAAGTTAAATATCCCAGAATGTGAAAAATGGATAAAGAAGTTGTGGTACGTACGTACAATGGAATATCACTCAGCAATGAAATCTATGTCATCAGGCCCGTCGCGGCATAATGAGTGGATTCAGATACGATGATTCTAAGTGAAATAAGTCACACAGAAAATGAAACATCGTAAGATATCACTACTACACGGAATGTAAACTTGGCTACACATGAACTGAATTACAAAACAGAACAGGGTCTCAAATTTAGAAAACCAACTTATGCTTGCTTAAGGGGAAAGGTGAGTTGGGGTGCTGCATAAAACCAGAGATAGAAATTAGCACAGATACCTTTCCATAAGCCAAATATGTAATAGTCAAGACCTACCCCTTGCTCAACGAAATGGACTAAACACCCCATATTCAACGCCTAGGAATACACCTGACTAGTAAGAATCTTCAAACCCATGGATTTATATGTCTCCGTAAGAGAATGAAGCGTGTGTACAGCGGCATGAATGCAGCAGAGAAAATCCGATAAATCCCATTACCAAATGAATTACACAAACAAAACCCAAGGACAGTGAAATAGAGAGCAATTCTTAAATAATTCATTCAGGGCTTGTGATGCAACCTGGATTTACCACATCTACACCCAGAGCTGAGTGAGACATAAGGTTGGGCACTTCGGGCTGATAGCATTGGTGAGGTTCGATGAGCAAATGCAGACCCTTTGAAGTCATACAGCATGGTACCCATTCCATGGGTCCCAACTCTCCAAGTTTAAGGGATTCTTCCTTCAGCTAAAACATGCATGGGAAACCCACAGTATGGTGCACCGTGTGACTGGCAAACGTTTTCAAATGCATCTCAGTTTTCGTCCCCTTTTACTCGGGTTCACCATTCCAGACCCTTTACGAACACTCTCCCCACTTGGAGAGTCAGTGCCTTTAACCTCCTGTTGGGCACAGTTTGCAATTTCTGCGCAAGATGAAAAGGAATAGGGAGAACCAATGAGAGACTAGCTGTAGGTGTCTGCACGGGCAAATTTAACGCTCATTTCCCACCAGGAAGAGGAATTAACCAAAGGCTCAGCATGCCGTGCCGGAACCAGATTAGGGCCTGAAGCAATCCTGCGGATTTGCGGCCAGCTCACAAGATAGCGAGTTGAAGAAAGGAGCTCAGGGGCACTGTAACTCACAAACCTGCAGAGTTATAAATGAGAGCTATCGTCCAAAAATATATTGAAGGAAGGCTGCGAAGACGACTTGTAAGCGGGACAGGTTTGCAGGAAAACGATTTCAGGGGGTAGACGGGAATTGCATTTAAAGCATAGGAAAAGAGGCAGAACGTCGACAATGATGCTCTTGGCCAAAAAGGGCGTATGCGTTTTTTCCTGATATTCAGGAAAAAACGCATACGCCCTTTTTGGCCAACCAAGCAAGCATGTTAAAGAAATCTGCACTACAATGAAGTCTCACTGCCCCCCGGTCAAAAGGGCCATCTGAAAAAGGTGTAAAATCCAGAAAGGCAGCACAGGCCATGGAGAACCGGGAGCCTTGTTATGCTGATGGGCGGGATGTAAATTGCCAACAGCCACTCTGGAGAAGTGTATGGTGTTTCCCGGAACACCGAAAAAACAAAGCTATGGAGCCCACGGCACTTCCACTTAAGGTCCTATAGCTTAGGGAAATTAAAATCAAAAACACACAGCCACCCCAAAGTGTCGGACGGCTCTGTTTACAAGAACCTCGTCTACGGTACAAGGTAAATATCCCAGAATGTGAAAAATGGATAAAGAAGTTGTGGTACGTACGTACAATGGAATATCACTCAGCAATGAAATCTATGTCATCAGGCCCGTCGCGGCATAATGAGTGGATTCAGATACGATGATTCTAAGTGAAATAAGTCACACAGAAAATGAAACATCGTAAGATATCACTACTACACGGAATGTAAACTTGGCTACACATGAACTGAATTACAAAACAGAACAGGGTCTCAAATTTAGAAAACCAACTTATGCTTGCTTAAGGGGAAAGGTGAGTTGGGGTGCTGCATAAAACCAGAGATAGAAATTAGCACAGATACCTTTCCATAAGCCAAATATGTAATAGTCAAGACCTACCCCTTGCTCAACGAAATGGACTAAACACCCCATATTCAACGCCTAGGAATACACCTGACTAGTAAGAATCTTCAAACCCATGGATTTATATGTCTCCATAAGAGAATGAAGCGTGTGTACAGCGGCATGAATGCAGCATAGAAAATCCGATAAATCCCCTTAACAAAATGAATTACACAAACAAAACCCAAGGACAGTGAAATAGAGAGCAATTCTTAAATAATTCATTCAGGGCTTGTGATGCAACCTGGATTTACCACATCTACACCCAGAGCTGAGTGAGACATAAGGTTGGGCACTTCGGGCTGATAGCATTGGTGAGGTTCGATGAGCAAATGCAGACCCTTTGAAGTCATACAGCATGGTACCCATTCCATGGGTCCCAACTCTCCAAGTTTAAGGGATTCTTCCTTCAGCTAAAACATGCATGGGAAACCCACAGTATGGTGCACCGTGTGACTGGCAAACGTTTTCAAATGCATCTCAGTTTTCGTCCCCTTTTACTCGGGTTCACCATTCCAGACCCTTTACGAACACTCTCCCCACTTGGAGAGTCAGTGCCTTTAACCTCCTGTTGGGCACAGTTTGCAATTTCTGCGCAAGATGAAAAGGAATAGGGAGAACCAATGAGAGACTAGCTGTAGGTGTCTGCACGGGCAAATTTAACGCTCATTTCCCACCAGGAAGAGGAATTAACCAAAGGCTCAGCATGCCGTGCCGGAACCAGATTAGGGCCTGAAGCAATCCTGCGGATTTGCGGCCAGCTCACAAGATAGCGAGTTGAAGAAAGGAGCTCAGGGGCACTGTAACTCACAAACCTGCAGAGTTATAAATGATGGCTATCGTCCAAAAATATATTGAAGGAAGGCTGCAAAGACGACTTGTAAGCGGGACAGATTTGCAGGAAAACGATTTCAGGGGGTAGACGGGAATTGCATTTAAAGCATAGGAAAAGAGGCAGAACGTCGACAATGATGCTCTTGGCCAAAAAGGGCGTATGCGTTTTTTCCTGATATTCAGGAAAAAACGCATACGCCCTTTTTGGCCAACCAAGCAAGCATGTTAAAGAAATCTGCACTACAATGAAGTCTCACTGCCCCCCGGTCAAAAGGGCCATCTGAAAAAAGTGTAAAATCCAGAAAGGCAGCACAGCCATGGAGAACCGGGAGCCTTGTTATGCTGATGGGCGGGATGTAAATTGCCAACAGCCACTCTGGAGAAGTGTATGGTGTTTCCCGGAACACCGAAAAAACAAAGCTACGGAGCCTACGGCACTTCCACTTAAGGTCCTATAGCTTAGGGAAATTAAAATCAAAAACACACAGCCACCCCAAAGTGTCGGACGGCTCTGTTTACAAGAACCTCATCTACGGTACAAGTTAAATATCCCAGAATGTGAAAAATGGATAAAGAAGTTGTGGTACGTACGTACAATGGAATATCACTCAGCAATGAAATCTATGTCATCAGGCCCGTCGCGGCATAATGAGTGGATTCAGGTACGATGATTCTAAGTGAAATAAGTCACACAGAAAATGAAACATCATAAGATATCACTACTACACGGAATGTAAACTTGGCTACACATGAACTGAATTACAAAACAGAACAAGGTCTCAAATTTAGAAAACTCAACTTATGCTTGCTTATGGGGAAAGGTGAGTTGGGGTGCTGCATAAAACCAGAGATAGAAATTAGCACAGATACCTTTCCATAAGCCAAATATGTAATAGTCAAGACCTACCCCTTGCTCAACGAAATGGACTAAACACCCCATATTCAACGCCTAGGAATACACCTGACTAGTAAGAATCTTCAAACCCATGGATTTATATGTCTCTGTAAGAGAATGAAGCGTGTGTACAGCGGCATGAATGCAGCAGAGAAAATCCGATAAATCCCATTATCAAAATGAATTACACAAACAAAACCCAAGGACAGTGAAATAGAGAGCAATTCTTAAATAATTCATTCAGGGCTTGTGATGCAACCTGGATTTACCACATCTACACCCAGAGCTGAGTGAGACATAAGGTTGGGCACTTCGGGCTGATAGCATTGGTGAGGTTCGATGAGCAAATGCAGACCCTTTGAAGTCATACAGCATGGTACCCATTCCATGGGTCCCAACTCTCCAAGTTTAAGGGATTCTTCCTTCAGCTAAAACATGCATGGGAAACACACAGTATGGTGCACCGTGTGACTGGCAAACGTTTTCAAATGCATCTCAGTTTTCGTCCCCTTTTACTCGGGTTCACCATTCCAGACCCTTTACGAACACTCTCCCCACTTGGAGAGTCAGTGCCTTTAACCTCCTGTTGGGCACAGTTTGCAATTTCTGCGCAAGATGAAAAGGAATAGGGAGAACCAATGAGAGACTAGCTGTAGGTGTCTGCACGGGCAAATTTAACGCTCATTTCCCACCAGGAAGAGGAATTAACCAAAGGCTCAGCATGCCGTGCCAGAACCAGATTAGGGCCTGAAGCAATCCTGCGGATTTGCGGGCAGCTCACAAGATAGCGAGTTGAACAATGGAGCTCAGGGGCACTGTAACTCACAAACCTGCAGAGTTATAAATGAGAGCTATCGTCCAAAAATATATTGAAGGAAGGCTGCGAAGACGACTTGTAAGCGGGACAGATTTGCAGGAAAACGATTTCAGGGGGTAGTCGGGAATTGCATTTAAAGCATAGGAAAAGAGGCAGAACGTCGACAATGATGCTCTTGGCCAAAAAGGGCGTATGCGTTTTTTCCTGATATTCAGGAAAAAACGCATACGCCCTTTTTGGCCAACCAAGCAAGCATGTTAAAGAAATCTGCACTACAATGAAGTCTCACTGCCCCCCGGTCAAAAGGGCCATCTGAAAAAGGTGTAAAATCCAGAAAGGCAGCACAGGCCATGGAGAACCGGGAGCCTTGTTATGCTGATGGGCGGGATGTAAATTGCCAACAGCCACTCTGGAGAAGTGTATGGTGTTTCCCGGAACACCGAAAAAACAAAGCTATGGAGCCCACGGCACTTCCACTTAAGGTCCTATAGCTTAGGGAAATTAAAATCAAAAACACACAGCCACCCCAAAGTGTCGGACGGCTCTGTTTACAAGAACCTCGTCTACGGTACAAGGTAAATATCCCAGAATGTGAAAAATGGATAAAGAAGTTGTGGTACGTACGTACAATGGAATATCACTCAGCAATGAAATCTATGTCATCAGGCCCGTCGCGGCATAATGAGTGGATTCAGATACGATGATTCTAAGTGAAATAAGTCACACAGAAAATGAAACATCGTAAGATATCACTACTACACGGAATGTAAACTTGGCTACACATGAACTGAATTACAAAACAGAACAGGGTCTCAAATTTAGAAAACCAACTTATGCTTGCTTAAGGGGAAAGGTGAGTTGGGGTGCTGCATAAAACCAGAGATAGAAATTAGCACAGATACCTTTCCATAAGCCAAATATGTAATAGTCAAGACCTACCCCTTGCTCAACGAAATGGACTAAACACCCCATATTCAACGCCTAGGAATACACCTGACTAGTAAGAATCTTCAAACCCATGGATTTATATGTCTCCATAAGAGAATGAAGCGTGTGTACAGCGGCATGAATGCAGCATAGAAAATCCGATAAATCCCCTTAACAAAATGAATTACACAAACAAAACCCAAGGACAGTGAAATAGAGAGCAATTCTTAAATAATTCATTCAGGGCTTGTGATGCAACCTGGATTTACCACATCTACACCCAGAGCTGAGTGAGACATAAGGTTGGGCACTTCGGGCTGATAGCATTGGTGAGGTTCGATGAGCAAATGCAGACCCTTTGAAGTCATACAGCATGGTACCCATTCCATGGGTCCCAACTCTCCAAGTTTAAGGGATTCTTCCTTCAGCTAAAACATGCATGGGAAACCCACAGTATGGTGCACCGTGTGACTGGCAAACGTTTTCAAATGCATCTCAGTTTTCGTCCCCTTTTACTCGGGTTCACCATTCCAGACCCTTTACGAACACTCTCCCCACTTGGAGAGTCAGTGCCTTTAACCTCCTGTTGGGCACAGTTTGCAATTTCTGCGCAAGATGAAAAGGAATAGGGAGAACCAATGAGAGACTAGCTGTAGGTGTCTGCACGGGCAAATTTAACGCTCATTTCCCACCAGGAAGAGGAATTAACCAAAGGCTCAGCATGCCGTGCCGGAACCAGATTAGGGCCTGAAGCAATCCTGCGGATTTGCGGCCAGCTCACAAGATAGCGAGTTGAAGAAAGGAGCTCAGGGGCACTGTAACTCACAAACCTGCAGAGTTATAAATGATGGCTATCGTCCAAAAATATATTGAAGGAAGGCTGCAAAGACGACTTGTAAGCGGGACAGATTTGCAGGAAAACGATTTCAGGGGGTAGACGGGAATTGCATTTAAAGCATAGGAAAAGAGGCAGAACGTCGACAATGATGCTCTTGGCCAAAAAGGGCGTATGCGTTTTTTCCTGATATTCAGGAAAAAACGCATACGCCCTTTTTGGCCAACCAAGCAAGCATGTTAAAGAAATCTGCACTACAATGAAGTCTCACTGCCCCCCGGTCAAAAGGGCCATCTGAAAAAAGTGTAAAATCCAGAAAGGCAGCACAGCCATGGAGAACCGGGAGCCTTGTTATGCTGATGGGCGGGATGTAAATTGCCAACAGCCACTCTGGAGAAGTGTATGGTGTTTCCCGGAACACCGAAAAAACAAAGCTACGGAGCCTACGGCACTTCCACTTAAGGTCCTATAGCTTAGGGAAATTAAAATCAAAAACACACAGCCACCCCAAAGTGTCGGACGGCTCTGTTTACAAGAACCTCATCTACGGTACAAGTTAAATATCCCAGAATGTGAAAAATGGATAAAGAAGTTGTGGTACGTACGTACAATGGAATATCACTCAGCAATGAAATCTATGTCATCAGGCCCGTCGCGGCATAATGAGTGGATTCAGGTACGATGATTCTAAGTGAAATAAGTCACACAGAAAATGAAACATCATAAGATATCACTACTACACGGAATGTAAACTTGGCTACACATGAACTGAATTACAAAACAGAACAAGGTCTCAAATTTAGAAAACTCAACTTATGCTTGCTTATGGGGAAAGGTGAGTTGGGGTGCTGCATAAAACCAGAGATAGAAATTAGCACAGATACCTTTCCATAAGCCAAATATGTAATAGTCAAGACCTACCCCTTGCTCAACGAAATGGACTAAACACCCCATATTCAACGCCTAGGAATACACCTGACTAGTAAGAATCTTCAAACCCATGGATTTATATGTCTCTGTAAGAGAATGAAGCGTGTGTACAGCGGCATGAATGCAGCAGAGAAAATCCGATAAATCCCATTATCAAAATGAATTACACAAACAAAACCCAAGGACAGTGAAATAGAGAGCAATTCTTAAATAATTCATTCAGGGCTTGTGATGCAACCTGGATTTACCACATCTACACCCAGAGCTGAGTGAGACATAAGGTTGGGCACTTCGGGCTGATAGCATTGGTGAGGTTCGATGAGCAAATGCAGACCCTTTGAAGTCATACAGCATGGTACCCATTCCATGGGTCCCAACTCTCCAAGTTTAAGGGATTCTTCCTTCAGCTAAAACATGCATGGGAAACACACAGTATGGTGCACCGTGTGACTGGCAAACGTTTTCAAATGCATCTCAGTTTTCGTCCCCTTTTACTCGGGTTCACCATTCCAGACCCTTTACGAACACTCTCCCCACTTGGAGAGTCAGTGCCTTTAACCTCCTGTTGGGCACAGTTTGCAATTTCTGCGCAAGATGAAAAGGAATAGGGAGAACCAATGAGAGACTAGCTGTAGGTGTCTGCACGGGCAAATTTAACGCTCATTTCCCACCAGGAAGAGGAATTAACCAAAGGCTCAGCATGCCGTGCCAGAACCAGATTAGGGCCTGAAGCAATCCTGCGGATTTGCGGGCAGCTCACAAGATAGCGAGTTGAACAATGGAGCTCAGGGGCACTGTAACTCACAAACCTGCAGAGTTATAAATGAGAGCTATCGTCCAAAAATATATTGAAGGAAGGCTGCGAAGACGACTTGTAAGCGGGACAGATTTGCAGGAAAACGATTTCAGGGGGTAGTCGGGAATTGCATTTAAAGCATAGGAAAAGAGGCAGAACGTCGACAATGATGCTCTTGGCCAAAAAGGGCGTATGCGTTTTTTCCTGATATTCAGGAAAAAACGCATACGCCCTTTTTGGCCAACCAAGCAAGCATGTTAAAGAAATCTGCACTACAATGAAGTCTCACTGCCCCCCGGTCAAAAGGGCCATCTGAAAAAGGTGTAAAATCCAGAAAGGCAGCACAGGCCATGGAGAACCGGGAGCCTTGTTATGCTGATGGGCGGGATGTAAATTGCCAACAGCCACTCTGGAGAAGTGTATGGTGTTTCCCGGAACACCGAAAAAACAAAGCTATGGAGCCCACGGCACTTCCACTTAAGGTCCTATAGCTTAGGGAAATTAAAATCAAAAACACACAGCCACCCCAAAGTGTCGGACGGCTCTGTTTACAAGAACCTCGTCTACGGTACAAGTTAAATATCCCAGAATGTGAAAAATGGATAAAGAAGTTGTGGTACGTACGTACAATGGAATATCACTCAGCAATGAAATCTATGTCATCAGGCCCGTCGCGGCATAATGAGTGGATTCAGATACGATGATTCTAAGTGAAATAAGTCACACAGAAAATGAAACATCGTAAGATATCACTACTACACGGAATGTAAACTTGGCTACACATGAACTGAATTACAAAACAGAAGAGGGTCTCAAATTTAGAAAACCAACTTATGCTTGATTAAGGGGAAAGGTGAGTTGGGGTGCTGCATAAAACCAGAGATAGAAATTAGCACAGATACCTTTCCATAAGCCAAATATGTAATAGTCAAGACCTACCCCTTGCTCAACGAAATGGACTAAACACCCCATATTCAACGCCTAGGAATACACCTGACTAGTAAGAATCTTCAAACCCATGGATTTATATGTCTCCGTAAGAGAATGAAGCGTGTGTACAGCGGCATGAATGCAGCAGAGAAAATCCGATAAATCCCATTACCAAATGAATTACACAAACAAAACCCAAGGACAGTGAAATAGAGAGCAATTCTTAAATAATTCATTCAGGGCTTGTGATGCAACCTGGATTTACCACATCTACACCCAGAGCTGAGTGAGACATAAGGTTGGGCACTTCGGGCTGATAGCATTGGTGAGGTTCGATGAGCAAATGCAGACCCTTTGAAGTCATACAGCATGGTACCCATTCCATGGGTCCCAACTCTCCAAGTTTAAGGGATTCTTCCTTCAGCTAAAACATGCATGGGAAACCCACAGTATGGTGCACCGTGTGACTGGCAAACGTTTTCAAATGCATCTCAGTTTTCGTCCCCTTTTACTCGGGTTCACCATTCCAGACCCTTTACGAACACTCTCCCCACTTGGAGAGTCAGTGCCTTTAACCTCCTGTTGGGCACAGTTTGCAATTTCTGCGCAAGATGAAAAGGAATAGGGAGAACCAATGAGAGACTAGCTGTAGGTGTCTGCACGGGCAAATTTAACGCTCATTTCCCACCAGGAAGAGGAATTAACCAAAGGCTCAGCATGCCGTGCCGGAACCAGATTAGGGCCTGAAGCAATCCTGCGGATTTGCGGCCAGCTCACAAGATAGCGAGTTGAAGAAAGGAGCTCAGGGGCACTGTAACTCACAAACCTGCAGAGTTATAAATGACAGCTATCGTCCAAAAATATATTGAAGGAAGGCTGCGAAGACGACTTGTAAGCGGGACAGGTTTGCAGGAAAACGATTTCAGGGGGTAGACGGGAATTGCATTTAAAGCATAGGAAAAGAGGCAGAACGTCGACAATGATGCTCTTGGCCAAAAAGGGCGTATGCGTTTTTTCCTGATATTCAGGAAAAAACGCATACGCCCTTTTTGGCCAACCAAGCAAGCATGTTAAAGAAATCTGCACTACAATGAAGTCTCACTGCCCCCCGGTCAAAAGGGCCATCTGAAAAAGGTGTAAAATCCAGAAAGGCAGCACAGGCCATGGAGAACCGGGAGCCTTGTTATGCTGATGGGCGGGATGTAAATTGCCAACAGCCACTCTGGAGAAGTGTATGGTGTTTCCCGGAACACCGAAAAAACAAAGCTATGGAGCCCACGGCACTTCCACTTAAGGTCCTATAGCTTAGGGAAATTAAAATCAAAAACACACAGCCACCCCAAAGTGTCGGACGGCTCTGTTTACAAGAACCTCGTCTACGGTACAAGGTAAATATCCCAGAATGTGAAAAATGGATAAAGAAGTTGTGGTACGTACGTACAATGGAATATCACTCAGCAATGAAATCTATGTCATCAGGCCCGTCGCGGCATAATGAGTGGATTCAGATACGATGATTCTAAGTGAAATAAGTCACACAGAAAATGAAACATCGTAAGATATCACTACTACACGGAATGTAAACTTGGCTACACATGAACTGAATTACAAAACAGAACAGGGTCTCAAATTTAGAAAACCAACTTATGCTTGCTTAAGGGGAAAGGTGAGTTGGGGTGCTGCATAAAACCAGAGATAGAAATTAGCACAGATACCTTTCCATAAGCCAAATATGTAATAGTCAAGACCTACCCCTTGCTCAACGAAATGGACTAAACACCCCATATTCAACGCCTAGGAATACACCTGACTAGTAAGAATCTTCAAACCCATGGATTTATATGTCTCCATAAGAGAATGAAGCGTGTGTACAGCGGCATGAATGCAGCATAGAAAATCCGATAAATCCCCTTAACAAAATGAATTACACAAACAAAACCCAAGGACAGTGAAATAGAGAGCAATTCTTAAATAATTCATTCAGGGCTTGTGATGCAACCTGGATTTACCACATCTACACCCAGAGCTGAGTGAGACATAAGGTTGGGCACTTCGGGCTGATAGCATTGGTGAGGTTCGATGAGCAAATGCAGACCCTTTGAAGTCATACAGCATGGTACCCATTCCATGGGTCCCAACTCTCCAAGTTTAAGGGATTCTTCCTTCAGCTAAAACATGCATGGGAAACCCACAGTATGGTGCACCGTGTGACTGGCAAACGTTTTCAAATGCATCTCAGTTTTCGTCCCCTTTTACTCGGGTTCACCATTCCAGACCCTTTACGAACACTCTCCCCACTTGGAGAGTCAGTGCCTTTAACCTCCTGTTGGGCACAGTTTGCAATTTCTGCGCAAGATGAAAAGGAATAGGGAGAACCAATGAGAGACTAGCTGTAGGTGTCTGCACGGGCAAATTTAACGCTCATTTCCCACCAGGAAGAGGAATTAACCAAAGGCTCAGCATGCCGTGCCGGAACCAGATTAGGGCCTGAAGCAATCCTGCGGATTTGCGGCCAGCTCACAAGATAGCGAGTTGAAGAAAGGAGCTCAGGGGCACTGTAACTCACAAACCTGCAGAGTTATAAATGATGGCTATCGTCCAAAAATATATTGAAGGAAGGCTGCAAAGACGACTTGTAAGCGGGACAGATTTGCAGGAAAACGATTTCAGGGGGTAGACGGGAATTGCATTTAAAGCATAGGAAAAGAGGCAGAACGTCGACAATGATGCTCTTGGCCAAAAAGGGCGTATGCGTTTTTTCCTGATATTCAGGAAAAAACGCATACGCCCTTTTTGGCCAACCAAGCAAGCATGTTAAAGAAATCTGCACTACAATGAAGTCTCACTGCCCCCCGGTCAAAAGGGCCATCTGAAAAAAGTGTAAAATCCAGAAAGGCAGCACAGCCATGGAGAACCGGGAGCCTTGTTATGCTGATGGGCGGGATGTAAATTGCCAACAGCCACTCTGGAGAAGTGTATGGTGTTTCCCGGAACACCGAAAAAACAAAGCTACGGAGCCTACGGCACTTCCACTTAAGGTCCTATAGCTTAGGGAAATTAAAATCAAAAACACACAGCCACCCCAAAGTGTCGGACGGCTCTGTTTACAAGAACCTCATCTACGGTACAAGTTAAATATCCCAGAATGTGAAAAATGGATAAAGAAGTTGTGGTACGTACGTACAATGGAATATCACTCAGCAATGAAATCTATGTCATCAGGCCCGTCGCGGCATAATGAGTGGATTCAGGTACGATGATTCTAAGTGAAATAAGTCACACAGAAAATGAAACATCATA
The DNA here is from genome assembly GCF_059928025.1 of Delphinapterus leucas. Lineage (NCBI taxonomy): Eukaryota > Metazoa > Chordata > Mammalia > Artiodactyla > Monodontidae > Delphinapterus > Delphinapterus leucas. Next base: position 120,267,072 of record NC_143135.1, on the reverse strand, counting down.
AGATATCACTACTACACGGAATGTAAACTTGGCTACACATGAACTGAATTACAAAACAGAACAAGGTCTCAAATTTAGAAAACTCAACTTATGCTTGCTTATGGGGAAAGGTGAGTTGGGGTGCTGCATAAAACCAGAGATAGAAATTAGCACAGATACCTTTCCATAAGCCAAATATGTAATAGTCAAGACCTACCCCTTGCTCAACGAAATGGACTAAACACCCCATATTCAACGCCTAGGAATACACCTGACTAGTAAGAATCTTCAAACCCATGGATTTATATGTCTCTGTAAGAGAATGAAGCGTGTGTACAGCGGCATGAATGCAGCAGAGAAAATCCGATAAATCCCATTATCAAAATGAATTACACAAACAAAACCCAAGGACAGTGAAATAGAGAGCAATTCTTAAATAATTCATTCAGGGCTTGTGATGCAACCTGGATTTACCACATCTACACCCAGAGCTGAGTGAGACATAAGGTTGGGCACTTCGGGCTGATAGCATTGGTGAGGTTCGATGAGCAAATGCAGACCCTTTGAAGTCATACAGCATGGTACCCATTCCATGGGTCCCAACTCTCCAAGTTTAAGGGATTCTTCCTTCAGCTAAAACATGCATGGGAAACACACAGTATGGTGCACCGTGTGACTGGCAAACGTTTTCAAATGCATCTCAGTTTTCGTCCCCTTTTACTCGGGTTCACCATTCCAGACCCTTTACGAACACTCTCCCCACTTGGAGAGTCAGTGCCTTTAACCTCCTGTTGGGCACAGTTTGCAATTTCTGCGCAAGATGAAAAGGAATAGGGAGAACCAATGAGAGACTAGCTGTAGGTGTCTGCACGGGCAAATTTAACGCTCATTTCCCACCAGGAAGAGGAATTAACCAAAGGCTCAGCATGCCGTGCCAGAACCAGATTAGGGCCTGAAGCAATCCTGCGGATTTGCGGGCAGCTCACAAGATAGCGAGTTGAACAATGGAGCTCAGGGGCACTGTAACTCACAAACCTGCAGAGTTATAAATGAGAGCTATCGTCCAAAAATATATTGAAGGAAGGCTGCGAAGACGACTTGTAAGCGGGACAGATTTGCAGGAAAACGATTTCAGGGGGTAGTCGGGAATTGCATTTAAAGCATAGGAAAAGAGGCAGAACGTCGACAATGATGCTCTTGGCCAAAAAGGGCGTATGCGTTTTTTCCTGATATTCAGGAAAAAACGCATACGCCCTTTTTGGCCAACCAAGCAAGCATGTTAAAGAAATCTGCACTACAATGAAGTCTCACTGCCCCCCGGTCAAAAGGGCCATCTGAAAAAGGTGTAAAATCCAGAAAGGCAGCACAGGCCATGGAGAACCGGGAGCCTTGTTATGCTGATGGGCGGGATGTAAATTGCCAACAGCCACTCTGGAGAAGTGTATGGTGTTTCCCGGAACACCGAAAAAACAAAGCTATGGAGCCCACGGCACTTCCACTTAAGGTCCTATAGCTTAGGGAAATTAAAATCAAAAACACACAGCCACCCCAAAGTGTCGGACGGCTCTGTTTACAAGAACCTCGTCTACGGTACAAGTTAAATATCCCAGAATGTGAAAAATGGATAAAGAAGTTGTGGTACGTACGTACAATGGAATATCACTCAGCAATGAAATCTATGTCATCAGGCCCGTCGCGGCATAATGAGTGGATTCAGATACGATGATTCTAAGTGAAATAAGTCACACAGAAAATGAAACATCGTAAGATATCACTACTACACGGAATGTAAACTTGGCTACACATGAACTGAATTACAAAACAGAACAGGGTCTCAAATTTAGAAAACCAACTTATGCTTGCTTAAGGGGAAAGGTGAGTTGGGGTGCTGCATAAAACCAGAGATAGAAATTAGCACAGATACCTTTCCATAAGCCAAATATGTAATAGTCAAGACCTACCCCTTGCTCAACGAAATGGACTAAACACCCCATATTCAACGCCTAGGAATACACCTGACTAGTAAGAATCTTCAAACCCATGGATTTATATGTCTCCGTAAGAGAATGAAGCGTGTGTACAGCGGCATGAATGCAGCAGAGAAAATCCGATAAATCCCATTACCAAATGAATTACACAAACAAAACCCAAGGACAGTGAAATAGAGAGCAATTCTTAAATAATTCATTCAGGGCTTGTGATGCAACCTGGATTTACCACATCTACACCCAGAGCTGAGTGAGACATAAGGTTGGGCACTTCGGGCTGATAGCATTGGTGAGGTTCGATGAGCAAATGCAGACCCTTTGAAGTCATACAGCATGGTACCCATTCCATGGGTCCCAACTCTCCAAGTTTAAGGGATTCTTCCTTCAGCTAAAACATGCATGGGAAACCCACAGTATGGTGCACCGTGTGACTGGCAAACGTTTTCAAATGCATCTCAGTTTTCGTCCCCTTTTACTCGGGTTCACCATTCCAGACCCTTTACGAACACTCTCCCCACTTGGAGAGTCAGTGCCTTTAACCTCCTGTTGGGCACAGTTTGCAATTTCTGCGCAAGATGAAAAGGAATAGGGAGAACCAATGAGAGACTAGCTGTAGGTGTCTGCACGGGCAAATTTAACGCTCATTTCCCACCAGGAAGAGGAATTAACCAAAGGCTCAGCATGCCGTGCCGGAACCAGATTAGGGCCTGAAGCAATCCTGCGGATTTGCGGCCAGCTCACAAGATAGCGAGTTGAAGAAAGGAGCTCAGGGGCACTGTAACTCACAAACCTGCAGAGTTATAAATGACAGCTATCGTCCAAAAATATATTGAAGGAAGGCTGCGAAGACGACTTGTAAGCGGGACAGGTTTGCAGGAAAACGATTTCAGGGGGTAGACGGGAATTGCATTTAAAGCATAGGAAAAGAGGCAGAACGTCGACAATGATGCTCTTGGCCAAAAAGGGCGTATGCGTTTTTTCCTGATATTCAGGAAAAAACGCATACGCCCTTTTTGGCCAACCAAGCAAGCATGTTAAAGAAATCTGCACTACAATGAAGTCTCACTGCCCCCCGGTCAAAAGGGCCATCTGAAAAAGGTGTAAAATCCAGAAAGGCAGCACAGGCCATGGAGAACCGGGAGCCTTGTTATGCTGATGGGCGGGATGTAAATTGCCAACAGCCACTCTGGAGAAGTGTATGGTGTTTCCCGGAACACCGAAAAAACAAAGCTATGGAGCCCACGGCACTTCCACTTAAGGTCCTATAGCTTAGGGAAATTAAAATCAAAAACACACAGCCACCCCAAAGTGTCGGACGGCTCTGTTTACAAGAACCTCGTCTACGGTACAAGGTAAATATCCCAGAATGTGAAAAATGGATAAAGAAGTTGTGGTACGTACGTACAATGGAATATCACTCAGCAATGAAATCTATGTCATCAGGCCCGTCGCGGCATAATGAGTGGATTCAGATACGATGATTCTAAGTGAAATAAGTCACACAGAAAATGAAACATCGTAAGATATCACTACTACACGGAATGTAAACTTGGCTACACATGAACTGAATTACAAAACAGAACAGGGTCTCAAATTTAGAAAACCAACTTATGCTTGCTTAAGGGGAAAGGTGAGTTGGGGTGCTGCATAAAACCAGAGATAGAAATTAGCACAGATACCTTTCCATAAGCCAAATATGTAATAGTCAAGACCTACCCCTTGCTCAACGAAATGGACTAAACACCCCATATTCAACGCCTAGGAATACACCTGACTAGTAAGAATCTTCAAACCCATGGATTTATATGTCTCCATAAGAGAATGAAGCGTGTGTACAGCGGCATGAATGCAGCATAGAAAATCCGATAAATCCCCTTAACAAAATGAATTACACAAACAAAACCCAAGGACAGTGAAATAGAGAGCAATTCTTAAATAATTCATTCAGGGCTTGTGATGCAACCTGGATTTACCACATCTACACCCAGAGCTGAGTGAGACATAAGGTTGGGCACTTCGGGCTGATAGCATTGGTGAGGTTCGATGAGCAAATGCAGACCCTTTGAAGTCATACAGCATGGTACCCATTCCATGGGTCCCAACTCTCCAAGTTTAAGGGATTCTTCCTTCAGCTAAAACATGCATGGGAAACCCACAGTATGGTGCACCGTGTGACTGGCAAACGTTTTCAAATGCATCTCAGTTTTCGTCCCCTTTTACTCGGGTTCACCATTCCAGACCCTTTACGAACACTCTCCCCACTTGGAGAGTCAGTGCCTTTAACCTCCTGTTGGGCACAGTTTGCAATTTCTGCGCAAGATGAAAAGGAATAGGGAGAACCAATGAGAGACTAGCTGTAGGTGTCTGCACGGGCAAATTTAACGCTCATTTCCCACCAGGAAGAGGAATTAACCAAAGGCTCAGCATGCCATGCCGGAACCAGATTAGGGCCTGAAGCAATCCTGCGGATTTGCGGCCAGCTCACAAGATAGCGAGTTGAAGAAAGGAGCTCAGGGGCACTGTAACTCACAAACCTGCAGAGTTATAAATGATGGCTATCGTCCAAAAATATATTGAAGGAAGGCTGCAAAGACGACTTGTAAGCGGGACAGATTTGCAGGAAAACGATTTCAGGGGGTAGACGGGAATTGCATTTAAAGCATAGGAAAAGAGGCAGAACGTCGACAATGATGCTCTTGGCCAAAAAGGGCGTATGCGTTTTTTCCTGATATTCAGGAAAAAACGCATACGCCCTTTTTGGCCAACCAAGCAAGCATGTTAAAGAAATCTGCACTACAATGAAGTCTCACTGCCCCCCGGTCAAAAGGGCCATCTGAAAAAGGTGTAAAATCCAGAAAGGCAGCACAGGCCATGGAGAACCGGGAGCCTTGTTATGCTGATCGGCGGGATGTAAATTGCCAACAGCCACTCTGGAGAAGTGTATGGTGTTTCCCGGAACACCGAAAAAACAAAGCTATGGAGCCCACGGCACTTCCACTTAAGGTCCTATAGCTTAGGGAAATTAAAATCAAAAACACACAGCCACCCCAAAGTGTCGGACGGCTCTGTTTACAAGAACCTCGTCTACGGTACAAGGTAAATATCCCAGAATGTGAAAAATGGATAAAGAAGTTGTGGTACGTACGTACAATGGAATATCACTCAGCAATGAAATCTATGTCATCAGGCCCGTCGCGGCATAATGAGTGGATTCAGATACGATGATTCTAAGTGAAATAAGTCACACAGAAAATGAAACATCGTAAGATATCACTACTACACGGAATGTAAACTTGGCTACACATGAACTGAATTACAAAACAGAACAGGGTCTCAAATTTAGAAAACCAACTTATGCTTGCTTAAGGGGAAAGGTGAGTTGGGGTGCTGCATAAAACCAGAGATAGAAATTAGCACAGATACCTTTCCATAAGCCAAATATGTAATAGTCAAGACCTACCCCTTGCTCAACGAAATGGACTAAACACCCCATATTCAACGCCTAGGAATACACCTGACTAGTAAGAATCTTCAAACCCATGGATTTATATGTCTCCGTAAGAGAATGAAGCGTGTGTACAGCGGCATGAATGCAGCATAGAAAATCCGATAAATCCCCTTAACAAAATGAATTACACAAACAAAACCCAAGGACAGTGAAATAGAGAGCAATTCTTAAATAATTCATTCAGGGCTTGTGATGCAACCTGGATTTACCACATCTACACCCAGAGCTGAGTGAGACATAAGGTTGGGCACTTCGGGCTGATAGCATTGGTGAGGTTCGATGAGCAAATGCAGACCCTTTGAAGTCATACAGCATGGTACCCATTCCATGGGTCCCAACTCTCCAAGTTTAAGGGATTCTTCCTTCAGCTAAAACATGCATGGGAAACCCACAGTATGGTGCACCGTGTGACTGGCAAACGTTTTCAAATGCATCTCAGTTTTCGTCCCCTTTTACTCGGGTTCACCATTCCAGACCCTTTACGAACACTCTCCCCACTTGGAGAGTCAGTGCCTTTAACCTCCTGTTGGGCACAGTTTGCAATTTCTGCGCAAGATGAAAAGGAATAGGGAGAACGAATGAGAGACTAGCTGTAGGTGTCTGCACGGGCAAATTTAACGCTCATTTCCCACCAGGAAGAGGAATTAACCAAAGGCTCAGCATGCCGTGCCGGAACCAGATTAGGGCCTGAAGCAATCCTGTGGGTTTGCGGCCAGCTCACAACATAGCGAGTTGAAGAAAGGAGCTCAGGGGCACTGTAACTCACAAACCTGCAGAGTTATATATGACAACTATCGTCCAAAAATATATTGAAGGAAGGCTGCGAAGACGACTTGTAAGCGGGACAGATTTGCAGGAAAACGATTTCAGGGGGTAGACGGGAATTGCATTTAAAGCATAGGAAAAGAGGCAGAACGTCGACAATGATGCTCTTGGCCAAAAAGGGCGTATGCGTTTTTTCCTGAATATATTCAGGAAAAAACGCATACGCCCTTTTTGGCCAACCAAGCAAGCATGTTAAAGAAATCTGCACTACAATGAAGTCTCACTGCCCCCCGGTCAAAAGGGCCATCTGTAAAAAGTGTAAAATCCAGAAAGGCAGCACAGGCCATGGAGAACAGGGAGCCTTGTTATGCTGATGGGCGGGATGTAAATTGCCAACAGCCACTCTGGAGAAGTGTATGGTGTTTCCCGGAACACCGAAAAAACAAAGCTACGGAGCCTACGGCACTTCCACTTATGGTCCTATAGCTTAGGGAAATTAAAATGAAAAACACACAGCCACCCCAAAGTTTCAGACGGCTCTGTTTACAAGAACCTGGTCTACGGTACAAGTTAAATATCCCAGAAAGCGAAAAATGGATAAAGAAGTTGTGGTACGTACGTACAATGGAATATCACTCAGCAATGAAATCTATGTCATCAGGCCCGTCGCGGCATAATGAGTGGATTCAGGTACGATGATTCTAAGTGAAATAAGTCACACAGAAAATGAAACATCATAAGATATCACTAATACACGGAATGTAAACTTGGCTACACATGAACTGAATTACAAAACAGAACAGGGTCTCAAATTTAGAAAACCAACTTATGCTTGCTTAAGGGGAAAGGTGAGTTGGGGTGCTGCATAAAACTAGAGATAGAAATTAGCACAGATACCTTTCCATAAGCCAAATATGTAATAGTCAAGACCTACCCCTTGCTCAACGAAATGGACTAAACACCCCATATTCAACGCCTAGGAATTCACCTGACTAGTAAGAATCTTCAAACCCATGGATTTATATGTCTCTGTAAGAGAATGAAGCGTGTGTACAGCGGCATGAATGTAGCAGAGAAAATCCGATAAATCCCATTATCAAAATGAATTACACAAACAAAACCCAAGGACAGTGAAATAGAGAGCAATTCTTAAATAATTCATTCAGGGCTGGTGATGCAACCTGGATTTACCACATCTACACCCAGAGCTGAGTGAGACATAAGGTTGGGCACTTCGGGCTGATAGCATTGGTGAGGTTCGGTGAGCAAATGCAGACCCTTTGAAGTCATACACCATGGTACCCATTCCATGGGTCGCAACTCTCCAAGTTTAAGGGATTCTTCCTTCAGCTAAAACATGCATGGGAAACCCACAGTATGGTGCACCGTGTGACTGGCAAACGTTTTCAAATGCATCTCTGTTTTCGTCCCCTTTTACTCGGGTTCACCATTCCAGACCCTTTACGAACACTCTCCCCACTTGGAGAGTCAGTGCCTTTAACCTCCTCTTTGGCACAGTTTGCAAATTCTGCGCAAGATGAACAGGAAGAGGGAGAACCAGTGAGAGACTAGCTGTAGGTGTCTGCACGGGCAAATTTAACGCTCATTTCCCACCAGGAAGAGGAATTAACCAAAGGCTCAGCATGCCGTGCCGGAACCAGATTAGGGCCTGAAGCAATCCTGTGGGTTTGCGGCCAGCTCACAACATAGCGAGTTGAAGAAAGGAGCTCAGGGGCACTGTAACTCACAAACCTGCAGAGTTATATATGACAACTATCGTCCAAAAATATATTGAAGGAAGGCTGCGAAGACGACTTGTAAGCGGGACAGATTTGCAGGAAAACGATTTCAGGGGGTAGACGGGAATTGCATTTAAAGCATAGGAAAAGAGGCAGAACGTCGACAATGATGCTCTTGGCCAAAAAGGGCGTATGCGTTTTTTCCTGAATATATTCAGGAAAAAACGCATACGCCCTTTTTGGCCAACCAAGCAAGCATGTTAAAGAAATCTGCACTACAATGAAGTCTCACTGCCCCCCGGTCAAAAGGGCCATCTGTAAAAAGTGTAAAATCCAGAAAGGCAGCACAGGCCATGGAGAACAGGGAGCCTTGTTATGCTGATGGGCGGGATGTAAATTGCCAACAGCCACTCTGGAGAAGTGTATGGTGTTTCCCGGAACACCGAAAAAACAAAGCTACGGAGCCTACGGCACTTCCACTTATGGTCCTATAGCTTAGGGAAATTAAAATGAAAAACACACAGCCACCCCAAAGTTTCAGACGGCTCTGTTTACAAGAACCTGGTCTACGGTACAAGTTAAATATCCCAGAAAGCGAAAAATTGATAAAGAAGTTGTGGTACGTACGTACAATGGAATATCACTCAGCAATGAAATCTATGTCATCAGGCCCGTCGCGGCATAATGAGTGGATTCAGGTACGATGATTCTAAGTGAAATAAGTCACACAGAAAATGAAACATCATAAGATATCACTAATACACGGAATGTAAACTTGGCTACACATGAACTGAATTACAAAACAGAACAGGGTCTCAAATTTAGAAAACCAACTTATGCTTGCTTAAGGGGAAAGGTGAGTTGGGGTGCTGCATAAAACTAGAGATAGAAATTAGCACAGATACCTTTCCATAAGCCAAATATGTAATAGTCAAGACCTACCCCTTGCTCAACGAAATGGACTAAACACCCCATATTCAACGCCTAGGAATTCACCTGACTAGTAAGAATCTTCAAACCCATGGATTTATATGTCTCTGTAAGAGAATGAAGCGTGTGTACAGCGGCATGAATGTAGCAGAGAAAATCCGATAAATCCCATTATCAAAATGAATTACACTAACAAAACCCAAGGACAGTGAAATAGAGAGCAATTCTTAAATAATTCATTCAGGGCTGGTGATGCAACCTGGATTTACCACATCTACACCCAGAGCTGAGTGAGACATAAGGTTGGGCACTTCGGGCTGATAGCATTGGTGAGGTTCGGTGAGCAAATGCAGACCCTTTGAAGTCATACACCATGGTACCCATTCCATGGGTCGCAACTCTCCAAGTTTAAGGGATTCTTCCTTCAGCTAAAACATGCATGGGAAACCCACAGTATGGTGCACCGTGTGACTGGCAAACGTTTTCAAATGCATCTCTGTTTTCGTCCCCTTTTACTCGGGTTCACCATTCCAGACCCTTTACGAACACTCTCCCCACTTGGAGAGTCAGTGCCTTTAACCTCCTCTTTGGCACAGTTTGCAAATTCTGCGCAAGATGAACAGGAAGAGGGAGAACCAGTGAGAGACTAGCTGTAGGTGTCTGCACGGGCAAACTTAACGCTCATTTCACACCAGGAAAAGGAATTAACCAAAGGCTCAGCATGCCCTGCCGGAACCAGATTAGGGCCTGAAGCAATCCTGTGGGTTTGTGGCCAGCTCACAAGATAGCGAGTTGAAGAAAGGAGCTCAGGGGCACTGTAACTCACAAACCTGCAGAGTTATAAATGACAGGTATCGTCCAAAATATTTTGAAGGAAGTCTGCAAAGACGACTTGTAAGCAGGACAGATTTGCAAGAAAACGATTTCAGGGGGTAGACGGGAATTGCATTTAAAGCATAGGAAAAGAGGCAGAAAATCGACAATGATGCTCTTGGCCAAAAAGGGCGTATGCGTTTTTTCTTGAATATATTCAGGAAAAAACGCATACACCCTTTTTGGCCAACCAAGCAAGCATGTTCAAGAAATCTGCACTACAATGAAGTCTCACTGCTCCCAGGTCATAACGGCCATCTGAAAATAGTGTAAAATCCAGAAAGGCAGCACAGGCCATGGAGAACAGGGAGCCTTGTTATGCTGATGGGCGGGATGTAAATTGCCAACTGTCACTCTGGAGAAGTGTATGGTGTTTCCGGGAACACCGAAAAAACAAAGGTATGGAGCCTACGGCACTTCCACTTTTGGTCCTATAGCTTAGGGAAATTAAAATAAAAAACACACAGCTACCCAAAAGTCTCCAGTGGCTCTGTTTACAAGAACCTCGTCTACGGTACAAGTTAAATATCCCAGAATGTGAAAAATGGATAAAGATGTTGTGGTACGTACGTACAATGGAATATCACACAGCAATGAAATCTATGTCATCAGGCCCGTCGCGGCATAATGAGTGAATTCAGGTACGATGATTGTAAGTGAAATAAGTCACACAGAAAATGAAACATCATAAGATATCACTACTACACGGAATGTAAACTTGGCTACACATGAACTGAATTACAAAACAGAACAGGGTCTCAAATTTAGAAAACCAACTTATGCTTGCTTAAGGGGAAAGGTGAGTTGGGGTGCTGCATAAAACCAGAGATAGAAATTAGCACAGATACCTTTCCATAAGCCAAATATGTAATAGTCAAGACCTACCCCTTGCTCAACGAAATGGACTAAACACCCCATATTCAACGCCTAGGAATACACCTGACTAGTAAGAATCTTCAAACCCATGGATTTATATGTCTCCATAAGAGAATCAAGCATGTGTACAGCTGCATGAAGGCAGCAGAGAAAATCCGATAAATCCCATTATCAAAATGAATTAAAAAACAAAACACAATGACAGTGAAATAGAGAGCAATTCTTAAATAATTCATTCAGGGCTTGTGATGCAACCTGGATTTACCTCATCTACACCCAGAGCTGAGTGAGACAGAAGGTTGGACACTTCGGGCTGATAGCATTGGTGAGGTTCGATGAGCAAATGAAGACCATTTGAAGTCATACTGCATGGTACCCATTCCATGGGTCCCAACTCTCCAGGTTTAAGCGATTCTTCCTTCAGCTAAAACATGCATGGGAATCCCACAGTATGGTGCACCGTGTGACCGGGAAACGTTTTCAAATGCATCTCAGTTTTCGTCCCCTTTTATTTGGGTTCACTATTCCAGACCCTTTACTAACACGCTCCCCACTTGGAGAGTCAGTGCCTTTAACCTCATGTTTGGTACAGTTTGCAATTTCTGCGCAAGATGAACAGGAATAGGGAGAACCAATGAGAGACTAGCTGTAGGTGTCTGCACGGGCAAATTTAACGCTCATTTCCCACCAGGAAGAGGAATTAACCAAAGGCCCCACATGCCGTGCCGCAACAAAATTAGGGCCTGAAGCAATCCTGCGGGTTTGCGGCCAGCTCAAAAGAAAGCGATTTGAAGAAAGGAGCTCAGGGGCACTGTAATTCACAAACCTGCAGAGTTAAAAATGACAGCTATTGTCCAAAAATATATTGAAGGAAGGCTGCGAAGAGGACTTGAAAGCGGGGCAGAATTGCAGGAAAACGATTTCAGGGGGTAGACTGGAATTGCATTTAAAGCATAGGAAAAGAGGCAGAACGACGACAATGATGCACTTGGCCAAAAAGAGCGTATGCGTTTTTTCCTGAATATATTTAGGAAAAAATGCATACGACTTTTTGGCCAACCAAGCAAGCATGTTAAAGAAATCTGCACTACAATGAAGTCTCAGTGCCCCGTGGTCAAAAGGGCCATCTGAAAAAAGTGTAAAATCCAGAAATGCCGCACAGGCCATGGAGCACAGGGAGCCTTGTTATGCTGATGGGTGGGATGTAAATTGCCAACAGCCACTCTGGAGAAGTGTATGGTGTTTCCTAAAACATCTAAAAAACAAAGCAACGGAGCCTACAGCACTTCCCCTTATGGTCCTATAGCTTAGGAAAATTAAAATCAAAAACACACAGCCACCCAAAAGTCTCGGGCGGCTCTGTTTACAAGAACCTCGTCTACAGTACAAGTTAAATATCCCAGAATGTGAAAAATCGATAAACAAGTTGTGGTATGCACGTACAATGGAATATAACACAGCAATGAAATCTATGTCATCAGGCCCGTCGCGGCATAATGAGTGGATTCAGGTACGATGATTCTAAGTGAAATAAGTCACACAGAAAATGAAACATCATAAGATATCACTACTACACGGAATGTAAACTTGGCTACACATGAACTGAATTACAAAACAGAACAGGGTCTCCAATTTAGAAAAGCAACTTATGCTTGCTTAAGGGGAAAGGTGAGTTGGGGTGCTGCATAAAACCAGAGATAGAAATTAGCACAGATACCTTTCCATAAGCCAAATATGTTATAGTCAAGCCCTACACCTTGCTCAACGAAATGGACTAAACACCCCATATTCAATGCCTAGGAATACACCTGACTAGTAAGAATCTTCAAACCCATGGATTTATATGTCTCCGTAAGAGAATGAAGCGTGTGTACAGCGGCATGAATGCAGCATAGAAAATCCGATAAATCCCCTTAACAAAATGAATTACACAAACAAAACCCAAGGACAGTGAAATAGAGAGCAATTCTTAAATAATTCATTCAGGGCTTGTGATGCAACCTGGATTTACCACATCTACACCCAGAGCTGAGTGAGACATAAGGTTGGGCACTTCGGGCTGATAGCATTGGTGAGGTTCGATGAGCAAATGCAGACCCTTTGAAGTCATACAGCATGGTACCCATTCCATGGGTCCCAACTCTCCAAGTTTAAGGGATTCTTCCTTCAGCTAAACCATGCATGGGAAACCCACAGTATGGTGCACCGTGTGTCTGGCAAACGTTTTCAAATGCATCTCAGTTTTCGTCCCCTTTCACTCGGGTTCACCATTCCAGACCCTTTACGAACACTCTCCCCACTTGGAGAGTCAGTGCCTTTAACCTCCTGTTGGGCACAGTTTGCAATTTCTGCGCAAGATGAAAAGGAATAGGGAGAACGAATGAGAGACTAGCTCTAGGTGTCTGCACGGGCAAATTTAACCCTCATTTCCCACCAGGAAGAGGAATTAACCAAAGGCTCAGCATGCCGTGCCGGAACCAGATTAGGGCCTGAAGCAATCCTGCGGGTTTGCCGCCAGCTCACAAGATAGCGAGTTGAAGAAAGGAGCTCAGGGGCACTGGAACTCACAAACCTGCAGAGTTATAAATGACAGCTATCGTCCAAAAATATATTGAAGGAAGGCTGCGAAGACGACTTGTAAGCGGGACAGATTTGCAGGAAAACGATTTCAGGGGGTAGACGGGAATTGCATTTAAAGCATAGGAAAAGAGGCAGAACGTCGACAATGATGCTCTTGGCCAAAAAGGGCGTATGCGTTTTTTCCTGATATTCAGGAAAAAACGCATACGCCCTTTTTGGCCAACCAAGCAAGCATGTTAAAGAAATCTGCACTACAATGAAGTCTCACTGCCCCCCGGTCAAAAGGGCCATCTGAAAAAAGTGTAAAATCCAGAAAGGCAGCACAGGCCATGGAGAACCGGGAGCCTTGTTATGCTGATGGGCGGGATGTAAATTGCCAACAGCCACTCTGGAGAAGTGTATGGTGTTTCCCGGAACACCGAAAAAACAAAGCTATGGAGCCCACGGCACTTCCACTTAAGGTCCTATAGCTTAGGGAAATTAAAATCAAAAACACACAGCCACCCCAAAGTGTCGGACGGCTCTGTTTACAAGAACCTCATCTACGGTACAAGTTAAATATCCCAGAATGTGAAAAATGGATAAAGAAGTTGTGGTACGTACGTACAATGGAATATCACTCAGCAATGAAATCTATGTCATCAGGCCCGTCGCGGCATAATGAGTGGATTCAGATACGATGATTCTAAGTGAAATAAGTCACACAGAAAATGAAACATCGTAAGATATCACTACTACACGGAATGTAAACTTGGCTACACATGAACTGAATTACAAAACAGAACAGGGTCTCAAATTTAGAAAACCAACTTATGCTTGCTTAAGGGGAAAGGTGAGTTGGGGTGCTGCATAAAACCAGAGATAGAAATTAGCACAGATACCTTTCCATAAGCCAAATATGTAATAGTCAAGCCCTACCACTTGCTCAACGAAATGGACTAAACACCCCATATTCAACGCCTAGGAATACACCTGACTAGTAAGAATCTTCAAACCCATGGATTTATATGTCTCCGTAAGAGAATGAAGCGTGTGTACAGCGGCATGAATGCAGCATAGAAAATCCTATAAATCCCCTTAACAAAATGAATTACACAAACAAAACCCAAGGACAGTGAAATAGAGAGCAATTCTTAAATAATTCATTCAGGGCTTGTGATGCAACCTGGATTTACCACATCTACACCCAGAGCTGAGTGAGACATAAGGTTGGGCACTTCGGGCTGATAGCATTGGTGAGGTTCGATGAGCAAATGCAGACCCTTTGAAGTCATACAGCATGGTACCCATTCCATGGGTCCCAACTCTCCAAGTTTAAGGGATTCTTCCTTCAGCTAAAACATGCATGGGAAACCCACAGTATGGTGCACCGTGTGACTGGCAAACGTTTTCAAATGCATCTCAGTTTTCGTCCCCTTTTACTCGGGTTCACCATTCCAGACCCTTTACGAACACTCTCCCCACTTGGTGAGTCAGTGCCTTTAACCTCCTGTTGGGCACAGTTTGCAATTTCTGCGCAAGATGAAAAGGAATAGGGAGAACGAATGAGAGACTAGCTCTAGGTGTCTGCACGGGCAAATTTAACGCTCATTTCCCACCAGGAAGAGGAATTAACCAAAGGCTCAGCATGCCGTGCCGGAACCAGATTAGGGCCTGAGGCAATCCTGTGGGTTTGCGGCCAGCTCACAAGATAGCGAGTTGAAGAAAGGAGATCAGGTGCACTGTAACTCACAAACCTGCAGAGTTATAAATGACAGCTATCGTCCAAAAATATATTGAAGGAAGGCTGCGAAGACGACTTGTAAGCGGGACAGATTTGCAGGAAAACGATTTCAGGGGGTAGACGGGAATTGCATTTAAAGTATAGGAAAAGAGGCAGAACGTCGACAATGATGCTCTTGGCCAAAAAGGGCGTATGCGTTTTTTCCTGAATATATTCAGGAAAAAACGCATACGCCCTTTTTGGCCAACCAAGCAAGCATGTTAAAGAAAACTGCACTACAATGAAGTCTCACTGCCCCCCGGTCAAAAGGGCCATCTGAAAAAAGTGTAAAATCCAGAAAGGCAGCACAGGCCATGGAGAACAGGGAGCCTTGTTATGCTGATGGGCGGGATGTAAATTGGCAACAGCCACTCTGGAGAAGTGTATGGTGTTTCCAGGAATACCGAAAAAACAAAGCTACGGAGCCTACGGCACTTCTATTTATGGTCCTATAGCTTAGGGTAATTAAAATCAAAAACACACAGCCACCCCAAAGTGTCGGGCGGTTCTGTTTACAAGAACCTCGTCTACCGTACAAGTTAAATATCCCAGAATGTGAAAAATGGATAAAGAAGTTGTGGTACGTACGTACAATGGAATATCACTCAGCAATGAAATCTATGTCATCAGGCCCGTCGCGGCATAATGAGTGGATTCAGGTACGATGATTCTAAGTGAAATAAGTCACACAGAAAATGAAACATCATAAGATATCACTACTACACGGAATGTAAACTTGGCTACACATGAACTGAATTTCAAAACAGAACAGGGTCTCAAATTTAGAAAACCAACTTATGCTTGCTTAAGGGGAAAGGTGAGTTGGGGTGCTGCATAAAACCAGAGATAGAAATTAGCACAGATACCTTTCCATAAGCCAAATATGTAATAGTCAAGACCTACCCCTTGCTCAACGAAATGGACTAAACACCCCATATTCAACGCCTAGGAATACACCTGACTAGTAAGAATCTTCAAACCCATGGATTTATATGTCTCCGTAAGAGAATGAAGCGTGTGTACAGCGGCATGAATGCAGCAGAGAAAATCCGATAAATCCCATTACCAAATGAATTACACAAACAAAACCCAAGGACAGTGAAATAGAGAGCAATTCTTAAATAATTCATTCAGGGCTTGTGATGCAACCTGGATTTACCACATCTACACCCAGAGCTGAGTGAGACATAAGGTTGGGCACTTTGGGCTGATAGCATTGGTGAGGTTCGATGAGCAAATGCAGACCCTTTGAAGTCATACAGCATGGTACCCATTCTATGGGTCCCAACTCTCCAAGTTTAAGGGATTCTTCCTTCAGCTAAAACATGCATGGGAAACCCACAGTATGGTGTACCGTGTGACTGGCAAACGTTTTCAAATGCATCTCAGTTTTCGTCCCCTTTTACTCGGGTTCACCATTCCAGACCCTTTACGAACACTCTCCCCACTTGGAGAGTCAGTGCCTTTAACCTCCTGTTGGGCACAGTTTGCAATTTCTGCGCAAGATGAAAAGGAATAGGGAGAACCAATGAGAGACTAGCTGTAGGTGTCTGCACGGGCAAATTTAACGCTCATTTCCCACCAGGAAGAGGAATTAACCAAAGGCTCAGCATGCCGTGCCGGAACCAGATTAGGGCCTGAAGCAATCCTGCGGATTTGCGGCCAGCTCACAAGATAGCGAGTTGAAGAAAGGAGCTCAGGGGCACTGTAACTCACAAACCTGCAGAGTTATAAATGACAGCTATCGTCCAAAAATATATTGAAGGAAGGCTGCGAAGACGACTTGTAAGCGGGACAGATTTGCAGGAAAACGATTTCAGGGGGTAGACGGGAATTGCATTTAAAGCATAGGAAAAGAGGCAGAACGTCGACAATGATGCTCTTGGCCAAAAAGGGCGTATGCGTTTTTTCCTGATATTCAGGAAAAAACGCATACGCCCTTTTTGGCCAACCAAGCAAGCATGTTAAAGAAATCTGCACTACAATGAAGTCTCACTGCCCCCCGGTCAAAAGGGCCATCTGAAAAAAGTGTAAAATCCAGAAAGGCAGCACAGGCCATGGAGAACCGGGAGCCTTGTTATGCTGATGGGCGGGATGTAAATTGCCAACAGCCACTCTGGAGAAGTGTATGGTGTTTCCCGGAACACCGAAAAAACAAAGCTATGGAGCCCACGGCACTTCCACTTAAGGTCCTATAGCTTAGGGAAATTAAAATCAAAAACACACAGCCACCCCAAAGTGTCGGACGGCTCTGTTTACAAGAACCTCATCTACGGTACAAGTTAAATATCCCAGAATGTGAAAAATGGATAAAGAAGTTGTGGTACGTACGTACAATGGAATATCACTCAGCAATGAAATCTATGTCATCAGGCCTGTCGCGGCATAATGAGTGGATTCAGATACGATGATTCTAAGTGAAATAAGTCACACAGAAAATGAAACATCGTAAGATATCACTACTACACGGAATGTAAACTTGGCTACACATGAACTGAATTACAAAACAGAACAGGGTCTCAAATTTAGAAAACCAACTTATGCTTGCTTAAGGGGAAAGGTGAGTTGGGGTGCTGCATAAAACCAGAGATAGAAATTAGCACAGATACCTTTCCATAAGCCAAATATGTAATAGTCAAGACCTACCCCTTGCTCAACGAAATGGACTAAACACCCCATATTCAAAGCCTAGGAATACACCTGACTAGTAAGAATCTTCAAACCCATGGATTTATATGTCTCCGTAAGAGAATGAAGCGTGTGTACAGCGGCATGAATGCAGCAGAGAAAATCCGATAAATCCCATTATCAAAATGAATTACACAAACAAAACCCAAGGACAGTGAAATAGAGAGCAATTCTTATATAATTCATTCAGGGCTTCTGATGCAACCCGGATTTACCACATCTACACCCAGAGCTGAGTGAGACATAAGGTTGGGCACTTCGGGCTGATAGCATTGGTGAGGTTCGATGAGCAAATGCAGACCCTTTGAAGTCATACAGCATGGTACCCATTCCATGGGTCCCAACTCTCCAAGTTTAAGGGATTCTTCCTTCAGCTAAAACATGCATGGGAAACCCACAGTATGGTGCACCGTGTGACTGGCAAACGTTTTCAAATGCATCTCAGTTTTCGTCCCCTTTTACTCGGGTTCACCATTCCAGACCCTTTACGAACACTCTCCCCACTTGAAGAGTCAGTGCCTTTAACCTCCTGTTGGGCACAGTTTGCAAATTCTACGCAAGATGAAAAGGAATAGGGAGAACGAATGAGAGACTAGCTCTAGGTGTCTGCACGGGCAAATTTAACGGTCATTTCCCACCAGGAAGAGGAATTAACCAAAGGCTCAGCATGCCGTGCCGGAACCAGATTATGGCCTGAAGCAATCCTGTGGGTTTGCCGCCAGCTCACAAGATAGCGAGTTGAAGAAAGGTGCTCAGGGGCACTGTAACTCACAAACCTGCAGAGTTATAAATGACAGCTATCGTCCAAAAATATATTGAAGGAAGGCTGCGAAGACGACTTGTAAGCGGGACAGATTTGCAGGAAAACGATTTCAGGGGGTAGACGGGAATTGCATTTAAAGCATAGGAAAAGAGGCAGAACGTCGACAATGATGCTCTTGGCCAAAAAGTGCGTATGCGTTTTTTCCTGAATATATTCAGGAAAAAACGCATACGCCCTTTTTGGCCAACCAAGCAAGCATGTTAAAGAAATCTGCACTACAATGAAGTATCACTGCCCCCCTGTCAAAAGGGCCATCTGAAAAAAGTGTAAAATCCAGAAAGGCAGCACAGGCCATGGAGAACAGGGAGCCTTGTTATGCTGATGGGCGGGATGTAAATTGCCAACAGCCACTCTGGAGAAGTGTATGGCGTTTCCCGGAACACCGAAAAAACAAAGCTACGGAGCCTACGGCACTTCCACTTATGGTCCTATAGCTTAGGGAAATTAAAATCAAAAACACACAGCCACCCCAAAGTGTCGGACGGCTCTGTTTACAAGAACCTTGTCTACGGTACAAGATAAATATCCCAGAATGTGAAAAATGGATAAAGAATTTGTGGTACGTACGTACAATGGAATATCACTCAGCAATGAAATCTATTTCATCAGGCCCGTCGCGGTATAATGAGTGGATTCAGGTACGATGATTCTAAGTGAAATAAGTCACACAGAAAATGAAACATCATAAGATATCACTACTACACGGAATGTAAACTTGGCTACACATGAACTGAATTACAAAACAGAACAGGGTCTCAAATTTAGAAAACCAACTTATGCTTGCTTAAGGGGAAAGGTGAGTTGGGGTGCTGCATAAAACCAGAGATAGAAATTAGCACAGATACCTTTCCATAAGCCAAATATGTAATAGTCAAGACCTACCCCTTGCTCAGCGAAATGGACTAAACACCCCATATTCAACGCCTAGGAATACACCTGACTAGTAAGAATCTTCAAACCCATGGATTTATATGTCTCCGTAAGAGAATGAAGCGTGTGTACAGCGGCATGAATGCAGCAGAGAAAATCCGATAAATCCCATTATCAAAATGAATTACACAAACAAAACCCAAGGACAGTGAAATAGAGAGCAATTCTTAAATAATTCATTCAGGGCTTCTGATGCAACCCGGATTTACCACATCTACACCCAGAGCTGAGTGAATAAGGTTGGGCACTTCGGGCTGATAGCATTGGTGAGGTTCGATGAGCAAATGCAGACCCTTTGAAGTCATACAGCATGGTCCCATTCCATGGGTCCCAACTCTCCAAGTTTAAGGGATTCTTCCTTCAGCTAAAACATGCATGGGAAACCCACAGTATGGTGCACCGTGTGACTGGCAAACGTTTTCAAATGCATCTCAGTTTTCGTCCCCTTTTACTCGGGTTCACCATTCCAGACCCTTTACGAACACTCTCCCCACTTGAAGAGTCAGTGCCTTTAACCTCCTGTTGGGCACAGTTTGCAATTTCTGCGCAAGATGAAAAGGAATAGGGAGAACGAATGAGAGACTAGATCTAGGTGTCTGCACGGGCAAATTTAACGCTCATTTCCCACCAGGAAGAGGAATTAACCAAAGGCTCAGCATGCCGTGCCGGAACCAGATTAGGGCCTGAAGCAATCCTGTGGGTTTGCCGCCAGCTCACAAGATAGCGAGTTGAAGAAAGGAGCTCAGGGGCACTGTAACTCACAAACCTGCAGAGTTATAAATGACAGCTATCGTCCAAAAATATATTGAAGGAAGGCTGCGAAGACGACTTGTAAGCGGGACAGATTTGCAGGAAAACGATTTCAGGGGGTAGACGGGAATTGCATTTAAAGCATAGGAAAAGAGGCAGAACGTCGACAATGATGCTCTTGGCCAAAAAGGGCGTATGCGTTTTTTCCTGAATATATTCAGGAAAAAACGCATACGCCCTTTTTGGCCAACCAAGCAAGCATGTTAAAGAAATCTGCACTACAATGAAGTCTCACGGCCCCCCAGTCAAAAGGGCCATCTGAAAAAAGTGTAAAATCCAGAAAGGCAGCAGAGGCCATGGAGAACAGGGAGCCTTGTTATGCTGATGGGCGGGATGTAAATTGCCAACAGCCACTCTGGAGAAGTGTATGGCGTTTCCCGGAACACCGAAAAAACAAAGCTACGGAGCCTACGGCACTACCACTTATGGTCCTAGAGTTTGGGAAATTAAAATCAAAAACACACAGCCACCCCAAAGTGTCGGATGACTCTGTTTACAAGAACCTCGTCTATGGTACAAGGTAAATATCCCAGAATGTGAAAAATGGATAAAGAAGTTGTGGTACGTACGTACAATGGAATATCACTCAGCAATGAAATCTATGTCATCAGGCCCGTCGCGGCATAATGAGTGGATTCAGGTACGATGATTCTAAGTGAAATAAGTCACACAGAAAATGAAACATCATAAGATATCACTACTACACGGAATGTAAACTTGGCTACACATGAACTGAATTACAAAACAGAACAGGGTCTCAAATTTAGAAAACCAACTTATGCTTGCTTAAGGGGAAAGGTGAGTTGGGGTGCTGCATAAAACCAGAGATAGAAATTAGCACAGATACCTTTCCATAAGCCAAATATGTAATAGTCAAGCCCTACCACTCTGCTCAACGAAATGGACTAAACACCCCATATTCAACGCCTAGGAATACACCTGACTAGTAAGAATCTTCAAACCCATGGATTTATATGTCTCCGTAAGAGAATGAAGCGTGTGTACAGCGGCATGAATGCAGCAGAGAAAATCCGATAAATCCCATTATCAAAATGAATTACACAAACAAAACCCAAGGACAGTGAAATAGAGAACAATTCTTAAATAATTCATTCAGGGCTTGTGATGCAACCTGGATTTACCACATCTACACCCAGAGCTGAGTGAGACATAAGGTTGGGCACTTCGGGCTGATAGCATTGGTGAGGTTCGATGAGCAAATGCAGACCCTTTGAAGTCATACAGCATGGTACCCATTCCATGGGTCCCAACTCTCCAAGTTTAAGGGATTCTTCCTTCAGCTAAAACATGCATGGGAAACCCACAGTATGGTGCACCGTGTGACTGGCAAACGTTTTCAAATGCATCTCAGTTTTCGTCCCCTTTTACTCGGGTTCACCATTCCAGACCCTTTACGAACACTCTCCCCACTTGGAGAGTCAGTGCCTTTAACCTCCTGTTGGGCACAGTTTGCAATTTCTGCGCAAGAAGAAAAGGAATAGGGAGAACCAAAGAGAGACTAGCGGTAGGTGTCTGCACGGGCAAATTTAACGCTCATTTCCCACCAGGAAGAGGAATTAACCAAAGGCTCAGCATGCCGTGCCGGAACCAGATTAGGGCCTGAAGCAATCCAGTGGGTTTGCCGCCAGCTCACAAGATAGCGAGTTGAAGAAAGGAGCTCAGGGGCACTGTAACTCACAAACCTGCAGAGTTATAAATGACAGCTATCGTCCAAAAATATATTGAAGGAAGGCTGCGAAGACGACTTGTAAGCGGGACAGATTTGCAGGAAAACGATTTCAGGGGGTAGACGGGAATTGCATTTAAAGCATAGGAAAAGAGGCAGAACGTCGACAATGATGCTCTTGGCCAAAAAGGGCGTATGCGTTTTTTCCTGAATATATTCAGGAAAAAACGCATACGCCCTTTTTGGCCAACCAAGCAAGCATGTTAAAGAAATCTGCACTACAATGAAGTCTCACTGCCCCCCGGTCAAAAGGGCCATCTGAAAAAAGTGTAAAATCCAGAAAGGCAGCACAGGCCATGGAGAACAGGGAGCCTTGTTATGCTGATGGGCGGGATGTAAATTGGCAACAGCCACTCTGGAGAAGTGTATGGTGTTTCCCGGAACACCGAAAAAACAAAGCTATGGAGCCCACGGCACTTCCACTTAAGGTCCTATAGCTTAGGGAAATTAAAATCAAAAACACACAGCCACCCCAAAGTGTCGGACGGCTCTGTTTACAAGAACCTCGTCTACGGTACAAGTTAAATATCCCAGAATGTGAAAAATGGATAAAGAAGTTGTGGTACGTACGTACAATGGAATATCACTCAGCAATGAAATCTATGTCATCAGGCCCGTCGCGGCATAATGAGTGGATTCAGATACGATGATTCTAAGTGAAATAAGTCACACAGAAAATGAAACATCGTAAGATATCACTACTACACGGAATGTAAACTTGGCTACACATGAACTGAATTACAAAACAGAACAGGGTCTCAAATTTAGAAAACCAACTTATGCTTGCTTAAGGGGAAAGGTGAGTTGGGGTGCTGCATAAAACCAGAGATAGAAATTAGCACAGATACCTTTCCATAAGCCAAATATGTAATAGTCAAGACCTACCACTTGCTCAACGAAATGGACTAAAAACCCCATATTCAACGCCTAGGAATACACCTGACTAGTAAGAATCTTCAAACCCATGGATTTATATGTCTCCGTAAGAGAATGAAGCGTGTGTACAGCGGCATGAATGCAGCAGAGAAAATCCGATAAATCCCATTACCAAATGAATTACACAAACAAAACCCAAGGACAGTGAAATAGAGAGCAATTCTTAAATAATTCATTCAGGGCTTGTGATGCAACCTGGATTTACCACATCTACACCCAGAGCTGAGTGAGACATAAGGTTGGGCACTTTGGGCTGATAGCATTGGTGATGTTCGATGAGCAAATGCAGACCCTTTGAAGTCATACAGCATGGTACCCATTCTATGGGTCCCAACTCTCCAAGTTTAAGGGATTCTTCCTTCAGCTAAAACATGCATGGGAAACCCACAGTATGGTGTACCGTGTGACTGGCAAACGTTTTCAAATGCATCTCAGTTTTCGTCCCCTTTTACTCGGGTACACCATTCCAGACCCTTTACAAACACTCTCCCCAGTTGGAGAGTCAGTGCCTTTAACCTCCTGTCGGGCACAGTTTGCAATTTCTGCGCAAGATGAAAAGGAATAGGGAGAACCAATGAGAGACTAGCTGTAGGTGTCTGCACGGGCAAATTTAACGCTCATTTCCCACCAGGAAGAGGAATTAACCAAAGGCTCAGCATGCCGTGCCGGAACCAGATTAGGGCCTGAAGCAATCCTGCGGATTTGCGGCCAGCTCACAAGATAGCGAGTTGAAGAAAGGAGCTCAGGGGCACTGTAACTCACAAACCTGCAGAGTTATAAATGACAGCTATCGTCCAAAAATATATTGAAGGAAGGCTGCGAAGACGACTTGTAAGCGGGACAGATTTGCAGGAAAACGATTTCAGGGGGTAGACGGGAATTGCATTTAAAGCATAGGAAAAGAGGCAGAACGTCGACAATGATGCTCTTGGCCAAAAAGGGCGTATGCGTTTTTTCCTGATATTCAGGAAAAAACGCATACGCCCTTTTTGGCCAACCAAGCAAGCATGTTAAAGAAATCTGCACTACAATGAAGTCTCACTGCCCCCCGGTCAAAAGGGCCATCTGAAAAAGGTGTAAAATCCAGAAAGGCAGCACAGGTCATGGAGAACCGGGAGCCTTGTTATGCTGATGGGCGGGATGTAAATTGCCAACAGCCACTCTGGAGAAGTGTATGGTGTTTCCCGGAACACCGAAAAAACAAAGCTATGGAGCCCACGGCACTTCCACTTAAGGTCCTATAGCTTAGGGAAATTAAAATCAAAAACACACAGCCACCCCAAAGTGTCGGACGGCTCTGTTTACAAGAACCTCGTCTACGGTACAAGTTAAATATCCCAGAATGTGAAAAATGGATAAAGAAGTTGTGGTACGTACGTACAATGGAATATCACTCAGCAATGAAATCTATGTCATCAGGCCCGTCGCGGCATAATGAGTGGATTCAGATACGATGATTCTAAGTGAAATAAGTCACACAGAAAATGAAACATCGTAAGATATCACTACTACACGGAATGTAAACTTGGCTACACATGAACTGAATTACAAAACAGAACAGGGTCTCAAATTTAGAAAACCAACTTATGCTTGCTTAAGGGGAAAGGTGAGTTGGGGTGCTGCATAAAACCAGAGATAGAAATTAGCACAGATACCTTTCCATAAGCCAAATATGTAATAGTCAAGACCTACCCCTTGCTCAACGAAATGGACTAAACACCCTATATTCAACGCCTAGGAATACACCTGACTAGTAAGAATCTTCAAACCCATGGATTTATATGTCTCCGTAAGAGAATGAAGCGTGTGTACAGCGGCATGAATGCAGCATAGAAAATCCGATAAATCCCCTTAACAAAATGAATTACACAAACAAAACCCAAGGACAGTGAAATAGAGAGCAATTCTTAAATAATTCATTCAGGGCTTGTGATGCAACCTGGATTTACCACATCTACACCCAGAGCTGAGTGAGACATAAGGTTGGGCACTTCGGGCTGATAGCATTGGTGAGGTTCGATGAGCAAATGCAGACCCTTTGAAGTCATACAGCATGGTACCCATTCTATGGGTCCCAACTCTCCAAGTTTAAGGGATTCTTCCTTCAGCTAAAACATGCATGGGAAACCCACAGTATGGTGTACCGTGTGACTGGCAAACGTTTTCAAATGCATCTCAGTTTTCGTCCCCTTTTACTCGGGTACACCATTCCAGACCCTTTACGAACACTCTCCCCACTTGGAGAGTCAGTGCCTTTAACCTCCTGTCGGGCACAGTTTGCAATTTCTGCGCAAGATGAAAAGGAATAGGGAGAACCAATGAGAGACTAGCTGTAGGTGTCTGCACGGGCAAATTTAACGCTCATTTCCCACCAGGAAGAGGAATTAACCAAAGGCTCAGCATGCCGTGCCGGAACCAGATTAGGGCCTGAAGCAATCCTGCGGATTTGCGGCCAGCTCACAAGATAGCGAGTTGAAGAAAGGAGCTCAGGGGCACTGTAACTCACAAACCTGCAGAGTTATAAATGACAGCTATCGTCCAAAAATATATTGAAGGAAGGCTGCGAAGACGACTTGTAAGCGGGACAGATTTGCAGGAAAACGATTTCAGGGGGTAGACGGGAATTGCATTTAAAGCATAGGAAAAGAGGCAGAACGTCGACAATGATGCTCTTGGCCAAAAAGGGCGTATGCGTTTTTTCCTGATATTCAGGAAAAAACGCATACGCCCTTTTTGGCCAACCAAGCAAGCATGTTAAAGAAATCTGCACTACAATGAAGTCTCACTGCCCCCCGGTCAAAAGGGCCATCTGAAAAAGGTGTAAAATCCAGAAAGGCAGCACAGGTCATGGAGAACCGGGAGCCTTGTTATGCTGATGGGCGGGATGTAAATTGCCAACAGCCACTCTGGAGAAGTGTATGGTGTTTCCCGGAACACCGAAAAAACAAAGCTATGGAGCCCACGGCACTTCCACTTAAGGTCCTATAGCTTAGGGAAATTAAAATCAAAAACACACAGCCACCCCAAAGTGTCGGACAGCTCTGTTTACAAGAACCTCGTCTACGGTACAAGTTAAATATCCCAGAATGTGAAAAATGGATAAAGAAGTTGTGGTACGTACGTACAATGGAATATCACTCAGCAATGAAATCTATGTCATCAGGCCCGTCGCGGCATAATGAGTGGATTCAGATACGATGATTCTAAGTGAAATAAGTCACACAGAAAATGAAACATCGTAAGATATCACTACTACACGGAATGTAAACTTGGCTACACATGAACTGAATTACAAAACAGAACAGGGTCTCAAATTTAGAAAACCAACTTATGCTTGCTTAAGGGGAAAGGTGAGTTGGGGTGCTGCATAAAACCAGAGATAGAAATTAGCACAGATACCTTTCCATAAGCCAAATATGTAATAGTCAAGACCTACCCCTTGCTCAACGAAATGGACTAAACACCCTATATTCAACGCCTAGGAATACACCTGACTAGTAAGAATCTTCAAACCCATGGATTTATATGTCTCCGTAAGAGAATGAAGCGTGTGTACAGCGGCATGAATGCAGCATAGAAAATCCGATAAATCCCCTTAACAAAATGAATTACACAAACAAAACCCAAGGACAGTGAAATAGAGAGCAATTCTTAAATAATTCATTCAGGGCTTGTGATGCAACCTGGATTTACCACATCTACACCCAGAGCTGAGTGAGACATAAGGTTGGGCACTTCGGGCTGATAGCATTGGTGAGGTTCGATGAGCAAATGCAGACCCTTTGAAGTCATACAGCATGGTACCCATTCCATGGGTCCCAACTCTCCAAGTTTAAGGGATTCTTCCTTCAGCTAAAACATGCATGGGAAACCCACAGTATGGTGCACCGTGTGACTGGCAAACGTTTTCAAATGCATCTCAGTTTTCGTCCCCTTTTACTCGGGTTCACCATTCCAGACCCTTTACGAACACTCTCCCCACTTGGAGAGTCAGTGCCTTTAACCTCCTGTTGGGCACAGTTTGCAATTTCTGCGCAAGATGAAAAGGAATAGGGAGAACCAATGAGAGACTAGCTGTAGGTGTCTGCACGGGCAAATTTAACGCTCATTTCCCACCAGGAAGAGGAATTAACCAAAGGCTCAGCATGCCGTGCCGGAACCAGATTAGGGCCTGAAGCAATCCTGCGGATTTGCGGCCAGCTCACAAGATAGCGAGTTGAAGAAAGGAGCTCAGGGGCACTGTAACTCACAAACCTGCAGAGTTATAAATGACAGCTATCGTCCAAAAATATATTGAAGGAAGGCTGCGAAGACGACTTGTAAGCGGGACAGGTTTGCAGGAAAACGATTTCAGGGGGTAGACGGGAATTGCATTTAAAGCATAGGAAAAGAGGCAGAACGTCGACAATGATGCTCTTGGCCAAAAAGGGCGTATGCGTTTTTTCCTGATATTCAGGAAAAAACGCATACGCCCTTTTTGGCCAACCAAGCAAGCATGTTAAAGAAATCTGCACTACAATGAAGTCTCACTGCCCCCCGGTCAAAAGGGCCATCTGAAAAAGGTGTAAAATCCAGAAAGGCAGCACAGGTCATGGAGAACCGGGAGCCTTGTTATGCTGATGGGCGGGATGTAAATTGCCAACAGCCACTCTGGAGAAGTGTATGGTGTTTCCCGGAACACCGAAAAAACAAAGCTATGGAGCCCACGGCACTTCCACTTAAGGTCCTATAGCTTAGGGAAATTAAAATCAAAAACACACAGCCACCCCAAAGTGTCGGACGGCTCTGTTTACAAGAACCTCGTCTACGGTACAAGTTAAATATCCCAGAATGTGAAAAATGGATAAAGAAGTTGTGGTACGTACGTACAATGGAATATCACTCAGCAATGAAATCTATGTCATCAGGCCCGTCGCGGCATAATGAGTGGATTCAGATACGATGATTCTAAGTGAAATAAGTCACACAGAAAATGAAACATCGTAAGATATCACTACTACACGGAATGTAAACTTGGCTACACATGAACTGAATTACAAAACAGAACAGGGTCTCAAATTTAGAAAACCAACTTATGCTTGCTTAAGGGGAAAGGTGAGTTGGGGTGCTGCATAAAACCAGAGATAGAAATTAGCACAGATACCTTTCCATAAGCCAAATATGTAATAGTCAAGACCTACCCCTTGCTCAACGAAATGGACTAAACACCCCATATTCAACGCCTAGGAATACACCTGACTAGTAAGAATCTTCAAACCCATGGATTTATATGTCTCCGTAAGAGAATGAAGCGTGTGTACAGCGGCATGAATGCAGCATAGAAAATCCGATAAATCCCCTTAACAAAATGAATTACACAAACAAAACCCAAGGACAGTGAAATAGAGAGCAATTCTTAAATAATTCATTCAGGGCTTGTGATGCAACCTGGATTTACCACATCTACACCCAGAGCTGAGTGAGACATAAGGTTGGGCACTTCGGGCTGATAGCATTGGTGAGGTTCGATGAGCAAATGCAGACCCTTTGAAGTCATACAGCATGGTACCCATTCCATGGGTCCCAACTCTCCAAGTTTAAGGGATTCTTCCTTCAGCTAAAACATGCATGGGAAACCCACAGTATGGTGCACCGTGTGACTGGCAAACGTTTTCAAATGCATCTCAGTTTTCGTCCCCTTTTACTCGGGTTCACCATTCCAGACCCTTTACGAACACTCTCCCCACTTGGAGAGTCAGTGCCTTTAACCTCCTGTTGGGCACAGTTTGCAATTTCTGCGCAAGATGAAAAGGATTAGGGAGAACCAATGAGAGACTAGCTGTAGGTGTCTGCACGGGCAAATTTAACGCTCATTTCCCACCAGGAAGAGGAATTAACCAAAGGCTCAGCATGCCGTGCCGGAACCAGATTAGGGCCTGAAGCAATCCTGCGGATTTGCGGCCAGCTCACAAGATAGCGAGTTGAAGAAAGGAGCTCAGGGGCACTGTAACTCACAAACCTGCAGAGTTATAAATGATGGCTATCGTCCAAAAATATATTGAAGGAAGGCTGCAAAGACGACTTGTAAGCGGGACAGATTTGCAGGAAAACGATTTCAGGGGGTAGACGGGAATTGCATTTAAAGCATAGGAAAAGAGGCAGAACGTCGACAATGATGCTCTTGGCCAAAAAGGGCGTATGCGTGTTTTCCTGATATTCAGGAAAAAACGCATACGCCCTTTTTGGCCAACCAAGCAAGCATGTTAAAGAAATCTGCACTACAATGAAGTCTCACTGCCCCCCGGTCAAAAGGGCCATCTGAAAAAGTGTAAAATCCAGAAAGGCAGCACAGGCCATGGAGAACCGGGAGCCTTGTTATGCTGATGGGCGGGATGTAAATTACCAACAGCCACTCTGGAGAAGTGTATGGTGTTTCCCGGAACACCGAAAAAACAAAGCTACGGAGCCTACGGCACTTCCACTTAAGGTCCTATAGCTTAGGGAAATTAAAATCAAAAACACACAGCCACCCCAAAGTGTCGGACGGCTCTGTTTACAAGAACCTCATCTACGGTACAAGTTAAATATCCCAGAATGTGAAAAATGGATAAAGAAGTTGTGGTACGTACGTACAATGGAATATCACTCAGCAATGAAATCTATGTCATCAGGCCCGTCGCGGCATAATGAGTGGATTCAGGTACGATGATTCTAAGTGAAATAAGTCACACAGAAAATGAAACATCATAAGATATCACTACTACACGGAATGTAAACTTGGCTACACATGAACTGAATTACAAAACAGAACAAGGTCTCAAATTTAGAAAACTCAACTTATGCTTGCTTATGGGGAAAGGTGAGTTGGGGTGCTGCATAAAACCAGAGATAGAAATTAGCACAGATACCTTTCCATAAGCCAAATATGTAATAGTCAAGACCTACCCCTTGCTCAACGAAATGGACTAAACACCCCATATTCAACGCCTAGGAATACACCTGACTAGTAAGAATCTTCAAACCCATGGATTTATATGTCTCCGTAAGAGAATGAAGCGTGTGTACAGCGGCATGAATGCAGCAGAGAAAATCCGATAAATCCCATTACCAAATGAATTACACAAACAAAACCCAAGGACAGTGAAATAGAGAGCAATTCTTAAATAATTCATTCAGGGCTTGTGATGCAACCTGGATTTACCACATCTACACCCAGAGCTGAGTGAGACATAAGGTTGGGCACTTTGGGCTGATAGCATTGGTGAGGTTCGATGAGCAAATGCAGACCCTTTGAAGTCATACAGCATGGTACCCATTCTATGGGTCCCAACTCTCCAAGTTTAAGGGATTCGTCCTTCAGCTAAAACATGCATGGGAAACCCACAGTATGGTGTACCGTGTGACTGGCAAACGTTTTCAAATGCATCTGAGTTTTCGTCCCCTTTTACTCGGGTACACCATTCCAGACCCTTTACGAACACTCTCCCCACTTGGAGAGTCAGTGCCTTTAACCTCCTGTCGGGCACAGTTTGCAATTTCTGTGCAAGATGAAAAGGAATAGGGAGAACCAATGAGAGACTAGCTGTAGGTGTCTGCACGGGCAAATTTAACGCTCATTTCCCACCAGGAAGAGGAATTAACCAAAGGCTCAGCATGCCGTGCCGGAACCAGATTAGGGCCTGAAGCAATCCTGCGGATTTGCGGCCAGCTCACAAGATAGCGAGTTGAAGAAAGGAGCTCAGGGGCACTGTAACTCACAAACCTGCAGAGTTATAAATGACAGCTATCGTCCAAAAATATATTGAAGGAAGGCTGCGAAGACGACTTGTAAGCGGGACAGATTTGCAGGAAAACGATTTCAGGGGGTAGACGGGAATTGCATTTAAAGCATAGGAAAAGAGGCAGAACGTCGACAATGATGCTCTTGGCCAAAAAGGGCGTATGCGTTTTTTCCTGATATTCAGGAAAAAACGCATACGCCCTTTTTGGCCAACCAAGCAAGCATGTTAAAGAAATCTGCACTACAATGAAGTCTCACTGCCCCCCGGTCAAAAGGGCCATCTGAAAAATGTGTAAAATCCAGAAAGGCAGCACAGGCCATGGAGAACCGGGAGCCTTGTTATGCTGATGGGCGGGATGTAAATTGCCAACAGCCACTCTGGAGAAGTGTATGGTGTTTCCCGGAACACCGAAAAAACAAAGCTATGGAGCCCACGGCACTTCCACTTAAGGTCCTATAGCTTAGGGAAATTAAAATCAAAAACACACAGCCACCCCAAAGTGTCGGACGGCTCTGTTTACAAGAACCTCGTCTACGGTACAAGGTAAATATCCCAGAATGTGAAAAATGGATAAAGAAGTTGTGGTACGTACGTACAATGGAATATCACTCAGCAATGAAATCTATGTCATCAGGCCCGTCGCGGCATAATGAGTGGATTCAGATACGATGATTCTAAGTGAAATAAGTCACACAGAAAATGAAACATCGTAAGATATCACTACTACACGGAATGTAAACTTGGCTACACATGAACTGAATTACAAAACAGAACAGGGTCTCAAATTTAGAAAACCAACTTATGCTTGCTTAAGGGGAAAGGTGAGTTGGGGTGCTGCATAAAACCAGAGATAGAAATTAGCACAGATACCTTTCCATAAGCCAAATATGTAATAGTCAAGACCTACCCCTTGCTCAACGAAATGGACTAAACACCCCATATTCAACGCCTAGGAATACACCTGACTAGTAAGAATCTTCAAACCCATGGATTTATATGTCTCCGTAAGAGAATGAAGCGTGTGTACAGCGGCATGAATGCAGCATAGAAAATCCGATAAATCCCCTTAACAAAATGAATTACACAAACAAAACCCAAGGACAGTGAAATAGAGAGCAATTCTTAAATAATTCATTCAGGGCTTGTGATGCAACCTGGATTTACCACATCTACACCCAGAGCTGAGTGAGACATAAGGTTGGGCACTTCGGGCTGATAGCATTGGTGAGGTTCGATGAGCAAATGCAGACCCTTTGAAGTCATACAGCATGGTACCCATTCCATGGGTCCCAACTCTCCAAGTTTAAGGGATTCTTCCTTCAGCTAAAACATGCATGGGAAACCCACAGTATGGTGCACCGTGTGACTGGCAAACGTTTTCAAATGCATCTCAGTTTTCGTCCCCTTTTACTCGGGTTCACCATTCCAGACCCTTTACGAACACTCTCCCCACTTGGAGAGTCAGTGCCTTTAACCTCCTGTTGGGCACAGTTTGCAATTTCTGCGCAAGATGAAAAGGAATAGGGAGAACCAATGAGAGACTAGCTGTAGGTGTCTGCACGGGCAAATTTAACGCTCATTTCCCACCAGGAAGAGGAATTAACCAAAGGCTCAGCATGCCGTGCCGGAACCAGATTAGGGCCTGAAGCAATCCTGCGGATTTGCGGCCAGCTCACAAGATAGCGAGTTGAAGAAAGGAGCTCAGGGGAACTGTAAGTCACAAACCTGCAGAGTTATAAATGATGGCTATCGTCCACAAATATATTGAAGGAAGGCTGCAAAGACGACTTGTAAGCGGGACAGATTTGCAGGAAAACGATTTCAGGGGGTAGACGGGAATTGCATTTAAAGCATAGGAAAAGAGGCAGAACGTCGACAATGATGCTCTTGGCCAAAAAGGGCGTATGCGTTTTTTCCTGATATTCAGGAAAAAACGCATACGCCCTTTTTGGCCAACCAAGCAAGCATGTTAAAGAAATCTGCACTACAATGAAGTCTCACTGCCCCCCGGTCAAAAGGGCCATCTGAAAAAAGTGTAAAATCCAGAAAGGCAGCACAGGCCATGGAGAACCGGGAGCCTTGTTATGCTGATGGGCGGGATGTAAATTGCCAACAGCCACTCTGGAGAAGTGTATGGTGTTTCCCGGAACACCGAAAAAACAAAGCTACGGAACCTACGGCACTTCCACTTAAGGTCCTATAGCTTAGGGAAATTAAAATCAAAAACACACAGCCACCCCAAAGTGTCGGACGGCTCTGTTTACAAGAACCTCGTCTACGGTACAAGTTAAATATCCCAGAATGTGAAAAATGGATAAAGAAGTTGTGGTACGTACGTACAATGGAATATCACTCAGCAATGAAATCTATGTCATCAGGCCCGTCGCGGCATAATGAGTGGATTCAGGTACGATGATTCTAAGTGAAATAAGTCACACAGAAAATGAAACATCATAAGATATCACTACTACACGGAATGTAAACTTGGCTACACATGAACTGAATTACAAAACAGAACAAGGTCTCAAATTTAGAAAACTCAACTTATGCTTGCTTATGGGGAAAGGTGAGTTGGGGTGCTGCATAAAACCAGAGATAGAAATTAGCACAGATACCTTTCCATAAGCCAAATATGTAATAGTCAAGACCTACCCCTTGCTCAACGAAATGGACTAAACACCCCATATTCAACGCCTAGGAATACACCTGACTAGTAAGAATCATCAAACCCATGGATTTATATGTCTCTGTAAGAGAATGAAGCGTGTGTACAGCGGCATGAATGCAGCAGAGAAAATCCGATAAATCCCATTATCAAAATGAATTACACAAACAAAACCCAAGGACAGTGAAATAGAGAGCAATTCTTAAATAATTCATTCAGGGCTTGTGATGCAACCCGGATTTACCACATCTACACCCAGAGCTGAATGAGACATAAGGTTGGGCACTTCGGGCTGATAGCATTGGTGAGGTTCGATGAGCAAATGCAGACCCTTTGAAGTCATACAGCATGGTACCCATTCCATGGGTCCCAACTCTCCAAGTTTAAGGGATTCTTCCTTCAGCTAAAACATGCATGGGAAACCCACAGTATGGTGCACCGTGTGACTGGCAAACGTTTTCAAATGCATCTCAGTTTTCGTCCCCTTTTACTCGGGTTCACCATTCCAGACCCTTTACGAACACTCTCCCCACTTGGAGAGTCAGTGCCTTTAACCTCCTGTTGGGCACAGTTTGCAATTTCTGCGCAAGATGAAAAGGAACAGGGAGAACGAATGAGAGACTAGCTGTAGGTGTCTTCACGGGCAAATTTAACGCTCATTTCCCACCAGGAAGAGGAATTAACCAAAGGCTCAGCATGCCGTGCCGGAACCAGATTAGGGCCTGAAGCAATCCTGTGGGTTTGCGGCCAGCTCACAACATAGCGAGTTGAAGAAAGGAGCTCAGGGGCACTGTAACTCACAAACCTGCAGAGTTATATATGACAGCTATCGTCCAAAAATATATTGAAGGAAGGCTGCGAAGACGACTTGTAAGCGGGACAGATTTGCAGGAAAACGATTTCAGGGGGTAGACGGGAATTGCATTTAATGCATAGGAAAAGAGGCAGAACGTCGACAATGATGCTCTTGGCCAAAAAGGGCGTATGCGTTTTTTCCTGAATATATTCAGGAAAAAACGCATACGCCCTTTTTGGCCAACCAAGCAAGCATGTTAAAGAAATCTTCACTACAAACATGTCTCACTGCCCCCCGGTCAAAAGGGCCATCTGAAAAAAGTGTAAAATCCAGAAAGGCAGCACAGGCCATGGAGAACAGGGAGCCTTGTTATGCTGATGGGCGGGATGTAAATTGCCAACAGCCACTCTGGAGAAGTGTATGGTGTTTCCAGGAACACCGAAAAAACAAAGCTACGGAGCCTACGGCACTTCCACTTATGGTCCTATAGCTTAGGGAAATTAAAATCAAAAACACACAGCCACCCCAAAGTGTCGGACGGCTCTGTTTACAAGAACCTCGTCTACGGTACAAGTTAAATATCCCAGAATGTGAAAAATGGATAAAGAAGTTGTGGTACGTACGTACAATGTAATATCACTCAGCAATGAAATCTATGTCATCAGGCCCGTCGCGCCATAATGAGTGGATAAAGGTACGATGATTCTAAGTGAAATAAGTCACACAGAAAATGAAACATCATAAGATATCACTACTACACGGAATGTAAACTTGGCTACACATGAACTGAATTACAAAACAGAACAGGGTCTCAAATTTAGAAAACCAACTTATGCTTGCTTATGGGGAAAGGTGAGTTGGGGTGCTGCATAAAACCAGAGATAGAAATTAGCACAGATACCTTTCCATAAGCCAAATATGTAATAGTCAAGACCTACCCCTTGCTCAACGAAATGGACTAAACACCCCATATTCAACGCCTAGGAATACACCTGACTAGTAAGAATCTTCAAACCCATGGATTTATATGTCTCCGTAAGAGAATGAAGCGTGTGTACAGCGGCATGAATGCAGCAGAGAAAATCCGATAAATCCCATTACCAAATGAATTACACAAACAAAACCCAAGGACAGTGAAATAGAGAGCAATTCTTAAATAATTCATTCAGGGCTTGTGATGCAACCTGGATTTACCACATCTACACCCAGAGCTGAGTGAGACATAAGGTTGGGCACTTCGGGCTGATAGCATT
This sequence comes from Delphinapterus leucas, assembly GCF_059928025.1. Classification (NCBI taxonomy): domain Eukaryota; kingdom Metazoa; phylum Chordata; class Mammalia; order Artiodactyla; family Monodontidae; genus Delphinapterus; species Delphinapterus leucas. The sequence goes on along the minus strand of NC_143135.1, from coordinate 120,231,664 downwards.
GGTGAGGTTCGATGAGCAAATGCAGACCCTTTGAAGTCATACAGCATGGTACCCATTCCATGGGTCCCAACTCTCCAAGTTTAAGGGATTCTTCCTTCAGCTAAAACATGCATGGGAAACCCACAGTATGGTGCACCGTGTGACTGGCAAACGTTTTCAAATGCATCTCAGTTTTCGTCCCCTTTTACTCGGGTTCACCATTCCAGACCCTTTACGAACACTCTCCCCACTTGGAGAGTCAGTGCCTTTAACCTCCTGTTGGGCACAGTTTGCAATTTCTGCGCAAGATGAAAAGGAATAGGGAGAACCAATGAGAGACTAGCTGTAGGTGTCTGCACGGGCAAATTTAACGCTCATTTCCCACCAGGAAGAGGAATTAACCAAAGGCTCAGCATGCCGTGCCGGAACCAGATTAGGGCCTGAAGCAATCCTGCGGATTTGCGGGCAGCTCACAAGATAGCGAGTTGAACAATGGAGCTCAGGGGCACTGTAACTCACAAACCTGCAGAGTTATAAATGAGAGCTATCGTCCAAAAATATATTGAAGGAAGGCTGCGAAGACGACTTGTAAGCGGGACAGATTTGCAGGAAAACGATTTCAGGGGGTAGTCGGGAATTGCATTTAAAGCATAGGAAAAGAGGCAGAACGTCGACAATGATGCTCTTGGCCAAAAAGGGCGTATGCGTTTTTTCCTGATATTCAGGAAAAAACGCATACGCCCTTTTTGGCCAACCAAGCAAGCATGTTAAAGAAATCTGCACTACAATGAAGTCTCACTGCCCCCCGGTCAAAAGGGCCATCTGAAAAAAGTGTAAAATCCAGAAAGGCAGCACAGGCCATGGAGAACAGGGAGCCTTGTTATGCTGATGGGCGGGATGTAAATTGGCAACAGCCACTCTGGAGAAGTGTATGGTGTTTCCCGGAACACCGAAAAAACAAAGCTATGGAGCCCACGGCACTTCCACTTAAGGTCCTATAGCTTAGGGAAATTAAAATCAAAAACACACAGCCACCCCAAAGTGTCGGACGGCTCTGTTTACAAGAACCTCGTCTACGGTACAAGTTAAATATCCCAGAATGTGAAAAATGGATAAAGAAGTTGTGGTACGTACGTACAATGGAATATCACTCAGCAATGAAATCTATGTCATCAGGCCCATCGCGGCATAATGAGTGGATTCAGATACGATGATTCTAAGTGAAATAAGTCACACAGAAAATGAAACATCGTAAGATATCACTACTACACGGAATGTAAACTTGGCTACACATGAACTGAATTACAAAACAGAACAGGGTCTCAAATTTAGAAAACCAACTTATGCTTGCTTAAGGGGAAAGGTGAGTTGGGGTGCTGCATAAAACCAGAGATAGAAATTAGCACAGATACCTTTCCATAAGCCAAATATGTAATAGTCAAGACCTACCCCTTGCTCAACGAAATGGACTAAACACCCCATATTCAACGCCTAGGAATACACCTGACTAGTAAGAATCTTCAAACCCATGGATTTATATGTCTCCGTAAGAGAATGAAGCGTGTGTACAGTGGCATGAATGCAGCAGAGAAAATCCGATAAATCCCCTTAACAAAATGAATTACACAAACAAAACCCAAGGACAGTGAAATAGAGAGCAATTCTTAAATAATTCATTCAGGGCTTGTGATGCAACCTGGATTTACCACATCTACACCCAGAGCTGAGTGAGACATAAGGTTGGGCACTTCGGGCTGATAGCATTGGTGAGGTTCGATGAGCAAATGCAGACCCTTTGAAGTCATACAGCATGGTACCCATTCCATGGGTCCCAACTCTCCAAGTTTAAGGGATTCTTCCTTCAGCTAAAACATGCATGGGAAACCCACAGTATGGTGCACCGTGTGACTGGCAAACGTTTTCAAATGCATCTCAGTTTTCGTCCCCTTTTACTCGGGTTCACCATTCCAGCCCCTTTACGAACACTCTCCCCACTTGGAGAGTCAGTGCCTTTAACCTCCTGTTGGGCACAGTTTGCAATTTCTGCGCAAGATGAAAAGGAATAGGGAGAACCAATGAGAGACTAGCTGTAGGTGTCTGCACGGGCAAATTTAACGCTCATTTCCCACCAGGAAGAGGAATTAACCAAAGGCTCAGCATGCCGTGCCGGAACCAGATTAGGGCCTGAAGCAATCCTGCGGATTTGCGGCCAGCTCACAAGATAGCGAGTTGAAGAAAGGAGCTCAGGGGCACTGTAACTCACAAACCTGCAGAGTTATAAATGATGGCTATCGTCCAAAAATATATTGAAGGAAGGCTGCAAAGACGACTTGTAAGCGGGACAGATTTGCAGGAAAACGATTTCAGGGGGTAGACGGGAATTGCATTTAAAGCATAGGAAAAGAGGCAGAACGTCGACAATGATGCTCTTGGCCAAAAAGGGCGTATGCGTGTTTTCCTGATATTCAGGAAAAAACGCATACGCCCTTTTTGGCCAACCAAGCAAGCATGTTAAAGAAATCTGCACTACAATGAAGTCTCACTGCCCCCCGGTCAAAAGGGCCATCTGAAAAAAGTGTAAAATCCAGAAAGGCAGCACAGGCCATGGAGAACCAGGAGCCTTGTTATGCTGATGGGCGGGATGTAAATTGCCAACAGCCACTCTGGAGAAGTGTATGGTGTTTCCCGGAACAACGAAAAAACAAAGCTACGGAGCCTACGGCACTTCCACTTAAGGTCCTATAGCTTAGGGAAATTAAAATCAAAAACACACAGCCACCCCAAAGTTTCGGACGGCTCTGTTTACAAGAACCTCGTCTACGGTACAAGTTAAATATCCCAGAATGTGAAAAATGGATAAAGAAGTTGTGGTACGTACGTACAATGGAATATCACTCAGCAATGAAATCTATGTCATCAGGCCCGTCGCGGCATAATGAGTGGATTCAGATACGATGATTCTAAGTGAAATAAGTCACACAGAAAATGAAACATCGTAAGATATCACTACTACACGGAATGTAAACTTGGCTACACATGAACTGAATTACAAAACAGAACAGGGTCTCAAATTTAGAAAACCAACTTATGCTTGCTTAAGGGGAAAGGTGAGTTGGGGTGCTGCATAAAACCAGAGATAGAAATTAGCACAGATACCTTTCCATAAGCCAAATATGTAATAGTCAAGACCTACCCCTTGCTCAACGAAATGGACTAAACACCCCATATTCAACGCCTAGGAATACACCTGACTAGTAAGAATCTTCAAACCCATGGATTTATATGTCTCCGTAAGAGAATGAAGCGTGTGTACAGCGGCATGAATGCAGCAGAGAAAATCCGATAAATCCCATTACCAAATGAATTACACAAACAAAACCCAAGGACAGTGAAATAGAGAGCAATTCTTAAATAATTCATTCAGGGCTTGTGATGCAACCTGGATTTACCACATCTACACCCAGAGCTGAGTGAGACATAAGGTTGGGCACTTTGGGCTGATAGCATTGGTGAGGTTCGATGAGCAAATGCAGACCCTTTGAAGTCATACAGCATGGTACCCATTCTATGGGTCCCAACTCTCCAAGTTTAAGGGATTCTTCCTTCAGCTAAAACATGCATGGGAAACCCACAGTATGGTGTACCGTGTGACTGGCAAACGTTTTCAAATGCATCTGAGTTTTCGTCCCCTTTTACTCGGGTACACCATTCCAGACCCTTTACGAACACTCTCCCCACTTGGAGAGTCAGTGCCTTTAACCTCCTGTCGGGCACAGTTTGCAATTTCTGCGCAAGATGAAAAGGAATAGGGAGAACCAATGAGAGACTAGCTGTAGGTGTCTGCACGGGCAAATTTAACGCTCATTTCCCACCAGGAAGAGGAATTAACCAAAGGCTCAGCATGCCGTGCCGGAACCAGATTAGGGCCTGAAGCAATCCTGCGGATTTGCGGCCAGCTCACAAGATAGCGAGTTGAAGAAAGGAGCTCAGGGGCACTGTAACTCACAAACCTGCAGAGTTATAAATGACAGCTATCGTCCAAAAATATATTGAAGGAAGGCTGCGAAGACGACTTGTAAGCGGGACAGATTTGCAGGAAAACGATTTCAGGGGGTAGACGGGAATTGCATTTAAAGCATAGGAAAAGAGGCAGAACGTCGACAATGATGCTCTTGGCCAAAAAGGGCGTATGCGTTTTTTCCTGATATTCAGGAAAAAACGCATACGCCCTTTTTGGCCAACCAAGCAAGCATGTTAAAGAAATCTGCACTACAATGAAGTCTCACTGCCCCCCGGTCAAAAGGGCCATCTGAAAAATGTGTAAAATCCAGAAAGGCAGCACAGGCCATGGAGAACCGGGAGCCTTGTTATGCTGATGGGCGGGATGTAAATTGCCAACAGCCACTCTGGAGAAGTGTATGGTGTTTCCCGGAACACCGAAAAAACAAAGCTATGGAGCCCACGGCACTTCCACTTAAGGTCCTATAGCTTAGGGAAATTAAAATCAAAAACACACAGCCACCCCAAAGTGTCGGACGGCTCTGTTTACAAGAACCTCGTCTACGGTACAAGGTAAATATCCCAGAATGTGAAAAATGGATAAAGAAGTTGTGGTACGTACGTACAATGGAATATCACTCAGCAATGAAATCTATGTCATCAGGCCCGTCGCGGCATAATGAGTGGATTCAGATACGATGATTCTAAGTGAAATAAGTCACACAGAAAATGAAACATCGTAAGATATCACTACTACACGGAATGTAAACTTGGCTACACATGAACTGAATTACAAAACAGAACAGGGTCTCAAATTTAGAAAACCAACTTATGCTTGCTTAAGGGGAAAGGTGAGTTGGGGTGCTGCATAAAACCAGAGATAGAAATTAGCACAGATACCTTTCCATAAGCCAAATATGTAATAGTCAAGACCTACCCCTTGCTCAACGAAATGGACTAAACACCCCATATTCAACGCCTAGGAATACACCTGACTAGTAAGAATCTTCAAACCCATGGATTTATATGTCTCCGTAAGAGAATGAAGCGTGTGTACAGCGGCATGAATGCAGCAGAGAAAATCCGATAAATCCCCTTAACAAAATGAATTACACAAACAAAACCCAAGGACAGTGAAATAGAGAGCAATTCTTAAATAATTCATTCAGGGCTTGTGATGCAACCTGGATTTACCACATCTACACCCAGAGCTGAGTGAGACATAAGGTTGGGCACTTCGGGCTGATAGCATTGGTGAGGTTCGATGAGCAAATGCAGACCCTTTGAAGTCATACAGCATGGTACCCATTCCATGGGTCCCAACTCTCCAAGTTTAAGGGATTCTTCCTTCAGCTAAAACATGCATGGGAAACCCACAGTATGGTGCACCGTGTGACTGGCAAACGTTTTCAAATGCATCTCAGATTTCGTCCCCTTTTACTCGGGTTCACCATTCCAGACCCTTTACGAACACTCTCCCCACTTGGAGAGTCAGTGCCTTTAACCTCCTGTTGGGCACAGTTTGCAATTTCTGCGCAAGATGAAAAGGAATAGGGAGAACCAATGAGAGACTAGCTGTAGGTGTCTGCACGGGCAAATTTAACGCTCATTTCCCACCAGGAAGAGGAATTAACCAAAGGCTCAGCATGCCGTGCCGGAACCAGATTAGGGCCTGAAGCAATCCTGCGGATTTGCGGCCAGCTCACAAGATAGCGAGTTGAAGAAAGGAGCTCAGGGGCACTGTAACTCACAAACCTGCAGAGTTATAAATGATGGCTATCGTCCAAAAATATATTGAAGGAAGGCTGCAAAGACGACTTGTAAGCGGGACAGATTTGCAGGAAAACGATTTCAGGGGGTAGACGGGAATTGCATTTAAAGCATAGGAAAAGAGGCAGAACGTCGACAATGATGCTCTTGGCCAAAAAGGGCGTATGCGTTTTTTCCTGATATTCAGGAAAAAACGCATACGCCCTTTTTGGCCAACCAAGCAAGCATGTTAAAGAAATCTGCACTACAATGAAGTCTCACTGCCCCCCGGTCAAAAGGGCCATCTGAAAAATGTGTAAAATCCAGAAAGGCAGCACAGGCCATGGAGAACCGGGAGCCTTGTTATGCTGATGGGCGGGATGTAAATTGCCAACAGCCACTCTGGAGAAGTGTATGGTGTTTCCCGGAACACCGAAAAAACAAAGCTATGGAGCCCACGGCACTTCCACTTAAGGTCCTATAGCTTAGGGAAATTAAAATCAAAAACACACAGCCACCCCAAAGTGTCGGACGGCTCTGTTTACAAGAACCTCGTCTACAGTACAAGGTAAATATCCCAGAATGTGAAAAATGGATAAAGAAGTTGTGGTACGTACGTACAATGGAATATCACTCAGCAATGAAATCTATGTCATCAGGCCCGTCGCGGCATAATGAGTGGATTCAGGTACGATGATTCTAAGGGAAATAAGTCACACAGAAAATGAAACATCATAAGATATCACTAATACACGGAATGTAAACTTGGCTACACATGAACTGAATTACAAAACAGAACAGGGTCTCAAATTTAGAAAACCAACTTATGCTTGCTTAAGGGGAAAGGTGAGTTGGGGTGCTGCATAAAACCAGAGATAGAAATTAGCACAGATACCTTTCCATAAGCCAAATATGTAATAGTCAAGACCTACCCCTTGCTCAACGAAATGGACTAAACACCCCATATTCAACGCCTAGGAATACACCTGACTAGTAAGAATCTTCAAACCCATGGATTTATATGTCTCCGTAAGAGAATGAAGCGTGTGTACAGCGGCATGAAGGCAGCAGATGAAATCCGATAAATCCCATTATCAAAATGAATTACACAAACAAAACCCAAGGACAGAGAAATAGAGAGCAATTCTTAAATACTTCATTCAGGGCTTGTGATGCAACCTGGATTTACCACATCTACACCCAGAGCTGAGTGAGACATAAGGTTGGGCACTTCGGGCTGATAGCATTGGTGAGGTTCGATGAGCAAATGCAGACCCTTTGAAGTCATACAGCATGGTACCCATTCCATGGGTCCCAACTCTCCAAGTTTAAGGGATTCTTCCTTCAGCTAAAACATGCATGGGAAACCCACAGTATGGTGCACCGTGTGACTGGCAAACGTTTTCAAATGCATCTCAGTTTTCGTCCCCTTTTACTCGGGTTCACCATTCCAGACCCTTTACGAACACTCTCCCCACTTGGAGAGTCAGTGCCTTTAACCTCCTGTTGGGCACAGTTTGCAATTTCTGCGCAAGATGAAAAGGAATAGGGAGAACCAATGAGAGACTAGCTCTAGGTGTCTGCACGGGCAAATTTAACGCTCATTTCCCACCAGGAAGAGGAATTAACCAAAGGCTCAGCATGCCGTGCCGGAACCAGATTAGGGCCTGAAGCAATCCTGTGGGTTTGCGGCCAGCTCACAAGATAGCGAGTTGAAGAAAGGAGCTCAGGGGCACTGTAACTCACAAACCTGCAGAGTTATAAATGACAGCTATCGTCCAAAAATATATTGAAGGAAGGCTGCGAAGACGACTTGTAATCGGGACAGATTTGCAGGAAAACGATTTCAGGGGGTAGACGGGAATTGCATTTAAAGCATAGGAAAAGAGGCAGAACGTCGACAATGATGCTCTTGGCCAAAAAGGGCGTATGCGTTTTTTCCTGAATATATTCAGGAAAAAACGCATACGCCCTTTTTGGCCAACCAAGCAAGCATGTTAAAGAAATCTGCACTACAATGAAGTCTCACTGCCCCCCGGTCAAAAGGGCCATCTGAAAAAAGTGTAAAATCCAGAAAGGCAGCAAGGCCATGGAGAACAGCGAGCCTTGTTATGCTGATGGGCGGGATGTAAATTGCCAACAGCCACTCTGGAGAAGTGTATGGTGTTTCCCGGAACATCTAAAAAACAAAGCAACGGAGCCCAGGGCACTTCCCCTTATGGTCCTATAGCTTAGGAAAATTAAAATCAAAAACACACAGCCACCCAAAAGTCTCTGGCGGCTCTGTTTACAAGAACCTCGTCTACGGTACAAGTTAAATATCCCAGAATGTGAAAAATGGATAAAGAAGTTGTGGTACGTATGTACAGTGGAATATCACACAGCAATGAAATCTATGTCATCAGGCCCGTCGCGGCATAATGAGTGGATTCAGGTACGATGATTCTAAGTGAAATAAGTCACACAGAAAATGAAACATCATAAGATATCACTAATACACGGAATGTAAACTTGGCTACACATGAACTGAATTACAAAACAGAACAGGGTCTCAAATTTAGGAAACCAACTTATGCTTGCTTAAGGGGAAAGGTGAGTTGGGGTGCTGCATAAAACCAGAGATAGAAATTAGCACAGATACCTTTCCATAAGCCAAATATGTAATAGTCAAGACCTACCCCTTGCTCAACGAAATGGACTAAACACCCCATATTCAACGCCTAGGAATACACCTGACTAGTAAGAATCTTCAAACCCATGGATTTATATGACTCCGTAAGAGAATGAAGCGTGTGTACAGCGGCATGAATGCAGCAGAGAAAATCCGATAAATCCCATTATCAAAATGAATTACACAAACAAAACCCAAGGACAGTGAAATAGAGAGCAATTCTTAAATAATTCATTCAGGGCTTGTGATGCAACCTGGATTTACCACATCTACACCCAGAGCTGAGTGAGACATAAGGTTGGACACTTCGGGCTGATAGCATTGGTGAGGTTCGATGAGCAAATGCAGACCCTTTGAAGTCATACAGCATGGTACCCATTCCATGGGTCCCAACTCTCCAAGTTTAAGGGATTCTTCCTTCAGCTAAAACATGCATGGGAAACCCACAGTATGGTGCACCGTGTGACTGGCAAACGTTTTCAAATGCATCTCAGTTTTCGTCCCCTTTTACTCGGGTTCACCATTCCAGACCCTTTACGAACACTCTCCCCACTTGGAGAGTCAGTGCCTTTAACCTCCTGTTGGGCACAGTTTGCAATTTCTGCGCAAGATGAAAAAGAATAGGGAGAACGAATGAGAGACTAGCTCTAGGTGTCTGAACGGGCAAATTTAACGCTCATTTCCCACCAGGAAGAGGAATTAACCAAAGGCTCAGCATGCCGTGCCGGAACCAGATTAGGGCCTGAAGCAATCATGTGGGTTTGCGGCCAGCTCACAAGATAGCGAGTTGAAGAAAGGAGCTCAGGGGCACTGTAACTCACAAACCTGCAGAGTTATAAATGACAGCTATCGTCCAAAAATATATTGAAGGAAGGCTGCGAAGACGACTTGTAATCGGGACAGATTTGCAGGAAAACGATTTCAGGGGGTAGACGGGAATTGCATTTAAAGCATAGGAAAAGAGGCAGAACGTCGACAATGATGCTCTTGGCCAAAAAGGGCGTATGCGTTTTTTCCTGAATATATTCAGGAAAAAACGCATACGCCCTTTTTGGCCAACCAAGCAAGCATGTTAAAGAAATCTGCACTACAATGAAGTCTCACTGCCCCCCGGTCAAAAGGGCCATCTGAAAAAAGTGTAAAATCCAGAAAGGCAGCACAGGCCATGGAGAACAGGGAGCCTTGTTATGCTGATGGGTGGGATGTAAATTGCCAACAGCCACTCTGGAGAAGTGTATGGTGTTTCCTGAAACACCTAAAAAACAAAGCAACGGAGCCTACGGCACTTCCACTTATGGTCCTATAGCTTAGGGAAATTAAAATCAAAAACACACAGCCTCGCCAAAGTTTCAGACGGCTCTGTTTACAAGAACCTTGTCTATGGTACAAGTTAAATATCCCAGAAAGCGAAAAATGGATAAAGTAGTTGTGGTACGTACGTACAATGGAATATCACTCACCAATGAAGTCTATGTCATCTGGCCCGTCGTGGCATAATGAGTGGATTCAGGTACGATGATTCTAAGTGAAATAAGTCACACAGAAAATGAAACATCATAATATATCACTAATACACCGAATGTAATCTTGGCTACACATGAACTGAATTACAAAACAGAACAGGGTCTCAAATTTAGAAAACCAACTTATGTTTGCTTAAGGGGAAAGGTGAGTTGGGGTGCTGCATAAAACCAGAGATAGAAATTAGCACAGATACCATTCCATACGTCAAATATGTAATAGTCAAGACCTACCCCTTGCTGAACGAAATGGGCTAAACACCCTATATTCAACGCCTAGGAATACACCTGACTAGTAAAAATCTTCAAACCCATGGATTTATATGTCTCCATAAGAGAATCAAGCATGTGTACAGCTGCATGAAGGCAGCAGAGAAAATCCGATAAATCCTATTATCAAAATGAATTACAAAAACAAAACACAATGACAGTGAAATAGAGAGCAATTCTTAAATAATTCATTCAGGGCTTGTGATGCAACCTGGATTTACCTCATCTAAACCCAGAGCTGAGTGAGACATAAGGTTGGACACTTCGGGCTGATAGCATTGGTGAGGTTCGATGAGCAAATGCAGACCATTTGAAGTCATACTACATGGTACCCATTCCATGGGTCCCAACTCTCCAGGTTTAAGCGATTCTTCCTTCAGGTAAAGCATGCATGGGAAGCCCACAGTATGGTGCACCGTGTGACCGGGAAACATTTTCAAATGCATCTCAGTTTTTGTCCCCGTTTACTCGGGTTCAGAATTCCAGACCCTTTACAAACACTCTCCCCATTTGGAGAGTCAGTGCCTTTAACCTGCTGTTTGGCACAGTTTGCAATTTCTGCGCAAGAGGAATAGGAATAGGAAGAACCAATGAGAGACTAGCTGTAGGTGTCTGCACGGGCAAATTTAACGCTCATTTCCAACCAGGAAGAGGAATTAACCAAACGCTCAGCATGCCGTGCCGGAACCAGATTAGGGCCTGAAGCAATCCTGCGGGTTTGCGGCCAGCTCAAAAGAAAGCGATTTGAAGAAAGGAGCTCAGGGGCACTGTAATTCACAAACCTGCAGAGTTATAAATGACAGCTATCGTCCAAAAATATATTGAAGGAAGGCTGCGAAGAGGACTTGAAAGCGGGGCAAAATTGCAGGAAAACGATTTCAGGGGTTAGACTGGAATTGCATTTAAAGCATAGGAAAAGAGGCAGAACGTCGACAATGATGCACTTGGCCAAAAAGGGCGTATGCGTTTTTTCCTGAATATATTCAGGAAAAAACACATACGCACTTTTTGGCCAACCAAGCAAACATGTTAAAGAAATCTGCACTACAATGAAGTCTCACTGCCCCCCGGTCAAAAGGGCCATCTGAAAAAAGTGTAAAATCCAGAAAGGCAGCACAGGCCATGGAGAACAGTGAGCCTTGTTATGCTCATGGTTGGGATGTAAATTGCCAAGAGCCACTCTGGAGAAGTGTATTGTGTTTCCTGAAACACCTAAAAAACAAAGCAACGGAGCCTACGGCACTTCCACTTATGGTCCTATAGCTTAGGGAAATTAAAATCAAAAACACACAGCCACCCCAAAGTTTCAGACGGCGCTGTTTACAAGAACCTCGTCTACGGTACAAGTTAAATATCCCAGAAAGCGAAAAATGGATAAAGAAGTTGTGGTACGTACGTACAATGGAATATCACTCACCAATGAAATCGATGTCATCTGGCCCGTCGTGGCATAATGAGTGGATTCAGGTACAATTATTCTAAGAGAAATAAGTCACACAGAAAATGAAACATCATAAGTTATCTCTAATACACCGAATGTAATCTTGGCTACACATGAACTGAATTACAAAACAGAACAGGGTCTCAAATTTAGAAAACCAACTTATGTTTGCTTAAGGGGAAAGGTGAGTTGGGGTGCTGCATAAAACCAGAGATAGAAATTAGCACAGATACCATTCCATACGTCAAATATGTAATAGTCAAGACCTACCCCTTGCTCAACGAAATGGGCTAAACACCCTATATTCAACGCCTAGGAATACACCTGACTAGTAAGAATCTTCAAACCCATGGATTTATATGTCTCCATAAGAGAATCAAGCGTGTGTACAGCTGCATGAAGGCAGCAGAGAAAATCCGATAAATCCCATTATCAAAATGAATTACAAAAACAAAACACAATGACAGTGAAATAGAGAGCAATTCTTAAATAATTCATTCAGGTCTTGAGATGCAACCTGGATTTACCTCATCTACACCCAGAGCTGAGTGAGACATAAGGTTGGATACTTCGGGCTGATAGCGTTGGTGAGGTTCGATGAGCAAATGCAGACCATTAGAAGTCATACTGCATGGTACCCATTCCATGGGTCCTTACTCTCCAGGTTTAAGCGATTCTTCCTTCAGCTAAAACATGCATGGGAAACCCACAGTATGGTGCACCGTGTGACCGGGAAACGTTTTCAAATGCATCTCAGTTTTCGTCCCATGTTACTCGGGTTCACAATTCCAGATCCTTTACTAACACTCTCCCCACTTGGAGAGTCAGTGCCTTTAACCTCCTGTTTGGCACAGTTTGCTATTTCTGCGCAAGATGAACAGGAATAGGGAGAACGAATGAGAGACTAGCTGTAGGTGTCTGCACGGGCAAATTTAACACTCATTTCCCTCCAGGAAGAGGAATTAACCAAACGCACAGCATGCCGTGCCGGAACCAGATTAGGGCCTGAAGCAACCCTGCGAGTTTGCGGCCAGCTCACAAGAAAGCGATTTGAAGAAAGGAGCTCCGGGGCACTCTAAATCACAAACCTGCAGAGTTATAAATGACAGCTATCGTCCAAAAATATATTGAAGGAAACCTGCGAAGAGGACTTGAAAGCGGGGCAGAATTGCAGGAAAACGATTTCAGAGGGTAGACTGGAATTGCATTTAAAGCATAGGAAAAGAGGCAGAACGTCGACAATGAGGCACTTGGCCAAAAAGGGCGTATGCGTTTTTTCCTGAATATATTCAGGAAAAATCGCATACGCCCTTTTTGGCCAACCAAGCAAGCATGTTAAAGAAATCTGCACTACAATGAAGTCTCACTGCCCCCCGGTCAAAAGGGCCATCTGAAAAAAGTGTAAAATCCATAAAGGCAGCACAGGCCATGGAGAACAGGGAGCCTTGTTATGCTGATGGGTGGGATGTAAATTGCCAACAGCCACTCTGGAGAAGTGTATGGTGTTTCCTGAAACACCTAAAAAACAAAGCAACGGAGCCTACATCACTTCCACTTATGGTCCTATAGCTTAGGGAAATTAAAATCACAAAAACAGCCACCCCAATGTTTCAGACGGCTCTGTTTACAAGAACCTCTTCTACAGTACAAGTTAAATATCCCAGAATGTGAAAAATGGATAAAGAAGTTGTGGTACGTACGTACAATGGAATATCAGTCACCAATGAAAGCTATGTCATCAGGCCCGTCGCGGCATAATGAGTGGATTCAGGTACGATGATTCTAAGTGAAATAAGTCACACAGAAAATGAAACATCATAAGATATCACTGCTACACGGAATGTAAACTTGGCTACACATGAACTGAATTACAAAACAGAACAGGGTCTCAAATTTAGAAAACCAACTTATGCTTGCTTAAGGGGAAAGGTGAGTTGGGGTGCTGCATAAAACCAGAGATAGAAATTAGCACAGATACCTTTCCATAAGCCAAATATGTAATAGTCAAGACCTACCCCTTGCTCAACGAAATGGACTAAACACCCCATATTCAACGCCTAGGAATACACCTGACTAGTAAGAATCTTCAAACCCATGGATTTATATGTCTCCGTAAGAGAATGAAGCGTGTGTACAGCGGCATGAATGCAGCAGAGAAAATCCGATAAATCCCATTACCAAATGAATTACACAAACAAAACCCAAGGACAGTGAAATAGAGAGCAATTCTTAAATAATTCATTCAGGGCTTGTGATGCAACCTGGATTTACCACATCTACACCCAGAGCTGAGTGAGACATAAGGTTGGGCACTTTGGGCTGATAGCATTGGTGAGGTTCGATGAGCAAATGCAGACCCTTTGAAGTCATACAGCATGGTACCCATTCTATGGGTCCCAACTCTCCAAGTTTAAGGGATTCTTCCTTCAGCTAAAACATGCATGGGAAACCCACAGTATGGTGTACCGTGTGACTGGCAAACGTTTTCAAATGCATCTGAGTTTTCGTCCCCTTTTACTCGGGTACACCATTCCAGACCCTTTACGAACACTCTCCCCACTTGGAGAGTCAGTGCCTTTAACCTCCTGTCGGGCACAGTTTGCAATTTCTGCGCAAGATGAAAAGGAATAGGGAGAACCAATGAGAGACTAGCTGTAGGTGTCTGCACGGGCAAATTTAACGCTCATTTCCCACCAGGAAGAGGAATTAACCAAAGGCTCAGCATGCCGTGCCGGAACCAGATTAGGGCCTGAAGCAATCCTGCGGATTTGCGGCCAGCTCACAAGATAGCGAGTTGAAGAAAGGAGCTCAGGGGCACTGTAACTCACAAACCTGCAGAGTTATAAATGACAGCTATCGTCCAAAAATATATTGAAGGAAGGCTGCGAAGACGACTTGTAAGCGGGACAGATTTGCAGGAAAACGATTTCAGGGGGTAGACGGGAATTGCATTTAAAGCATAGGAAAAGAGGCAGAACGTCGACAATGATGCTCTTGGCCAAAAAGGGCGTATGCGTTTTTTCCTGATATTCAGGAAAAAACGCATACGCCCTTTTTGGCCAACCAAGCAAGCATGTTAAAGAAATCTGCACTACAATGAAGTCTCACTGCCCCCCGGTCAAAAGGGCCATCTGAAAAATGTGTAAAATCCAGAAAGGCAGCACAGGCCATGGAGAACCGGGAGCCTTGTTATGCTGATGGGCGGGATGTAAATTGCCAACAGCCACTCTGGAGAAGTGTATGGTGTTTCCCGGAACACCGAAAAAACAAAGCTATGGAGCCCACGGCACTTCCACTTAAGGTCCTATAGCTTAGGGAAATTAAAATCAAAAACACACAGCCACCCCAAAGTGTCGGACGGCTCTGTTTACAAGAACCTCGTCTACGGTACAAGGTAAATATCCCAGAATGTGAAAAATGGATAAAGAAGTTGTGGTACGTACGTACAATGGAATATCACTCAGCAATGAAATCTATGTCATCAGGCCCGTCGCGGCATAATGAGTGGATTCAGATACGATGATTCTAAGTGAAATAAGTCACACAGAAAATGAAACATCGTAAGATATCACTACTACACGGAATGTAAACTTGGCTACACATGAACTGAATTACAAAACAGAACAGGGTCTCAAATTTAGAAAACCAACTTATGCTTGCTTAAGGGGAAAGGTGAGTTGGGGTGCTGCATAAAACCAGAGATAGAAATTAGCACAGATACCTTTCCATAAGCCAAATATGTAATAGTCAAGACCTACCCCTTGCTCAACGAAATGGACTAAACACCCCATATTCAACGCCTAGGAATACACCTGACTAGTAAGAATCTTCAAACCCATGGATTTATATGTCTCCGTAAGAGAATGAAGCGTGTGTACAGCGGCATGAATGCAGCAGAGAAAATCCGATAAATCCCCTTAACAAAATGAATTACACAAACAAAACCCAAGGACAGTGAAATAGAGAGCAATTCTTAAATAATTCATTCAGGGCTTGTGATGCAACCTGGATTTACCACATCTACACCCAGAGCTGAGTGAGACATAAGGTTGGGCACTTCGGGCTGATAGCATTGGTGAGGTTCGATGAGCAAATGCAGACCCTTTGAAGTCATACAGCATGGTACCCATTCCATGGGTCCCAACTCTCCAAGTTTAAGGGATTCTTCCTTCAGCTAAAACATGCATGGGAAACCCACAGTATGGTGCACCGTGTGACTGGCAAACGTTTTCAAATGCATCTCAGATTTCGTCCCCTTTTACTCGGGTTCACCATTCCAGACCCTTTACGAACACTCTCCCCACTTGGAGAGTCAGTGCCTTTAACCTCCTGTTGGGCACAGTTTGCAATTTCTGCGCAAGATGAAAAGGAATAGGGAGAACCAATGAGAGACTAGCTGTAGGTGTCTGCACGGGCAAATTTAACGCTCATTTCCCACCAGGAAGAGGAATTAACCAAAGGCTCAGCATGCCGTGCCGGAACCAGATTAGGGCCTGAAGCAATCCTGCGGATTTGCGGCCAGCTCACAAGATAGCGAGTTGAAGAAAGGAGCTCAGGGGCACTGTAACTCACAAACCTGCAGAGTTATAAATGATGGCTATCGTCCAAAAATATATTGAAGGAAGGCTGCAAAGACGACTTGTAAGCGGGACAGATTTGCAGGAAAACGATTTCAGGGGGTAGACGGGAATTGCATTTAAAGCATAGGAAAAGAGGCAGAACGTCGACAATGATGCTCTTGGCCAAAAAGGGCGTATGCGTTTTTTCCTGATATTCAGGAAAAAACGCATACGCCCTTTTTGGCCAACCAAGCAAGCATGTTAAAGAAATCTGCACTACAATGAAGTCTCACTGCCCCCCGGTCAAAAGGGCCATCTGAAAAATGTGTAAAATCCAGAAAGGCAGCACAGGCCATGGAGAACCGGGAGCCTTGTTATGCTGATGGGCGGGATGTAAATTGCCAACAGCCACTCTGGAGAAGTGTATGGTGTTTCCCGGAACACCGAAAAAACAAAGCTATGGAGCCCACGGCACTTCCACTTAAGGTCCTATAGCTTAGGGAAATTAAAATCAAAAACACACAGCCACCCCAAAGTGTCGGACGGCTCTGTTTACAAGAACCTCGTCTACGGTACAAGTTAAATATCCCAGAATGTGAAAAATGGATAAAGAAGTTGTGGTACGTACGTACAATGGAATATCACTCAGCAATGAAATCTATGTCATCAGGCCCGTCGCGGCATAATGAGTGGATTCAGGTACGATGATTCTAAGGGAAATAAGTCACACAGAAAATGAAACATCATAAGATATCACTAATACACGGAATGTAAACTTGGCTACACATGAACTGAATTACAAAACAGAACAGGGTCTCAAATTTAGAAAACCAACTTATGCTTGCTTAAGGGGAAAGGTGAGTTGGGGTGCTGCATAAAACCAGAGATAGAAATTAGCACAGATACCTTTCCATAAGCCAAATATGTAATAGTCAAGACCTACCCCTTGCTCAACGAAATGGACTAAACACCCCATATTCAACGCCTAGGAATACACCTGACTAGTAAGAATCTTCAAACCCATGGATTTATATGTCTCCGTAAGAGAATGAAGCGTGTGTACAGCGGCATGAAGGCAGCAGATGAAATCCGATAAATCCCATTATCAAAATGAATTACACAAACAAAACCCAAGGACAGAGAAATAGAGAGCAATTCTTAAATACTTCATTCAGGGCTTGTGATGCAACCTGGATTTACCACATCTACACCCAGAGCTGAGTGAGACATAAGGTTGGGCACTTCGGGCTGATAGCATTGGTGAGGTTCGATGAGCAAATGCAGACCCTTTGAAGTCATACAGCATGGTACCCATTCCATGGGTCCCAACTCTCCAAGTTTAAGGGATTCTTCCTTCAGCTAAAACATGCATGGGAAACCCACAGTATGGTGCACCGTGTGACTGGCAAACGTTTTCAAATGCATCTCAGTTTTCGTCCCCTTTTACTCGGGTTCACCATTCCAGACCCTTTACGAACACTCTCCCCACTTGGAGAGTCAGTGCCTTTAACCTCCTGTTGGGCACAGTTTGCAATTTCTGCGCAAGATGAAAAGGAATAGGGAGAACCAATGAGAGACTAGCTCTAGGTGTCTGCACGGGCAAATTTAACGCTCATTTCCCACCAGGAAGAGGAATTAACCAAAGGCTCAGCATGCCGTGCCGGAACCAGATTAGGGCCTGAAGCAATCCTGTGGGTTTGCGGCCAGCTCACAAGATAGCGAGTTGAAGAAAGGAGCTCAGGGGCACTGTAACTCACAAACCTGCAGAGTTATAAATGACAGCTATCGTCCAAAAATATATTGAAGGAAGGCTGCGAAGACGACTTGTAATCGGGACAGATTTGCAGGAAAACGATTTCAGGGGGTAGACGGGAATTGCATTTAAAGCATAGGAAAAGAGGCAGAACGTCGACAATGATGCTCTTGGCCAAAAAGGGCGTATGCGTTTTTTCCTGAATATATTCAGGAAAAAACGCATACGCCCTTTTTGGCCAACCAAGCAAGCATGTTAAAGAAATCTGCACTACAATGAAGTCTCACTGCCCCCCGGTCAAAAGGGCCATCTGAAAAAAGTGTAAAATCCAGAAAGGCAGCAAGGCCATGGAGAACAGCGAGCCTTGTTATGCTGATGGGCGGGATGTAAATTGCCAACAGCCACTCTGGAGAAGTGTATGGTGTTTCCCGGAACATCTAAAAAACAAAGCAACGGAGCCCAGGGCACTTCCCCTTATGGTCCTATAGCTTAGGAAAATTAAAATCAAAAACACACAGCCACCCAAAAGTCTCTGGCGGCTCTGTTTACAAGAACCTCGTCTACGGTACAAGTTAAATATCCCAGAATGTGAAAAATGGATAAAGAAGTTGTGGTACGTATGTACAGTGGAATATCACACAGCAATGAAATCTATGTCATCAGGCCCGTCGCGGCATAATGAGTGGATTCAGGTACGATGATTCTAAGTGAAATAAGTCACACAGAAAATGAAACATCATAAGATATCACTAATACACGGAATGTAAACTTGGCTACACATGAACTGAATTACAAAACAGAACAGGGTCTCAAATTTAGGAAACCAACTTATGCTTGCTTAAGGGGAAAGGTGAGTTGGGGTGCTGCATAAAACCAGAGATAGAAATTAGCACAGATACCTTTCCATAAGCCAAATATGTAATAGTCAAGACCTACCCCTTGCTCAACGAAATGGACTAAACACCCCATATTCAACGCCTAGGAATACACCTGACTAGTAAGAATCTTCAAACCCATGGATTTATATGACTCCGTAAGAGAATGAAGCGTGTGTACAGCGGCATGAATGCAGCAGAGAAAATCCGATAAATCCCATTATCAAAATGAATTACACAAACAAAACCCAAGGACAGTGAAATAGAGAGCAATTCTTAAATAATTCATTCAGGGCTTGTGATGCAACCTGGATTTACCACATCTACACCCAGAGCTGAGTGAGACATAAGGTTGGACACTTCGGGCTGATAGCATTGGTGAGGTTCGATGAGCAAATGCAGACCCTTTGAAGTCATACAGCATGGTACCCATTCCATGGGTCCCAACTCTCCAAGTTTAAGGGATTCTTCCTTCAGCTAAAACATGCATGGGAAACCCACAGTATGGTGCACCGTGTGACTGGCAAACGTTTTCAAATGCATCTCAGTTTTCGTCCCCTTTTACTCGGGTTCACCATTCCAGACCCTTTACGAACACTCTCCCCACTTGGAGAGTCAGTGCCTTTAACCTCCTGTTGGGCACAGTTTGCAATTTCTGCGCAAGATGAAAAAGAATAGGGAGAACGAATGAGAGACTAGCTCTAGGTGTCTGAACGGGCAAATTTAACGCTCATTTCCCACCAGGAAGAGGAATTAACCAAAGGCTCAGCATGCCGTGCCGGAACCAGATTAGGGCCTGAAGCAATCATGTGGGTTTGCGGCCAGCTCACAAGATAGCGAGTTGAAGAAAGGAGCTCAGGGGCACTGTAACTCACAAACCTGCAGAGTTATAAATGACAGCTATCGTCCAAAAATATATTGAAGGAAGGCTGCGAAGACGACTTGTAATCGGGACAGATTTGCAGGAAAACGATTTCAGGGGGTAGACGGGAATTGCATTTAAAGCATAGGAAAAGAGGCAGAACGTCGACAATGATGCTCTTGGCCAAAAAGGGCGTATGCGTTTTTTCCTGAATATATTCAGGAAAAAACGCATACGCCCTTTTTGGCCAACCAAGCAAGCATGTTAAAGAAATCTGCACTACAATGAAGTCTCACTGCCCCCCGGTCAAAAGGGCCATCTGAAAAAAGTGTAAAATCCAGAAAGGCAGCACAGGCCATGGAGAACAGGGAGCCTTGTTATGCTGATGGGTGGGATGTAAATTGCCAACAGCCACTCTGGAGAAGTGTATGGTGTTTCCTGAAACACCTAAAAAACAAAGCAACGGAGCCTACGGCACTTCCACTTATGGTCCTATAGCTTAGGGAAATTAAAATCAAAAACACACAGCCTCGCCAAAGTTTCAGACGGCTCTGTTTACAAGAACCTTGTCTATGGTACAAGTTAAATATCCCAGAAAGCGAAAAATGGATAAAGTAGTTGTGGTACGTACGTACAATGGAATATCACTCACCAATGAAGTCTATGTCATCTGGCCCGTCGTGGCATAATGAGTGGATTCAGGTACGATGATTCTAAGTGAAATAAGTCACACAGAAAATGAAACATCATAATATATCACTAATACACCGAATGTAATCTTGGCTACACATGAACTGAATTACAAAACAGAACAGGGTCTCAAATTTAGAAAACCAACTTATGTTTGCTTAAGGGGAAAGGTGAGTTGGGGTGCTGCATAAAACCAGAGATAGAAATTAGCACAGATACCATTCCATACGTCAAATATGTAATAGTCAAGACCTACCCCTTGCTGAACGAAATGGGCTAAACACCCTATATTCAACGCCTAGGAATACACCTGACTAGTAAAAATCTTCAAACCCATGGATTTATATGTCTCCATAAGAGAATCAAGCATGTGTACAGCTGCATGAAGGCAGCAGAGAAAATCCGATAAATCCTATTATCAAAATGAATTACAAAAACAAAACACAATGACAGTGAAATAGAGAGCAATTCTTAAATAATTCATTCAGGGCTTGTGATGCAACCTGGATTTACCTCATCTAAACCCAGAGCTGAGTGAGACATAAGGTTGGACACTTCGGGCTGATAGCATTGGTGAGGTTCGATGAGCAAATGCAGACCATTTGAAGTCATACTACATGGTACCCATTCCATGGGTCCCAACTCTCCAGGTTTAAGCGATTCTTCCTTCAGGTAAAGCATGCATGGGAAGCCCACAGTATGGTGCACCGTGTGACCGGGAAACATTTTCAAATGCATCTCAGTTTTTGTCCCCGTTTACTCGGGTTCAGAATTCCAGACCCTTTACAAACACTCTCCCCATTTGGAGAGTCAGTGCCTTTAACCTGCTGTTTGGCACAGTTTGCAATTTCTGCGCAAGAGGAATAGGAATAGGAAGAACCAATGAGAGACTAGCTGTAGGTGTCTGCACGGGCAAATTTAACGCTCATTTCCAACCAGGAAGAGGAATTAACCAAACGCTCAGCATGCCGTGCCGGAACCAGATTAGGGCCTGAAGCAATCCTGCGGGTTTGCGGCCAGCTCAAAAGAAAGCGATTTGAAGAAAGGAGCTCAGGGGCACTGTAATTCACAAACCTGCAGAGTTATAAATGACAGCTATCGTCCAAAAATATATTGAAGGAAGGCTGCGAAGAGGACTTGAAAGCGGGGCAAAATTGCAGGAAAACGATTTCAGGGGTTAGACTGGAATTGCATTTAAAGCATAGGAAAAGAGGCAGAACGTCGACAATGATGCACTTGGCCAAAAAGGGCGTATGCGTTTTTTCCTGAATATATTCAGGAAAAAACGCATACGCACTTTTTGGCCAACCAAGCAAACATGTTAAAGAAATCTGCACTACAATGAAGTCTCACTGCCCCCCGGTCAAAAGGGCCATCTGAAAAAAGTGTAAAATCCAGAAAGGCAGCACAGGCCATGGAGAACAGTGAGCCTTGTTATGCTCATGGTTGGGATGTAAATTGCCAAGAGCCACTCTGGAGAAGTGTATTGTGTTTCCTGAAACACCTAAAAAACAAAGCAACGGAGCCTACGGCACTTCCACTTATGGTCCTATAGCTTAGGGAAATTAAAATCAAAAACACACAGCCACCCCAAAGTTTCAGACGGCGCTGTTTACAAGAACCTCGTCTACGGTACAAGTTAAATATCCCAGAAAGCGAAAAATGGATAAAGAAGTTGTGGTACGTACGTACAATGGAATATCACTCACCAATGAAATCGATGTCATCTGGCCCGTCGTGGCATAATGAGTGGATTCAGGTACAATTATTCTAAGAGAAATAAGTCACACAGAAAATGAAACATCATAAGTTATCTCTAATACACCGAATGTAATCTTGGCTACACATGAACTGAATTACAAAACAGAACAGGGTCTCAAATTTAGAAAACCAACTTATGTTTGCTTAAGGGGAAAGGTGAGTTGGGGTGCTGCATAAAACCAGAGATAGAAATTAGCACAGATACCATTCCATACGTCAAATATGTAATAGTCAAGACCTACCCCTTGCTCAACGAAATGGGCTAAACACCCTATATTCAACGCCTAGGAATACACCTGACTAGTAAGAATCTTCAAACCCATGGATTTATATGTCTCCATAAGAGAATCAAGCGTGTGTACAGCTGCATGAAGGCAGCAGAGAAAATCCGATAAATCCCATTATCAAAATGAATTACAAAAACAAAACACAATGACAGTGAAATAGAGAGCAATTCTTAAATAATTCATTCAGGTCTTGAGATGCAACCTGGATTTACCTCATCTACACCCAGAGCTGAGTGAGACATAAGGTTGGATACTTCGGGCTGATAGCGTTGGTGAGGTTCGATGAGCAAATGCAGACCATTAGAAGTCATACTGCATGGTACCCATTCCATGGGTCCTTACTCTCCAGGTTTAAGCGATTCTTCCTTCAGCTAAAACATGCATGGGAAACCCACAGTATGGTGCACCGTGTGACCGGGAAACGTTTTCAAATGCATCTCAGTTTTCGTCCCATGTTACTCGGGTTCACAATTCCAGATCCTTTACTAACACTCTCCCCACTTGGAGAGTCAGTGCCTTTAACCTCCTGTTTGGCACAGTTTGCTATTTCTGCGCAAGATGAACAGGAATAGGGAGAACGAATGAGAGACTAGCTGTAGGTGTCTGCACGGGCAAATTTAACACTCATTTCCCTCCAGGAAGAGGAATTAACCAAACGCACAGCATGCCGTGCCGGAACCAGATTAGGGCCTGAAGCAACCCTGCGAGTTTGCGGCCAGCTCACAAGAAAGCGATTTGAAGAAAGGAGCTCCGGGGCACTCTAAATCACAAACCTGCAGAGTTATAAATGACAGCTATCGTCCAAAAATATATTGAAGGAAACCTGCGAAGAGGACTTGAAAGCGGGGCAGAATTGCAGGAAAACGATTTCAGAGGGTAGACTGGAATTGCATTTAAAGCATAGGAAAAGAGGCAGAACGTCGACAATGAGGCACTTGGCCAAAAAGGGCGTATGCGTTTTTTCCTGAATATATTCAGGAAAAATCGCATACGCCCTTTTTGGCCAACCAAGCAAGCATGTTAAAGAAATCTGCACTACAATGAAGTCTCACTGCCCCCCGGTCAAAAGGGCCATCTGAAAAAAGTGTAAAATCCATAAAGGCAGCACAGGCCATGGAGAACAGGGAGCCTTGTTATGCTGATGGGTGGGATGTAAATTGCCAACAGCCACTCTGGAGAAGTGTATGGTGTTTCCTGAAACACCTAAAAAACAAAGCAACGGAGCCTACATCACTTCCACTTATGGTCCTATAGCTTAGGGAAATTAAAATCACAAAAACAGCCACCCCAATGTTTCAGACGGCTCTGTTTACAAGAACCTCTTCTACAGTACAAGTTAAATATCCCAGAATGTGAAAAATGGATAAAGAAGTTGTGGTACGTACGTACAATGGAATATCAGTCACCAATGAAAGCTATGTCATCAGGCCCGTCGCGGCATAATGAGTGGATTCAGGTACGATGATTCTAAGTGAAATAAGTCACACAGAAAATGAAACATCATAAGATATCACTGCTACACGGAATGTAAACTTGGCTACACATGAACTGAATTACAAAACAGAACAGGGTCTCAAATTTAGAAAACCAACTTATGCTTGCTTAAGGGGAAAGGTGAGTTGGGGTGCTGCATAAAACCAGAGATAGAAATTAGCACAGATACCTTTCCATAAGCCAAATATATAATAGTCAAGACCTACCCCTTGCTCAACGAAATGGACTAAACACCACATATTCAACGCCTAGGAATACACCTGACTAGTAAGAATCTTCAAACCCATGGATTTATATGTCTCCGTAAGAGAATGAAGCGTGTGTACAGCGGCATGAATGCAGCAGAGAAAATCCGATAAATCCCATTATCAAAATGAATTACACAAACAAAACCCAAGGACAGTGAAATAGAGAGCAATTCTTAAATAATTCATTCAGGGCTTGTGATGCAACCTGGATTTACCACATCTACACCCAGAGCTGAGTGAGACATAAGGTTGGGCACTTCGGGCTGATAGCATTGGTGAGCTTCGATGAGCAAATGCAGACCCTTTGAAGTCATACAGCATGGTACCCATTCCATGGGTCCCAACTCTCCAAGTTTAAGGGATTCTTCCTTCAGCTAAAACATGCATGGGAAACCCACAGTATGGTGCACCATGTGACTGGCAAACGTTTTCAAATGCATCTCAGTTTTCGTCCCCTTTTACTCGGGTTCACCATTCCAGAACCTTTACGAACACTCTCCCCACTTGGAGAGTCAGTGCCTTTAACCTCCTGTTGGGCACAGTGTGCAATTTCTGCGCAAGATGAAAAGGAATAGGGAGAACCAATGAGAGACTAGCTCTAGGTGTCTGCACGGGCAAATTTAACGCTCATTTCCCACCAGGAAGAGGAATTAACCAAAGGCTCAGCATGCCGTGCCGGAACAAGATTAGGGCCTGAAGCAATCCTGCGGCTTTTCGGCCAGCTCAAATGAAAGTAATTTGAAGAAATGAGCTCAGGGGCACTGTAACTCACAAACCTGCAGAGTTATAAATGACAGCTATCGTCCAAAAATATATTGAAGGAAGGCTGCGAAGACGACTTGTAAGCGGGACAGATTTGCAGGAAAACGATTTCAGGGGGTAGACGGGAATTGCATTTAAGGCATAGTAAAAGAGGCAGAACGTCGACAATGATGCTCTTGGCCAAAAAGGGCGTATGCGTTTTTTCCTGAATATATTCAGGAAAAAACGCATACGCCCTTTTTGGCCAACCAAGCAAGCATGTTAAAGAAATCTGCACTACAATGAAGTCTCACTGCCCCCCGGTCAAAAGGGCCATCTGAAAAAAGTGTAAAATCCAGAAAGGCAGCACAGGCCATGGAGGACAGGGAGCCTTGTTATGCTGATGGGCGGGATGTAAATTGCCAACAGCCAGTCTGGAAAAATGTATGGTGTTTCCCGGAACATCTAAAAAACAAAGCAACGGAGCCTACGGCAATTCCCCTTATGGTCCTATAGCTTAGGAAAATTAAAATCAAAACACACAGCCACCCAAATGTCTCGGGCGGCTCTGTTTACAAGAACCTCGTCTACGGTACCAGTTAAATATCCCAGAATGTGAAAAATGGATAAAGAAGTTGTGGTACGTACGGACAATGGAATATCACTCAGCAATGAAATCTATGTCATCAGGCCTGTCACGGCATAATGAGTGGATTCAGGTACGATGATTCTAAGGGAAATAAGTCACACAGAAAATGAAACATCATAAGATATCACTAATACATGGAATGTAAACTTGGCTACACATGAACTGAATTACAAAACAGAACAGGGTCTCAAATTTAGAAAACCAGCTTATGCTTGCTTAAGGGGAAAGGTGAGTTGCGGTGCTGCATAAAACCAGAGATAGAAATTAGCAAAGATACCTTTCCTTAAGCCAAATATGTAATAGTCAAGACCTACCCCTTGCTCAACGAAATGGACTAAACACCCCATATTCAACGCCTAGGAATACACCTGACTACTAAGAATCTTCAAACCCATGGATTTATATGTCTCCGTAAGAGAATGAAGCGTGTGTACAGCTGCATGAATGCAGCAGAGAAAATCCGATAAATCCCATTATCAAAATGAATTACACAAACAAAACCCAAGGACAGTGAAATAGAGAGCAATTCTTAAATAATTCATTCAGGGCTTGTGATGCAACCTGGATTTACCACATCTACACCCAGAGCTGGGTGAGACATAAGGCTGGACCCTTCGCGCTGATACCATTGGTGAGGCTCGGTGAGCAAATGCAGACCGTTTGAAGGCATACTGCATGGTACCCATTCCATGGGTCCCAACTCTCCAGGTTTAAGGGATTCTTCCTTCAGCTAAAACATGCATGAGAAACGCAGAGTATATTCCACCATGTGATTGCGAAACGTTTTCAAATGCATCTCAGTTTTTGTGCCCTGGTACTCGGGTTCACCATTCCAGACGCTTTACTAACACTCTCCCCACTTGGAGAGTCAATGCCTTTAACATCCTGTTCAGCACAGTTTGCAATTTCTGAGCAAGATGAACAGGAATAGGGAGAACCAATGAGAGACTAGCTGTAGGTGCCTGCACGGGCAAGTTTAACGACCATTTCCCACCAGGAAGAGGAATTAACCAAAGGGTCAGCGTGCCCTGCCAGAAACAGATTAGCGCCTGAAGCATTCCTGCGGTTTTCGGCCAGCTCACAAGAAAGCGAGTTGAAGAAAGGAGCTCAGGGGCACTCTAATTCACAAACCTGCAGAGTTATGAATGACAGCTATCGTCCAAAAATATATTGAAGTAAGTCTGCGAAGAGGACTGGAAAGGGGGGCAGCATTTGAGGAAAACTATTTCAGGGGGTAGACTGGAATTGCACTTAAAGCATAGGAAATGAGGCAGAATGTCGACAATGATGCACTTTGCCAAAAAGGGCGTATGCATTTTTTCCTGAATATATTCAGGAAAAAACGCATACACCCTTGATGGCCAACCAAGCAAGCCTGTAAAGGAAATCTGCACCAAGGGCAGAAAGCTGTTGGGGGGATGGTGGTGTGAAGAGTTGAGAGATTGGGATTGACATGTATACATTTATATGTATAAAATAGATAACCAATAAGAACCTGCTGTATAAAAAATAAGATTAAAAATTAAAAAAAATAAAATTAAAAAGTAAAACAGAAAAAATATTCTTCCCTCCACATACATGTATTTATATGAATAAATTATTTCTATGCTTATATTTGTAAATGCAAAAAAGAGGAATGAAATCTACCTTGAACCAAAAACGAAAAATAGAAAAAACAAACAGAATCCACAAGTTACACAGAGGAAAACCGTGTCAGGACACTTGCTCCAGTTGTAAACAATTCTGAAGTTGGTCAGTGGTGGGGAATCATCTCCCATACAGCCAGCAGGCCCCACGCAACAAGCGTCCTCATTGCAAAGCTGGGGGACCGTGCTGAGGCATCTGTGAGTAAACGTGGTCCGAGCCCCAGGCCAGCTGCTGCTGAAATGTTCCCACCCTTCCCAGATAAAACACCTGAATATGTTCAAGGACTTGAAAGCCTAGAGGAAGGGCAATGGAGCCACACGAGTGATTGCATGCCAGCCAACTTGGTGCCTGCAGGCCAGCCAGGATGGTCCTGGCCCTGGGTGCTCTTCTGGAAGCTTTCCATTTCCCTGCCTGAGATACCCCTCCTGTCCCGGCCCCCACTGATTTCTTCCTTCCTCACGTCTGCCCAGGGAGAAATTCCAGCGCCAGGTATGGGTGACACATCCTCTTCTTTAGCAGGTGGCATCTTGACAACTGCTGCAGAAAGTCCAGCAGAGCCCCACTCACACTGGGCCACCCACAACGCCGTGACCTGTCACTCCCTCCCACCAGCCCAGCCCCGAGACTGCTGACAGGGCAGAGAAAATGGCGTCAGGCACAGCTGCAGGGGTTCTTGTTGCCTGGAGCGGTGTTTATATTGATCTCAAAACAGGCACACCTGGGGAGGGCTGGCCGGCATGGTCAGGCTGCCCAGGTCAGCCAATCATCACCCCTCAGGGTCTCACAGTTGCAGAAAATGGAACTTGCTGAATCGGCCAGGTCCAAGGAACAGGTGTGGGCTCTTGAGAGTCAGGATAGACAATGGGCTGCAGCTCTGGCTTGTATTCTAATCATTTTATCTGGCCCATGAGTGGGAGACAGCTTCAAGAAAACCCTGGCCTAATAAGAGGACCCCAGGAGTCAGGGAGAGGAGGGGTGGGTGGTGGGTGGAGACAGAGGCCTGGTGCCCCGGGTGCAGTGGAAGTCTCTGGAAGACCAGGTGGTGGCAGGCCGTACAGAGTGATGCCCAGGGTCACAGACCTGTCGGAGTTGCTATTTGTTAGTTCAAGTCCTGCTCTGAGGTGCTCTGTGTCAGATCTGAGTGACAGGTGAGCTGAGAGTGCTCTGCAATGAGGGCAATGTGCACGGTTCCTGTGTGCCCTGCCCTGCCACAGTACCTGCAAGTGTAGCTCTGTATCCTGGGAGGGAGCTGACCACGAGAGCCCCATGGGCTGCAGGGGACCTGCCCAGGGAACCCCATATCCTGGGATGGGCCTGACCATGAGAGCCCCATGGGCTGGTGTGGAGGTGGGGTACCTGCCCAGGTGAGCTCCATATCCTGAGATTGGCCTGACCACGAGAGCCCCATGGGCTGCCAGGGGCCTGGTAAAGATGTCAGGATCGTCAGTGAAGCCACCGAGTATATACCTCCAGTAGTTCCTAATTCCTACACCCTGCTGGTCATTCTACCAACCACCAGGAGACGGTATTCTGTATTAGTCTTCAATGATGCCTTCTTTTGTATGCCATTAGTCCCAGAGTCACAAGAAATTTTGGCTTGTAAGTGGCAGGACTCAACATACAACTAAAACAATACATCCAGGCCGTCTTGCCCCAAGTGTTCAAAAATTCCCACACCATCTTTGGGGAAAGCTTAGCTAAAGACGTAAAAGTTCTACCTCTGGAAAAGGAAACACTCCTTCAATATGCTGACGACATTCTGATCACCAGCCCTACTAAGGAGGCCTCTGAACTACCAAGCCAATAAAGGATAGAAGTTGTCCAAGAAAAAGCTCAAATATCACAGACTACGGTGACCTGCCTGGGCTTCATTCTCACAGAAGGTCGGAGAAGCTCATCCCAGGAAAGGGAAGAAACAATTTACAGCCTTACCCCTTTCTAAAACTAGAAGACAGCTTAGGGGTTCCTGGGGAGGCCAGAGTTTGCTGCTTCTGGATCCCTAACTACAGTCTACTAGCTGGGCCTCTATATGAAACACTGAAAGGAAAAGATGATGATCCTTTTGAATAGAATCCAGAAGTGGCCTTTCAAGAATGGAAAGAGCAGTCAATTCAGACCCTTGCCCTGGAACTCCCTAATTTAGCTAAACCCTTTGACCTTTACATTCCTGGTGAAAGGTGAATTGCCATTGGAGTATTAGTGCAAAACCTGGGACCACTTGAAATGGAACAATGCAAGAATGCCATCCAGGTAGGATAAACTATAGTCACCAAGGGGCTTGGCCCACTGCAACATCTGGCCAACATACTGGCGGTATCTAAAAACCTAGAAATCAGCAGCTCAAAAGGCCACCTCCCTCCTAAGGGAAAAGGACCCCACGTGGTGTTCCTAACCCCCAACCATGCCCTGAAGTTGCAGGGTTTGCTCCGTGGGCACACTGACCTCCAGTGAGGAAGCCCTCCTACTCCAACATCCAGAGAGATATCCGGGGGCAACGGGGCACCATGACGACACATGTGACCATCACTTGACCTGGAGTTTCTCTCATAAAACAACAAGAGTGTGTCACAAAAGAGTAGACTACTGCTTGCAGGACTTACTGCACCCAGAGGGGAGGTAATAATCTTGGCAGGGGAACCGTATATCACGCTGTCACCATAGAAAAGCCTACAGACACCGTGATGATGGTGACCAGTAAGACCGGCTGGACTCCTGTTTACTTCAAAAGGCTGTTGACTCAGTGGCCATCATGGTCCTTCATCACAACTGACCCTGGACTGTCCGGGAGTTGAGCAGGCAGGGTCCTGACACCTGGTGCTGTTTTTACGTTAATTCAGAGGCCTAATTGAAGAAAGTGCAGACTACTAGTCAGAGCATCTAGGCTGGCAGAAACGGTCAGCCTAAAGTGTCTGAACAAATGTGTGGCGGGGTGAAAGTGGACCTCACAGCGTCACTGCACATTTCCTTCCCGGACCCTTAAAGGTCATTAGAATCTATAACACTTCCAATGCTCGTGCTCAGGCAGATGAACAGGGAGGCTGGAGGCCTGGGGACAATCAACGTCACCTAGAGGCTGCTGGGGAGAAGTTCTGACCCTCGCCCACGGGTATAAGGGCTCCTAACTCAGCACTCAGCAGTTACAGAAGAAGGGTCTGCACCCTCAGCACTCCAAGAATGAGGAAGAGGACAAAAGGCAGAAGAGGGGTTTGTCCCAGGCAAAGCCCATTAAAAATCCCTGGGAGATAAAAATAGAATCTGGGCAATAAAATAAAGTCTAACCTTTTTTATCCTTTGTGCTTTGTCTAATTTCATGTGCTCCTAGGGTCCCGCATACAGAGGTTCCACACCCGGCACTTCAGACCAGATTTCCTAGTACAGAATGGCTGGGTCGACACATCAGGTCCTGGGGCCCAGTGCAGACTCCGCGATATAGAGCCTGAGCTGCAGCCAACAGGGCCCTCGAGAGCTCTGCCCCCTCCCTCCCACTGAATCTGACAGGATCTCTACACAGCAGCCCAGCCCACAGCCCACGGGGTAGCACATGCTCTCACCTCTCCATTCTCTGATCAAAATATAAAGTTTCCTTTGCTTCTGAACCAAACTCAGTCTCGATCTTTTGGCTCCAATGACACTGGGCGTGGGGACACTTGTTGGGGTCCACTCTGGAGGATCAGTAACAGAAATTGAGAACGTTGTAACTTCAATGAACAGATGTGTGAGCCAAACTATAATTAACATAGAACAGTGTATAAGGCTCGGGTAAAATAAGATGTTTCTAACACTTCCATTTGATATTTCCATCACTTTATTATAAGCAAGTTCAGTGAAAAGGTTTGTCTTATTTGTCAGGTCAATATTAGAGAAGCGAAGTGATTTCTTTCCAAGGATGTACATCTAATAATCGTGGTTAAATCTTCAATCTTGTTTTAAATGCTTTTCCATTGAAAATGATACCTCTCATTCAGCTCCCCCATTTCTGAGAAGTATAAAATCTTATAATTTATTATTACCAAAGTGGAAAGGTGGGAGGAGGGATAAATTAACAGTTTGGGATTAACACATACACACTGCTATGTATAAAATAGATCGTCAACAAGGAACTACTCTATAGCACAGGGAACTACACTCAATATTTTGCAATAACCTATAAGGGGAAATAATCTGAAAAAGAATAGATATTTTTATTGACATCATCTATCAATGACAGTTAAAATGGAACCTAAGGGAAGCCGGTGGTCAGTGCTTCTGACCCTGAAGACTTCAATCATCTAAAGTTTGGACTCTGCCTACTTCCCAAGGCCCTTAATGAACATATGTGTAGCCGTAGCTTAAAAAATTCCCCAGTTTGGGTAGCGGAGAGACACTGATTTTGAAAAAGCCCTGGTGTTCTCCTCACATGAACGGGACACTTCCTACAGCTAAAACATGCCTGTCACACCCAGAGGATGGTATATCGTCTGATCGGGAAGAGTTTGGAAAAGGCATCTCATCTCCTCATCTCCTGGTGCTCGGGTTCACCACTCCGGCGTCTTTACTAACAGTCTCCCCACTTGGAGATGTCAGCACTGTCAACATCCTGTTGCACACAGTTTGGAATTTGTCCAAGGATGAAGCAGAAGGAGGAGGAACAATGAGAGACAAGTCCTAGGTTTTCGGACAGACATATGTCACTCTAATTTCCAATCAGGAAGACGAATTGACCAAAGGCTAGGGTTGCCCATGGAAACAGAATAGGGCTTGAGGAAATCCCGCTGCTTTGTGGCCAGTTCCCATAAACACAAGTTGAAAAATGGAACTCAGGGACACTAAAATTCACGAAACTGCAGAGTTGAAAATATCTATCACTGAAAAATGTCTTGAGGAAAGTCAGAGAAAAGGACTTGTAAGCAACGGAGAATGGCAGGAAAGGGATTGGATGAGGTAGAAAGGACTCGCCATTAAGCACAAGAAAAGGGGCTGAACATTGCCAACATTGCAGTTGGCCAAAAAGGGTGTATGCATCTTTTTCTGTATATATTCAAGAAAAGGGCATACACTTTTTTAGCCAACCAAACAGGTGGGCACTGGAAATCAATACTACAAAACATATCACTTCGCATCAGTCAGAAGAGCCTTCCTCATAAAGTGTAAACACCAGAAATGCAGGACAGGGCAAGGAGAAAAGGGAGCCCTGTGAGGCTTATAGTGGAAATGTATATTGCCAACGGTCACTCTGGAAAAGTGTATTGTGATTACTAAAGCATCTAAAAAATGAGCTACAGAGCACAGGGCACTTGCACTCATGGACGTATATCTTGGGAAAAAGAAAAATCGAGAGGACACAGGCACCCCAATGTTTACCGCCTCTCTGTTTAATATATCCTCGATTAGGTTATAATTTATATGTCTCTGGAGGGAAAAAATGGACAGAGGTGTGGCACTTATGTAGAGTGGAATATTACTCAGCCTGAAAATCAATGAAACATGGCCAGTTGTAACAACCCCAGAGGAGTTACGTATGATCATTTGAAGTCACATAATTCAAAAAGACAAAGACATACGATATTACTAATACATGGAATGTAAACGTGGCTACAAATGAACTGAATTACAAAAGAGAACGGGGTCTCAAATTTAGAAAACAAACTTATGCTTGCTTAAGGATCAAGGAGAGTTGGGGTGCTGCATAAAACCAGAGATTGAAATTAGCACAGATACCGTTCCATAAGCCAAATATGTAATAGAAAAAACCTACTTCCTGGTCAACGAAATGGACTCAACACCCCATATTCAGTGCCTAGGAATATACAGGATGAGTAAGAGTCTTACTACCTATGGATTTATATGTCTCCATAAGAGAATCAAGCGTGTGTACAGTGACAAAAACGCAGCAGTGAAAATCAGCTAAATCCCATTATCAAAATAAATTTCAAAAACAAAAAAAATGACAGTGAAATAGAGAGCAATTCTTAAATAATTCATTCAGGGCTTGTGATGCAACCTGGATTTACCTCATCTACACCCAGAGCTGAGTGAGACATAAGGTTGGGCACTTCGGGCTGATAGCATTGGTGAGATTCGATGAGCAAATGCAGACCGTTTGTAGTCATACTGCATAGTACCCATTCCATGGGTCCCAACTCTCCAGGTTTAAGGGATTCTTCCTTCAGCTAAAACATGCATGGGAAACCCACAGTATGGTGCACCGTGTGACCGGAAAACGTTTTCAAATGAATCTCAGTTTTCGTCCCCTTTTACTCGGGTTCACCATTCCAGACCCTTTACAAACACTCTCCCCACTTGGAGAGTCAGTGCCTTTAACCTCCTGTTTGGCACAGTTTGCAATTTCTGCGCAAGATGTACAGGAATAGGGAGAACCAATGAGAGACTAGCTGTAGGTGTCTGCAGGGGCAAATTTAACGCTCATTTCCCACCAGGAAGAGGAATTAACCAAAGGCTCAGCATGCCGTTCCGGAATCAGATTAGGGCCTGAAGCAATCCTCCGGGTTTGTGGCCAGTTCACAATAAAGCGAGTTGAAGAAAGGAGCTCAGGGACACTATAATTCACAAACCTGCAGAGTTATAATTGACAGCTATCGTCCAAAAATATATTGAAGTTAGGCTGCGAAGATACTTGAAAGCGGGGCAGAATTGCAGGAAAACGATTTCAGGGGGTAGACTGGAATTGCATTTAAAGCATAGGAAAAGAGGCAGAACGTCGACAATGATGCTCTTGGGCAAAAAGGGCGTGTGCGTTTTTTCCTGAATATATTCAGGAAAAAACGCATACGCCCTTTTTGGCCAACCAAGCAAGCATGTTAAAGTAATCTGCACTACAATGAAGTCTCATCTCCCCCATGGTCAAAAGGGCCATCTGAAAAAAGTGTAAAATCCAGAAAGGCAGCACAGGCCATGGAGAACAGGAAGCCTTCTTATGCTGATGGGCGGGATGTAAATTGCCAACAGCCACTCTGGAGAAGTGTATGGTGTTTCCTCAAACACCTAAAAAAAAAAGCAACGGCGCCTACGGCACTTCCACTTATGGTCCTATAGTTTAGGGAAATTAAAATAAAAAAGATGCAGCCACCCCAAATTTTCGAATGGCTCTGTTTACAATATACTCATCTATGGTACAAGTTAAATATCCCAGAAAGCGGAAAATGGATAAAGAAGTTGTGCTACGAACGTACAATGGAATATCACACAGCAATGAAATCTATGTCTTCAGGCCCGTCGCGGCATAACGAGTGGATTCAGGTATGAAGACTCTAAGTGAAATTAGTTACACAGAGAAAGAAACATCATAAGATACCACTAATACACGGAATGTAAACTTGGCTACACATGAACTGAATTACAAAACAGAACAGGGTCTCAAATTTAGCAAACCAACCAATGCTTGCTTAAGGCGAAAGGTGAGTTGGGGTGCTACATAAAACCAGAGATTGAAATTAGCACAGATACCGTTCCATAAGTCAAATATGCAATAGTCAAGACCTACTCCTTGCTCAATAAAATGGACTCAACACCCCAAATTCAACGCCTAGGAATATACCTGACTAGTAAGAATCTTAAAACCCATGGATTTATATGTCTCCATAAGACAATCAAGCGTGTGTACAGCGGTATAAACGCAGCAGTGAAAATCCGATAAATCCCATTATCAAAATGAATTATAAAAACAAAACACAATGACAGTGAAATAGAAAGCAATTCTTAAATAATTCATTCAGGACTTGTGATGCAACCTGGATTTACCATATCTACACACAGAGCTGGGTGAGACATAAGGCTGGACACTTTGAGCTGATAGCATTGGTGAGGTTCGGTGAGCAAATTCAGACCCTTTGAAGTCATACTGCATGATACCCATTCCATGGGTCCCAACTCTCCAGGTTTAAGGGATTCTTCCTTTAGCTAAAACATGCATGGGAAACCCAGAGTATGGTCCCTGTGACTGCGCAACATTTTTAAATGCATGTAAGTTTTCGTCCCCTGATACTCGGGTTGACCATTCTGGACGGTATAATAACACCCTCCCCGCTTGGAGAGTCAGTGCCTTTAACCTCCTGTTTGACACAGTATGCAATTTCTGCGCAAGATGAAAAGGAATAGGGAGAAACAATGAGAGACTAGCTGTAGGTGTCTGCACGGGCAAACTTATGCTCATTTCCCTCCAGGAAGTGGAATTAACCAAAGGCTCAGCATGCCGGGCCGGAACCAGATTAGGGCCTGAAGCAATCCTGCGGTTTTGCGGCCAGCTCACAAGGAAACGAGTTGAAGAAAGGAGCTCAGGGGCACTGTCATTCACAAACCTGCAGAGTTATAAATGCCAACTATCGTCCAGAAATACATTGAAGAAGGCTGCGAAGAGGACTTGACAGCGGGGCAGAATTGCTGGAAAACGATTTCAGGGGGTAGACTGGAATTGCATTTAAAGCATAGAAAAGAGTCATAACGTCGACAATGATGCACTTGGCCAAAAAGGGCGTATGCGTTTTTAACTGAATATATGCAGGAAATAACGCATACGCACTTTTTGGCCAACCAAGCAAGCGTGTAAAGGAAATCTGCACTACAATGAAGTCTCACTGCCCCCCGGTCAAAAGGGCCTTCTGAAAAAAGTGTAAAATCCAGAAAGGCAGGACAGGCCATGGAGAACAGGGAGACTTGTTATGCTGATGGACGGGATATAAATTGCCAACAGCCACTCTGGAGAAGTGTATGGTGTTTCCTGAAACACCTAAAAAGCAAAGCAACGGAGCCTACGGCACTTCCACTTATGGTCCTATAGCTTACGGAATTAAAATCAAAAACACACAGCCACCCCAAAGTTTCGGACGGCTCTGTTTACAAGAACACCGTCTGCGGAACAAGTTAAATATCCCAGAACGTTAAAAATGGATAAAGAAGTTGTGGTACGTACGTACAATGTAATATCACTCAGCAATGAAATCTAGGTCATCAGGCCCGTCGCGGCATAATGAGTGGATTCAGGTACGATGATTCTAAGTGAAATAAGTCACACAGAAAATGAAACATCATAAGATATCACTAATACATGGAATGTAAACTTGGCTACACATGAACTGAATTACAAAACAGAACAGGGTCTCAAATTTAGAAAACCAACTTATGCTTGCTTAAGGGGAAAGGTGAGTTGGGGTGGTGCATCAAACCAGAGATAGAAATTAGCACAGATACCTTTCCATAAGCCAAATATGTCATAGTCAAAACCTACACCTTGCTCAACGAAATGGACTAAACACCCCATATTCAACGCCTAGGAATACACCTGACTAGTAAGAATCTTCAAACCCATGGATTTATATGTCTGCATAAGAGAATCAAGCGTGTGTACAACTGCATGAATGCAGCAGAGAAAATCCGATAAATCCCATTATCAAAATGAATTACAAAAACAAAACACAATGACACTGAAATAGAGAGCAATTCTTAAATAATTCATTCAGGGCTTGTAATGCACCCTGGATTTACCACATCTACACCCAGAGCTGAGTGAGACATAAGGTTGGACATTTCGTGCTGATAGCATTGGTGAGGTTCGATGAGCAAACGCAGACCCTTTGAAGTCAAACAGCATGGTACCCATTCCATGGGTCCCAACTTTCCAGGTTTACAGGATTCTTCCTTCACCTAAATCATGCACCTGAATCCCAGAGTATGGTCCACCATGTGACTGGGAAGCGATTTTAAATGCCTCTCAGGTTTCGTCCCTTGGTACTCAGGTTCACCATTCCAGACGCTTTACTAACTCTCTCCCCACTTGGAGAGTCAGTGCCTTTAACCTCCTGTTGGGCACAGTTTGCAATATCTGCGCAAGATGAACAGGAATAGGGAGAACCAATGAGAGACTAGCTGTAGTTGTCTGCACGGGCAAATTTAATGCTCATTTCCCACCAGAAAAAGGAATTTTCCAAACGCTCAGCATGCTGTGCGGAAACCAGATTAGGGCCTGAAGCAATCCTGCGGTTTTGCGGCCAGCTCACAAGAAAGCTAGTTGAAGAAAGGAGCTCAGGGACACTGTAATTAACAAACCTGCAGAGTTATAAATGGCAGGTATCAAACAAAAATATATTGAAGTAAGGCTGCGAAGAGGACTTGAAAGTGGGGCAGAATTCCAGTAATATGATTTCAGGAGGTAGACGGGAAGTGCTCTGAAAGCATAGGAGAAGAGGCAGATTCTCGACAATGATGCACTTGGTCAAAAAGTGCATATGAGTTTTTTCAGGGCCCTCATTAAAGAGGGTAGGGGGCTCCCAGCATGCTTTCGTGGCCAACAGAGGGCCCACATCGCCAAGGCGATGTGAGCCAGCCAGGCAGGAGTGACCTCACATCAGAGGGCCCACCTCACAGAAGGGTAAGGAACCCAGCCAGGATCAGACTCTCACCAGAGTGCCCACATCAGCAAGGGGCTGTGAACCAGACAGGAGTGTCATCACACCCATGGGGCCACATCATCAAAGGTTGAGGTACCCAGGAAATGTGGCCTCAAACCAGAGGACCCACATCACCATGGGTCTCAGAGCGAGGCAGGCAGGATTAACCTCACAACACATGGCCCATTGTATAAAAAAGGTGAGGAATCCAGCAGTTGGAACATCCCAGCAGGCGTCCCAGAGCACCAGGGCTATGGGATCCAGGCAGTGATGAACTCACAACAGAGGTCCCTCATCATGAAACTGTGAGGAAACCAGCCGTTGTGACCTCAGAGCACAAGGCCCACATCCCCATGGGGAAGGGAACCAAGCAGGAGTGTCATCACACCAGTGGGCACACATCAGAAAATGTGGGGAGCCCAGCAGTTAGGGCCTGACGCCAGAGGGCTCTCATCACCGAGGAGAGGAGGCTCACAGCAGGCTCCAACTGCTACCAGAGGGCCGCCATCGCCAATGCGGGATGTGCCAGCCAGGCAGGAGTGACCTCAGAGCAGAGGGCCCACCACACAAAAGTGTGAGGAACCCAAAGAGGATCAGACTCTCACCACAGGGCCCACATCACCAAGGGAATGGGAACCAGGCTGGAGTGTCCTCACACCAGTGGGGCCTCATCACCGAAATGTGAGTGACCCAGCACACGTGGCTTCAAACCAGAGGACACATATCACCAAGGGGCTGGGAGTGAGGCAGGCAGGAGGAGCCTCAAAACATAGGGACCATAGAATAAAAATGGTGAGGTATCCCGCAGTTGGAACCTCCTAGCAGGCGGCCAGGAGCAGCGAGGCTATGGGATCCAGACCTGACTGAACTCAAAACAGAGTGCTCTCATCATGAAACTGTGAGCAACCCAGCCGTTGGGACCTCAGAGCAGAAGGCCCACATTCCCATGTGGCTGGGAACATGGCATAAGTGTACTCGCACCACAGGGCACACATCAGAGAATTTTGGAAGCCCAGAAGTTAGGGCCTGACGCCAGAGGGCCCTCATTACCAAGGGGAGGAGACTCCAAGCAGGCACCAACTCCCAACTGAGGGCCCATGTCGCCAAGGTGACGTGTGACAGCCAGGCAGGAGTGACCTCACAGCAGAGGGCCTACCTCACAGAAGGGTGAGGAACCCAGCCAGGATAAGACTCTCACCAGAGGGCCCACATCACCAAGGGGATCAGAAACAGGCAGGACTGTCTTCACACCAGTGTGGCCACATCATAGAAAGGTGAGGAACCCAGCACATGTGGCCTAAACCAGAGGACCCACATCTCCAAGGGGCTCGGAGTGAGGCAGGCAGGAGGAGCCTCACAACACAGGGACCATAGGATAAAAAAGCTGAGGAAACTTGCAGTGTGAACCTCCCAGCAGGCGGCCCAGAGCACCAAGTCTATGCGATCCAGGCTGCAGTGAACTCACAGCAGAGGGCCCACATCATGAAACTGTGAGCAACCCAGACATTGGGACCTCAGAGCAGAAGGCCCACATCCCCATGGGGATGGGAACCTCGCAGGAGTGCCCTCGCACCACTTAGCACGTATCAGAAAATGTGGGTACCCAGCAGTTAGGGCCTGACGCAAGAGGGCCCTCATCACCGAGGGGAGGAAGCTCCCAGCAGGCTACAACTGCCACAAGAGGGCCGATGTTGCCCAGGCGGGGTATGCCAACCAGGCAGGAGTGACCTCACAGCAGAGGACCCACCTCACAGAAGGGTGAGGAACCCAAACAGGATCAGACTCTCACCAGAGGGCCCACATCATCAAGGGGATAGGAACCAGGCAGGAGTGTCCTCACACCATTGGGGCCACATCATCAAAAGGTGAGGGACCCAGCACACGTGGCCTCAAACCAGAGGACACACATCACCAAGGGGCTGGGAGTGAGGCAGGCAGGAGGAGTCTCAAAAAAGAGGGCCCATAGAAGAAAAAAGGTGAGGAATCCCGCAGTTGTAACGTCCCAGCAGGTGGCCAGGAGCAGCATGGCTATGGGATCCAGGCCGGAGTGAACTCACACCAGAGGGCCCTCATCATGAAACTGAGCAACCCACCGTTGGGACCTCAGAGCAGAAGGCCCACATTCCCATGGGGTTGTGAACTTGGCAGGAATGTACTCGCACCACAGGGCGCACATCAGAAAATTTTGGGAGCCCAGGAGTTAGGGCCTGATGCCAGAGGGCCCTCATTACCAAGGGGAGGAGACTCCCAGCAGGCACCAACTCCCACCAGATGGCCAACGTCACCAAGGCGGGGTGTGCCAGCTAGGCAGGACTGACCTCAGAGAAGAGGGCCTACCTCACAGAAGTGTGAGTAACACAACCAGGATCAGACTCTCACCGGAGGGCCCACATCACCAAGGAGATGGGAACCAAGCAGGAGTGTCCTCACACCAGTGGGGCCACATCAGCCAAAGGTGAGGAACCCAGCACATGTGGCCTCAAACCAGAGGACACACATCACCAAGGGGCTGGGAGTGAGGCAGGTGTCTGGAGGGGCACATTTAACTCTAATTTCCCACCAGGAAGAGGAATTAACCAAAGGCTCAGAGTGCCGTGCCGGACCCTGATTATGGCCTGAAGCAAACCTGCGGTTCTGTGGCCAGCTTTCAAGGAAACGAGTTAAGAAAGGAAATCACGGGCACTGTAATTCACAAACCTGCAGAGGTATAAATGACAGCTATTGGCAAAAATATATTGAAGTAAGTCTGCAAAGAGGACTTGAAAACGAGGCAGAATTGCAGGAATCATATTTCAGGAGGTAGATTGGAATTGCATTTAAAGCATGTGAAATGCGGCAGATCTTCGACAATGATGCACTTGGACAAAAGTGCATATACATTTTTTCCTGAATATATTCAGGAAAAAACGCATATGCCCTTTTTGGCCAACCAAGCACTCGAGCAATGGAAATCCGCACTACAATGAAGTCTTATTTCCCATTCGTCAAAAGGGCCATCTGAAAAAAGTGTAAAAACCAGAAACACAGGACAGGCCATGGAATAAAGGGAGCCTTGTTATGCTGATGGGTGGGATGTAAATTGCCAACAGACACTCTGGAGATGTTTATGGTGTATCCTGGAACATCTGACAAACAAAGCTACAGACCCTAGGGCACTTCCACTTTTGTCCCTATAGCTTTGGAAAATTAAAATCAAGAAGACACAGCCAACACAAAATTTAGGGCTGCTGTGTATACAAGAACCTCGAGTCCAGTACAAATTAAATATCCCAGAAAGAAAAAAATGGATAAAGGAGTTGTGCTACTTACGTACAACGGAATATCACTCAGCAATGAAATCAATGTCATCAGGACTGTAGCAGCAAATTGAGTGGATTTAAGTATGATGATTCTAAGAGAAATATGTCACACAGAGTAAGATAATTATCATAAGATATCACTAATAGAGAGAGTGTAAACTTGGCTACACATAAACTGAATTACAAAACCGAACAGAGTCTCACATTTAGATAAAAACTTATGCTTGCTTAATGGGAAAGTTGAGTTGGGGTGCTGTATAAAACCAGAGATTGAAATGAGCACACATACCGTTCCATAAGTCAAATATGTAATAGACAAGACCTACTCTTTGCTCAATGAAATAGACTCATCCAAGATGTATCACCTCACACCTGTTAGAATGGGCATCATCAGAAAATCTACAAACAACAAATGCTGGAAAGGGTGTGGAGATAAGGAACCCTCTTCCACTATTGTTGGGAATGTAAATTGATACAGTCACTGTGGAGAACATTATGGAGTTTCTTATAAAACTAAGAATAGAATTACCATATGATACAGCAATCCCACTACTGGGCATATACCCAGACAAAACCATAAATCAAAAAGAGACATTCACCGCAATGTTCATTGCATCACTATTTACAATATCCAGGTAATGGAAGCAACCTAAATGCCCACAGACAGACGAATGCATAAAGATGAGGTACATATATAAAATGGAATATTACTAAGCCATAAAAAGGAATGAAATTGGGTCATTTGTAGAGACGTTGATGGATCTAGAGACTGTCATACAGAGTGAAGTAAGTCAGAAATGGAAAAACAAATCTTGTATATTAATGCATATATGTGGAACCTAGAAAAATTGTACAGATGAACCGTTTTGCAAGGCAGAAATAGAGCAACAGATGTAGACAACAAACGTATGGACACCAAGGGGGGAAAGCTGTTAGGGGGTGGTGGTGGGAGGAGTTGAGAGATTGGGATTGGCATGTATACATTTATATGTATAAAATAGATAACCAACAAGAACCTGCTGTATAAAAAATTAAAATAAAATTCAAAATTAAAAAAAGTAAAACAGAAAAAATATTCTTCCCTTCACATACATGTATTTATATGAATAAATTATTTCCATGCTTATATCTGTAAATACAAAAAAGAGGAATAAAATCTACCTTGAACCAAAAATGAAAAAAAGGAAAAAAATACAGAACCCACAAGTTACACAGAGGAAAACCGTATCAGGGCCCTTGCTCCAGTTGTAAACAATTCTGAAGTTGGTCAGTGGTGGGGAATCATCTCCCATTCAGCCAGCAGGCCACACGCAACAAGCATCCTCATTGCAAAGTTGGGGGACCGTGCCGAGGCATCTGTGAGTAAACGTGGGCCGAGCCCCAGGCCAGCTGCTGCAGAAATGTTCCCACCTTTCACAGGTAAAACACCTGAATATGTACAAGGATTTGAAAGCCTAGAGGAAGGGCCATGGAGCCACATGAGCGACAGCATGCCAGCCGACTTGGTGCCTGCAGGCCAGCCAGGATGGTCCTGGCCCTGGGTACTCTTCTGGAAGCTTTCCATTTCCCTGCCTGAGATACCCCTGCTGTCCCGGCCCCCACTGATTTCTTCCTTCCTCACCTCTGCCCAGGGAGAAATTCCAGCAGCAGGTATGGGTGACACATCCTCTTCTTTAGCAGGTGGCATCTTGGCAACTGCTGCAGAAAGTCCAGCAGAGCACCACTCACACTGGGCCACCCACAAAGCCGTGGCCTCTCACTCCCTCCCACCAGCCCAGCCCCGAGACTGCTGACTGGGCAGAGAAAATGGTGTCAGGCACAGCTGCAGGGGCTCTTGCTGCCTGGAGCGGTGTTTATATTGATCTCAACCCAGGCACACCTGGGGAGGACTGGCCGGCACGGTCAGGCTTCCCAGGCCAGCCAATAATCACCCCTCAGGGGCTCACAGTTGCAGAAACTGGAACTTGCTGAATCGGCCAGGTCCAAGGAACAGGTGTGGGCTCCTGAGAGTCAGGATAGACAAGGGACTGCAGCTCTGGCTTGTTTTCTAATTATATTATCTGGCCCATGAGTGGGAGACAACTTCAAGAAAACCCTCTCCTAATGAGAGGAACCCAGGAGTCAGGGAGAGGAGGGGTGGGTGGTGGGTGGAGACAGAGGCCTGGTTCCCCGGGTGCAGTGGAAGTCTCTGGAAGACCAGGTGGAGGGAGGCCACACAGAGTGATGCCCAGGGTCACAGACCTGTCAGAGCTGCTGTTTGTTAGTTCAAGTCCTGCTCTGAGGTGCTCTGTGTCAGATCTGAGTGACAGGTGAGCTGGGAGTGCTCTGCAATGAGGGCGATGTGCACGGTTCCTGTGTGCCCAGCCCTACCACGGTAACTGCAAGGGTAGCTCTGTATCCTGAGAGGGGCCTGACCACGAGAGCCCCGTGGTCTGGAGTGGGGGGTAGGGTCCCTGCTCAGGTGATCTCCATATCCTGGGATTGGCCTGATATCGAGAGCCCCATGGGCTGCTGGAATCCTGGTAAAAGATGTCAGGACAGTCAGTGAAGCCACAGAGGATAGACCTCCAGTAGTTCCTAAATCCTACACCCTGCTGGTCATTCTACCAACCACCAGGACATGGTATTCTGTATTAGTCTTCAATGATGCCTTCTTTTGTATTCCATTAGTGTCAGAGTCACAAGAAATTTTGGCTTGTGAGTGGCAGGTCTCAACATACAGCTAAAACAATACTTCTGGGCCGTCTTGCCCCAAGGGTTCAAAAATTCCCACACCATCTTTGGGGAAAGCTCAGCTAAAGACCTAAAAGTCCTACCACTGGAAAAAGAAACACTCCTTCAATATGCAGACGACATTCTGAACACCAGCCCTACTAAGGAGACCTCTGAACTACCAAGCCAATAAAGGATACAAGTTGTCCAAGAAAAAGCTCAAATATCACAGACTACGGTGACCTGCCTGGGTTTCATTCTCACAGAAGGTCGGAGAAGCCCATCCCAGGAAAGGGAAGAAACAATTTACAGCCTTACCCATATCT
Source organism: Delphinapterus leucas (assembly GCF_059928025.1). Lineage (NCBI taxonomy): Eukaryota > Metazoa > Chordata > Mammalia > Artiodactyla > Monodontidae > Delphinapterus > Delphinapterus leucas. The sequence goes on along the minus strand of NC_143135.1, from coordinate 120,187,753 downwards.
AAAACTAGAAGACAGCTTAGGGGTTCCTGGGGAGGCCACGGTTTGCTTCTTCTGGATCCCTAACTACAGTCTACTAGCTGGGCCTCTATATGAAACACTGAAAGGAAAAGATGATGATCCTTTTGAATAGAATCCAGAAGTGGCCTTTCAAGAATGGAAAGAGCAGTCAATTCAGACCCTTGCCCTGGAACTCCCTAATTTAGCTAAACCCTTTGACCTTTACATTCCTGGTGAACGGTGAATCGCCATTGGAGTATTAGTGCAAAACCTGGGACCACTTGAAATGGAACAATGCAAGAATGCCATCCAGGTAGGATAAACTACGGTCACCAAGGGGCTTGGCCCACTGCCACATCTGGCCAAGATACTGGCGGTATCTAAAATCCTGGAAATCAGCAGCCCAAAAGGCCACCTCCCTCCTAAGGGAAAAGGACCCCAAGTGGTGTTCCTAACACCCAATGATGCCCTGAAGTTGCAGGGTTTGCTCTGTGGGCACACTGACCTCGAGTGAGGAGGCCTTCCAACTCCAAACTCCAGAGAGATAACCGGGGGCAACGGGGCACCATGACGACTCAAGTGACCATCACTTGACCTGGAGTTTCTCTCATAAAACAACAAGAGTGTGTCCCAAAAGAGCAGACTACTGCTTGCAGGACTTACTGCCCCCAGAGCGGACCTAATAATCCTGGCGGGGGAACCGTATATCACGCTGTCACCATAGAAAAGCCTACAGACACTGTGATAATGTTGGCCAATAAGACCGGCTGGACTCCTGTTTACTTCAAAAGGCTGTTGACTCAGTGGCCATCATGGTCCTTCATCACCACTGACCCTGGACTGTCTGGGAGTTGAGCAGTCAGGGTGCTGACACCTGGTGCTGTTTTTACGTTAATTCAGGGGCCTAACTGAAGAAAGCACAGACTACTGGTCAGAGCATCTAGGCTGGCAGAAACGGTCAGCCTAAGGTGGCTGAACAAATGTTCGGCGGGGTGAAACTGGACCTCACAGCGTCACTGCACATCTCCTTCCTGGACCCTTAAAGGTCATTAGAATCTATAACACTACCAATACTTGTGCTCAGGCGGACGAGCAGGGAGGCAGGAGGCCTGCGGACAATCAACGTCACCTGGAGGCTGCTGGGGAGAAGTTCAGACCCTCTCCCACGGGTATGAGGGCTCCTAACTCAGCACTCAGCAGTTACAGATGAAGGGTCTGCACCCTCAGCACTCTAAGAATGAGGAAGGGGACAAAATGCAGAAGAGGGGTTTGTCCCAGGCAAAGCCCCTTAAAAATCCCTGGGAGATAAAAATAGAATCTGGGCAATAAAATAAAGTCTAACCTTTTTTATCCTTTGTGCTTTGTCTAATTTCACGTGCTCCTAGGGTCCCGCATACAGAGGTTCAACAGCCGGCACTTCAGACCAGATTTCCTAGTGCAGAATGGCTGGGTCGACACTTCAGCTCCTGGAGCACAGTGCAGACTCCGCGATATAGAGCCTGAGCTGCAGCCAACTGGGCCCTCGAGAGCTCCGCCCCCTCCCTCCCACTGACTCTGACAGGATCTCTACACAGCAGCCCAGCCCACAGCCCACGGGGTAGCACATGCTCTCACCTCTGCATTCTCTGATCAAAATATAAAGTTTCCTTTGCTTCTGAACCAAACTCAGTCTCGATCTGTTGGCTCCAATGACACTGGGCAGGGGGACACTTGTTGGGGTCCACTCTGGAGGATCAGTAACAGAAATTGAGAACATTGTAACTTCAATGAACAGATGTGTGAGCCAAACTGTAATTAACATAGAACAGTGTATAAGGCTCGGGTAAAATAAGATGTTTCTAACACTTCCATTTGATATTTCCATCACTTTATTATAAGCAAGTTCAGTGAAAGGTTTGTCTTATTTGTCAGGTCAATACTAGAGAAACGAAGTGATTTCTTTCCAAGGATGTACATCTAATAATCTTGGTTAAAGCTTCAATCTTGTTTTAAATGCTTTTCCATTGAAAATGATACCTCTCTTTCAGCTCCCCCATTTCTGAGAAGTATAAAATCTTATAATTTATTATTACCAAAGGGGAAAGGTGGGAGGAGGGATAAATTAACAGTTTGGGATTAACACATACACACTGCTATGTATAAAATCGATCATTAACAAGGAACTCCTGTACAGCACAGGGAATACACTCAATATTTTGCAATAACCTATAAGGGGAAATAATCTGACAAAAGAATAGATATTTTTATTGACATCATCTATTAATGACAGTTAAAATGGAACCTAAGGGAAGCCGGTGGTGAGTGCTTCTGACCCTGAAGACTTCAATCATCTAAAGTTTGGACTCTGCCTACTTCCCAAGGCCCTTAATGAACCTATGTGTAGCCGTAGCTTAAAAAATTCCCCAGTTTGGGTTGTGGAGAGACACTGATTTTGAAAAAGCCCTGGTGTTCTCCTCACATGAATGGGACACTTCCTACAGCTAAAATATGCCTGTCACACCCAGAAGATGGTATACCGTCTGATCGGGAAGAGTTTGGAAAAGGCATCTCATCTCCTCATCTCCTGGTGCTCGGGTTCACCCCTCCAGCGTCTTTACGAACAGTCTCCCCACTTGGAGATGTCAGCACTGTCAACATCCTGTTGCATACAGTTTGGAATTTGTCCAGAGGATGAAGCAGAAGGAGGAGGAACAATGAGAGACAAGTCCTAGGTGTTCGGACAGGCACATGTCACTCTAATTTCCAATCAGGAAGACGAATTGACTAAAAGCTAGGGTTGCCCATGGAAACAGAATAGGGCTTGAGGAAATCCCGGTGCTTTGTGGCCAGTTCCCATAAACACAAGTGGAAAAATGGAACTCAGGGCCGCTAAAATTCACGAAACTGCAGAGTTGAAAATATCTCTCACTGAAAAATGTCTTGAGGAAAGTCAGAGAAAAGGACTTGTAAGCAACGGAGAATGGCAGGAAAGGGATTGGAAGAGGTAGAAAGGACTCGCCATTAAGCACAAGAAAAGGGGCTGAACATTGCCAACATTGCAGTTGGCCAAAAAGGGTGTATGCGTCTTTTTCTGTATATATTCAAGAAAAGGGCATACACTTTTTTAGCCAACCAAACAGGTGCGCACTGGAAATCAGTACTACAAAACATATCACTTCGCATCAGTCAGAAGAGCCTTCCTCATAAAGTGTAAACACCAGAAATGCAGGACAGGGCAAGGAGAAAAGGGAGCCCTGTGAGGCTTATAGTGGAAATGTATATTGCCAATGGTCACTCTTGAGAAGTGTATTGTGTTTACTAAAGCATCTAAAAAATGAGCTACAGAGCACAGGGCACTTGCACTCATGGACGTATATCTTGGGAAAGACAAAAATGGAGAGGACACAGGCACCCCAATGTTTACCGCCTCTCTGTTTCAAAGATCCTCGACTAGGATATAATTTATATGTCTCTGGAGGGAAAAAATGGATAGAGGTGTGGCACTTATGTAGAGTGGAATATTACTCAGCCTGAAAATCAGTGAAATATAGACAGTTGTAACAACCCCAGAGTAGTTACATATGATCATTCAAAGTCACATAATTCAAAAAGAAAAAGACAAACAATATTACTAATACATGGAATGTAAACGTGGCTACAAATGACCTGAATTACAAAACAGAATGGGGTCTCAAATTTAGAAGACCAACTTATGTTTGCTTAAGGAAAAAGGAGAGTTGGGGAGCTGCATAAAACCAGAGATTGAAATTAGCACAGATACCGTTCCATAAGCCAAATATGTAATAGAAAAAACCTACTCCCTGGTCAACAAAATGGGCTCAACACGCCATATTCAACACCTACGAATACACCTGACTAGTAAGAATCTTCAAACTCATGGATTTATATGTCTCCGGAAGAGAATCAAGCGTGAGTACAGCGGCATGAACGGAGCAGTGAAAATGCGATAAATCCCATTATCAAAATAAATTACAAAAACAAAACACAATGAGAGTGAAATAGAGAGTAATTCTTAAATAATTCATTCAGGGCTTGTGATGCAACCTGGATTTACCACATCTACACCCAGAGCTGAGTGAGACATAAGGTTGGGCACTTCGGGCTGATAGCATTGTTGAGGTTCAATGAGCAAATGCAGACCCTTTGAAGTCATACTGCATGGTACCCATTCCATGGGTCCCAACTCTCCAGGTTTAAGGGATTCTTCCTTCAGCTACAACATGCATGGGAAACACACAGTATGGTGCACCGTGTGACCGGGAAACGTTTTCAGATGCATCTCAGTTTTCGTCCCCTTTTACTCGGGTTCACCATTCCAGAACCTTTACGAACACTCTTCCCACTTGGAGAGTCAGTGCCTTTAACCTCCTGTTGGGCACAGTTTGCAATTTCTGCGCAAGATGAAAAGGAATAGGGAGAACGAATGAGAGACTAGCTCTAGGTGTCTGCACGGGCAAATTTAACCCTCATTTCCCTCCAGGAAGAGGAATTAACCAAAGGCTCAGCATGCCGTGCCAGAACCAGATTAGGGCCTGAAGCAATCCTGTGGGTTTGCGGCCAGCTCACAAGATAGCGAGTTGAAGAAAGGAGCTCAGGGGCACTGTAACTCACAAACCTGCAGAGTTATAAATGACAGCTATCGTCCAAAAATATATTGAAGGAACGCTGAGAAGACGATGTGTATGCGGGACAGATTTGCAGGAAAACGATTTCAGGGGGTAGATGGGAATTGCATTTAAAGCATAGGAAAAGAGGCAGAACATCGACAATGATGCTCTTGGCCAAAAAGGGCGTATGCGTTTTTTCCTGAATATATTCAGGAAAAAACGCATACGCCCTTTTTGGCCAACCAAGCAAGCATGTTAAAGAAATCTGCACTACAATGAAGTCTCACTGCCCCCCGGTCAAAAGGGCCATCTGAAAAAAGTGTAAAATCCAGAAAGGCAGCACAGGCCATGGAGAACAGGGAGCCTTGTTATGCTGATGGGCGGGATGTAAATTGCCAACAGCCACTCTGGAGAAGTGTATGGTGTTTCCCGGAACACCGAAAAAACAAAGCTACGGAGCCTACGGCACTTCCACTTATGGTCCTATAGCTTAGGGAAATTAAAATCAAAAACACACAGCCACCCCAAAGTGTCGGACGGCTCTGTTTACAAGAACCTCGTCTACGGTACAAGTTAAATATCCCAGAATGTGAAAAATGGATAAAGAAGTTGTGGTACGTACGTACAATGGAATATCACTCAGCAATGAAATCTATGTCATCAGGCCCGTCGCGGCATAATGAGTGGATTCAGGTACGATGATTCTAAGGGAAATAAGTCACACAGAAAATGAAACATCATAAGATATCACTAATACACGGAATGTAAACTTGGCTACACATGAACTGAATTACAAAACAGAACAGGGTCTCAAATTTAGAAAACCAACTTATGCTTGCTTAAGGGGAAAGGTGAGTTGGGGTGCTGCATAAAACCAGAGATAGAAATTAGCACAGATACCTTTCCATAAGCCAAATATATAATAGTCAAGACCTACCCCTTGCTCAACGAAATGGACTAAACACCCCATATTCAACGCCTAGGAATACACCTGACTAGTAAGAATCTTCAAACCCATGGATTTATATGTCTCCGTAAGAGAATGAAGCGTGTGTACAGCGGCATGAATGCAGCAGAGAAAATCCGATAAATCCCATTATCAAAATGAATTACACAAACAAAACCCAAGGACAGTGAAATAGAGAGCAATTCTTAAGTAATTCATTCAGGGCTTGTAATGCAACCTGGATTTACCACATCTACACCGAGAGCTGAGTGAGAGATAAGGTTGGGCACTTCGGGCTGATAGCATTGGTGAGGTTCGATGAGCAAATGCAGACCCTTTGAAGTCATACAGCATGGTACCCATTCCATGGGTCCCAACTCTCCAAGTTTAAGGGATTCTTCCTTCAGCTAAAACATGCATGGGAAACCCACAGTATGGTGCACCGTGTGACTGGCAAACGTTTTCAAATGCATCTCAGTTTTCGTCCCCTTTTACTCGGGTTCACCATTCCAGACCCTTTACGAACACTCTCCCCACTTGGAGAGTCAGTGCCTTTAACCTCCTGTTGGGCACAGTTTGCAATTTCTGCGCAAGATGAAAAGGAATAGGGAGAACGAATGTGAGACTAACTCTAGGTGTCTGCACGGGCAAATTTAACGCTCATTTCCAACCAGGAAGAGGAATTAACCAAAGGCTCTGCATGCCGTGCCGGAACCAGATTAGGGCCTGAAGCAATCCTGTGGGTTTGCGGCCAGCTCACAAGATAGCGAGTTGAAGAAAGGAGCTCAGGGGCACTGTAACTCACAAACCTGCAGAGTTATAAATGACAGCTATCGTCCAAAAATATATTGAAGGAAGGCTGAGAAGACGACGTGTAAGCGGGACAGATTTGCAGGAAAACGATTTCAGGGGGTAGACGGGAATTGCATTTAAAGCATAGGAAAAGAGGCAGAACATCGACAATGATGCTCTTGGCCAAAAAGGGCGTATGCGTTTTTTCCTGAATATATTCAGGAAAAAACGCATACGCCCTTTTTGGCCAACCAAGCAAGCATGTTAAAGAAATCTGCACTACAATGAAGTCTCACTGCCCCCCGGTCAAAAGGGCCATCTGAAAAAAGTGTAAAATCCAGAAAGGCAACACAGGCCACGGAGAAGAGGGAGCCTTGTTATGCTGATGGGCGGGATGTAAATTGCCAACAGCCACTCTGGAGAAGTGTATGGTGTTTCCCGGAACACCGAAAAAACAAAGCTACGGAGCCTACGGCACTTGCACTTATGGTCCTATAGCTTAGGGAAATTAAAATCAAAAACACACAGCCACCCCAAAGTGTCGGACGGCTCTGTTTACAAGAACCTCGTCTACGGTACAAGTTAAATATCCCAGAATGTGAAAAATGGATAAAGAAGTTGTGGTACGTACGTACAATGGAATATCACTCAGCAATGAAATCTATGTCATCAGGCCCGTCGCGGCATAATGAGTGGATTCAGGTATGATGATTCTAAGTGAAATAAGTCACACAGAAAATGAAACATCATAAGATATCACTACTACACGGAATGTAAACTTGGCTACACATGAACTGAATTACAAAACAGAACAGGGTCTCAAATTTAGAAAACCAACTTATGCTTGCTTAAGGGGAAAGGTGAGTTGGGGTGCTGCATAAAACCAGAGATAGAAATTAGCACAGATACCTTTCCATAAGCCAAATATGTAATAGTCAAGATCTACCCCTTGCTCAACGAAATGGACTAAACACCCCATATTCAACGCCTAGGAATACACCTGACTAGTAAGAATCTTCAAACCCATGGATTTATATGTCTCCGTAAGAGAATGAAGCGTGTGTACAGCGGCATGAATGCAGCAGAGAAAATCCGATAAATCCCATTATCAAAATGAATTACACAAACAAAACCCAAGGACAGTGAAATAGAGAGCAATTCTTAAATAATTCATTCAGGGCTTGTGATGCAACCTGGATTTACCACATCTACACCCAGAGCTGAGTGAGACATAAGGTTGGGCACGTCAGGCTGATAGCATTGGTGAGGTTCGATGAGCAAATGCAGACCCTTTGAAGTCATACAGCATGGTACCCATTCCATGGGTCCCAACTCTCCAAGTTTAAGGGATTCTTCCTTCAGCTAAAACATGCATGGGAAACCCACAGTATGGTGCACCGTGTGACTGGCAAACGTTTTCAAATGATTCTCAGTTTTCGTCCCCTTTTACTCTGGTTCACCATTCCAGACCCTTTACGAACACTCTCCCCACTTGGAGAGTCAGTGCCTTTAACCTCCTGTTGGGCACAGTTTGCAATTTCTGCGCAAGATGAAAAGGAATAGGGAGAACGAATGAGAGACTAGCTCTAGGTGTCTGCACGGGCAATTTTAACGCTCATTTCCCACCAGGAAGAGGAATTAACCAAAGGCTCAGCATGCCGTGCCGGAACCAGATTAGGGCCTGAGGCAATCCTGTGGGTTTGCGGCCAGCTCACAAGATAGCGAGTTGAAGAAAGGAGCTCAGGGGCACTGTAACTCACAAACCTGCAGAGTTATAAATGACAGCTATCGTCCAAAAATATATTGAAGGAAGGCTGCGAAGACGACTTGTAAGTGGGGCAGAATTGCAGGAGAACGATTTCAGGGGGTAGACGGGAATTGCATTTAAAGCATAGGAAAAGAGGCAGAACGTCGACAATGATGCTCTTGGCCAAAAAGGGCGTATGCGTTTTCTCCTGAATATATTCAGGAAAAAACGCATACGCCCTTTTTGGCCAACCAAGCAAGCATGTTAAAGAAATCTGCACTACAATGAAGTCTCACTGCCCCCCGGTCAAAAGGGCCATCTGAAAAAAGTGTAAAATCCAGAAAGGCAGCACAGGCCATGGAGAACAGGGAGCCTTGTTATGCTGATGGGCGGGATGTAAATTACCAACAGCCACCCTGGAGAAGTGTATGGTGTTTCCCGGAACACCGAAAAAACAAAGCTACGGAGCCTACGGCACTTCCACTTATGGTCCTATAGCTTAGGGAAATTAAAATCAAAAACACACAGCCACCCCAATGTGTCGGACGGCTCTGTTTACAAGAACCTCGTCTACGGTACAAGTTAAATATCCCAGAATGTGAAAAATGGATAAAGAAGTTGTGGTACGTACGTACAATGGAATATCACTCAGCAATGAAATCTATGTCATCAGGCCTGTCGCGGCATAATGAGTGGATTCAGGTACGATTATTCTAAGTGAAATAAGTCACACAGAAAATGAAACATCATAAGATATCACTACTACACGGAATGTAAACTTGGCTACACATGAACTGAATTACAAAACAGAACAGGGTCTCAAATTTAGAAAACCAACTTATGCTTGCTTAAGGGGAAAGGTGAGTTGGGGTGCTGCATAAAACCAGAGATAGAAATTAGCACAGATACCTTCACAAAAGCCAAATATGTAATAGTCAAGGCCTACCCTTTGTGCAATGAAATGGACTAAATACCCCATATTCAACGCCTAGGAATACACCTGACTGGTAAGAATCTTCAAACCCATGGATTTATATGTCTCCGTTAGGGAATGAAGCGTGTGTACAGCAACATGAATGCAGCAGAGAAAATCCGATAAATCCCATTATCAAAATGAATTACAAAAACCAAACACAAGGACAGTGAAATAGAGAGCATTTCTTAAATAATTCATTCAGGCTTGTGATGCAACCTGGATTTACCACATCTACACCCAGAGCTGAGTGTGACATAAGGTTGGGCACTTCGGGCTGATAGCACTGGTGAGGTTCGATGAGCAAATGCAGACCCTTTGAAGACATACTGCATGGTACCCATTCCATGGGTCCCAAATCTCCAGTTATAAGGGATTCTTCCTTCAGCTCAAAACATGCATGGGAAACCCACAGTATGGTGGACCGTGTGACCGTCAAACGTTTTCAAATGCATCTCAGTTTTCCTCCCCTTTTACACAGGTTCACCATTCCAGACCCTTTACTCACACACTCCCCACTTGGAGAGTCAGTGCCTTTAACCTCCTGTTGGGCACAGTTTGCAATTTCTGCGCAAGATGAACAGGAATAGGGAGAACCAATGAGAGACTAGCTGTAGGTGTCTGTACGGGCAAATTTAACGCTCATTTCCCACCAGGAAGAGGAATTAACCAAAGGCTCAGCATGCCCTGCTGGAACCAGATAAGGGCCTGAAGCAATCCTGCGGGTTTGCGGCCAGCTCACAAGTTAGCGAGATGAAGAAAGGAGCTCAGGGGCACTGTAACTCACAAACCTGCAGAGTTATAAATGACAGCTATCATCCACAAATATATTGAAGTATGTCTGCGAAGAGGACTTAGAATTTGGGCAGAAATTCAGGAAAACGATTTCAGGGGGTAGACTGGAATTGCACTTAAAGCCTAGGAAAAGACGGAGAACAGCGACAATGATGCACTTGGCCAAAAAGGGCGTATGCGTTTTTTCCTGAATATAATCAGGAAAAAACGCATATGCCCTTTTTGGCCAACCAAGCAAGAGTGTAAAGAAATCTGCACTAATATGAAGTCTCTCTGCCCCCCGGTCAAAAGGGCCATCTGAAAAAAGTGTAAAATCCAGAAAGGCAGGACAGGCCATGGAGAAGAGGGAGCATTGTTATCCTGATGGTCAGCATGTGAATTGCCAACAGCCACTCTGGAGAAGTGTATGGTATTTCCTGAAACACATAAGAAACAAAGCAACACAGCCTATGGCACTTCCACTTATGGTCCTATAGCTTAGGGAAATTAAAATCAAAACCACACAGGCACCCCAAAGTTTGGAACGGCTCTGTTTACGAGAACCTCTTGTACGGTACAAGTTAAATAACCCAGAGGGCGAAAAATGGATAAAGAAGTTGTGGTTCTTACGTACAATGGAATATCACTCAGCAATGAAATCTATGTCATCAGGCCCGTAGCGGCATAATGAGTGGATTCAGGTACGATGATTCTACGTGCAATAGGTCACACAGAAAAAGAAACATCATAAGATATCACTAATACACGGAATGTAAACTTGGCTACACATGAAATGAATTACAAAACAGAACAGTGTCTCAAATTTAGAAAACCAACTTATGCTTGCTTTTTGGGAAAGGTGAGTTCGGGTGCTGCATAAAAACAGAGATTGAAATTCGCACTGATACCGTTCCATAAGCCAAATATGTAATAGACAAGACCTACTGCTTGCTCAACGAAATGGGCTCAACACCCCATATTCAACGCCTAGGAATATACCTGCCTAGCAAGAATCTTAAAACCCATGGATTTATATGTGTCCATAAGAGAATCCAGCGTGTGTTCAGTGGCCTAAAGGCAACAGTGAAAATCCGATAAATCACATTATCAAAATAAATTTCAAAAACAAAACACAATGACAGTGAAATAGAGAGCAATTCTTAAATAATTCACTCAGGGCTTCTGATGCAACCTGGATTTACCACATGTACACCCAGTGCTGGGGAGACATAAGGCCGGACACTTCGCCCTGATAGTATTGTTGAGGTTCGGTGAGCAATTGCAGACCCTTTGAAGTCATACTGCATGGTACCCATTCCAAGGGTCCCAACTCTCCAGGTTTAAGGGATTCTTCCTTCCGCTACATCATGTATGGGAAACCCAGAGTATGGTCCACCATGTGATTGGGAAACGTTTTCAAATGCATCTCAGTTTTCGTCCCTTTATACTCGGGTTCACCATTCCAGATGCTTAACTAACACTCTCCCCACTTGGAGAGTCAGTGCCTTTAACCTCCTGTTTGTCACAGTTTGCAATTTCTGCGCAAGATGAACAGGAATAGGGAGAACCAATGAGAGACTAGCTGTAGGTGTCTGCACGGGCAATTTAATGCTCATTTCTCACCAGGAAGTGGAATTAACCAAAGGCTCAGAATGCCGTGCCGGAACCAGATTAGGGTCTGAAGCAATACTGCGGGTGTGCAGGCAGCTCACAAGATAGCGAGTTGAACAAAGGAGCTCAGGGGCACTGTAATTCACAAACCTGCAGAGTTATAAATGACAGCTATCGTCCAAAAATATATTGAAGGAAGGCTGCGAAGAGGACTTGAAAGCGGGGCAGAATTCCAGGAAAACGATTTCAGGAGGTAGACGGGAAATGCACTGAAAGCATAGGAGAAGAGGCAGAACCTCGACAATGATGCACTTGTTCAAAAAGTGCATATGCGTTTTTTCCAAAGCCCTCCTTAAAGAGGGTAGGGGGCTCCCAGCATGCTTCAGTGGCCAACAGAGGGCCCACATTGCCAAGGTGACGTGAGCCAGCCAGGCAGGAGTGACCTCACATCAGAGGGCCCACCTCACAGAAGGGTAAGGGACCCAGCCATTATCAGACTCTCACCAGAGGGCCCACATCAGCAAGGGGCTGGGAACCAGGCAGGAGTGTCTTCACACCCGTGGGGCCACATCATCGCAAGTTGAGGTACCCAGCACATGTGGCCTCAAACCAGAGGACCCACATCTCCATGTGTCTCGGAGCGAGGCAGGCAGGATGAACCTCAAAACACGTGGCCCATTGTATAAAAAAGGTGAGGAATCCAGCAGTTGGAACATCCCAGCAGGCGGCCCAGAGCACCGAGGCTATGGGATCCAGGCAATGATGAACTCACAACAGAGGGCCCTCATCATGAAACTGTGAGCAACCTAGCCATTGTGACCTCAGAGCACAAGGCCCACATCCCCATGGGGAAGCGAACCAAGCAGGAGTGTCATCGCACCAGTGGGCACACATCAGAAAATGTGGGGAGCCCAGCAGTTAGGGCCTGATGCCAGAGGGCCCTCATCACCGAGGAGAGGAGGCTACCAGCAGGCTCCAACTGCTACAAGAGGGCCAACGTCGCCAATGCGGGGTGTGCCAGCCAGGCAGGAGTGACCTCAGAGCAGAGGGCCAACCTCAAAAAAGTGTGAGGAACCCAAAGAGGATTAGACTCTCACCAGAGGGCCCACATCACCAAGAGGATCAGAACCAGGCAGGACTGTCTTCACACCAGGGTGACCACATCATAGAAAGGTGAGGAACCCAGCACATGTGGCCTAAACCAGAAGACCCACATCTCCAAGGGGCTCGGAGTGAGGCATGCAGGAGTAGCCTCACAACACAGGGCCCATAGAATAAAAAAGCTGAGGAATCCTGCAGTGGGAACCTCCCAGCAGGCGGCCCAGAGCACCGAGTCTATGCGATCCAGGCTGCAGTGAACTCACAGCAGAGGGCCCATATCATGAAACTGTGAGCAACCCAGCCATTGGGACCTCACAGCAGAAGGCCCACATCCCCATGGGGTTGGGAACATGGCAAGAGTGTCCTCGCACCACTTAGCACGTATCAGAAAAAGTGGGTACCCAGCAGTTACGGCCTGACGCTAGAGAGCCCTCATCACCGAGGGGAGGTGGCTCCCAGCAGGCTCCAACTGCCACAAGAGGGCCGATGTCGCCAAGGCGGGGTGTGCCAGCCAGTCAGTAGTGACCTCACAGCAGAGGGCCCACCTCACAGAAGGGTGAGGAACCCAGCCAGGATCAGACTCTCACCAGAGGGCCCACATCACCAAGGGGATAGAAACCAGGCAGGAGTGTCCTCACACCAGCGGGGCCACATCATCGAAAGGTGAGGGACCCAGCACACGTGGCCTCAAACCAGAGGACACACATCACCAAGGGGCTGGGAGTGAGTCAGGCAGGAGGAGTCTCCAAACAGAGGGCCCATAGAAGAGAAAAGGTGAGGAATCCCGCAGTTGGAACCTCCCCGCAGGCGGCCAGGAGCAGCGAGGCTATGGGATCCAGGCCGGAGTGAACTCACACCAGAGGGCCCTCATCATGAAACTGAGCCACCCACCGTTGGGACCTCAGAGCAGAAGGCCCATATTCCCATGGGGTTGGAAACCTGGCAGGAGTGTACTCACACCACAGGGCGCACATCAGAAAATTTTGGGAGCCCAGGAGTTAGAGCCTGACGCCAGAGGGCCCTCATTACCGAGGGGAGGAGACTCCCAGCAGGCACCAACTCCCAACTGAGGGCCCACGTCGCCAAGGTGACGTGTGCCAGTCAGGCAGGAGTGACCTCACAGCAGAGGGCCTACCTCACAGAAGGGTGAGGAAACCAGCCAGGATAAGACTCTCACCAGAGAGCCCACATCACCAAGGGGACCGGAACAAGGCAGGAGTGTCCTCACACCAGTGTGGCCACATTATAGAAAGGTGACGAACCCAGCACATGTGGCCTAAACCAGAGGACCCACATTTCCAAGGTGCTCCGAGTGAGGCAGGCAGGAGTAGCCTAACAACACAGGGCCCACAGAATAAAAAATGTGAGGAATCCAGCAGTTGGAACCCCCCAGCAGGTGGCCCAGAGTACGGAGCCTATGGGATCCAGGCCACAGTGAACTCACAGCAGAGGGCTCACATCATGACACTGTGAGCAACCCAGCTGGTGGGACCTCAGAGCAGAAGGCCCACATCCCCATGGGGATGGGAACGTGGCAGGAGTGTACTCACACGACAGGGCACATATCAGAAAATTTTGGGAGCCCATGAGTTAGGGCCTGACGCCAGAGGGCCCTCATTACCGAGGGGAGGAGACTCCCAGCAGGCACCAACTCACAACTGAGGACCCACATCGCCAAGGTGATGTGTGCCAGCCAGGCAGGAGTGACCTCACAGCAGAGGGCCCACCTCCCAGAAGGGTGAGGAATCCAGCCAGGATCAGACTCTCACCAGAGGGCCCCCATCACCAAGGGGATGGGAACCAGGCAGGAGTGTCCTCACACCAGTGGGGCCACATCAATAAAGGTGAGGAAACCGGCACATGTGGCCTCAAACCAGAGGACCCACATCACAAAGGGGCTGGGAGTGAGTCAGGAAGGAGGAGCATGAAAACACAGGACCCAAAGAATAAAAATGGTAAGGAATCCAGCAGTAGGAACCTCCCAGCAGGCGGCTCAGAGCACAGAGTCTATGGGATCTAGGCCTGAGTGAACTAACACCAGAGAGCCAACATCCTGAAACTGTGAACAACACAGGTGTTGGGACCATAGAGCAGAAGGCACATGGGGATGGGAACCTGGCAGGAGTGCCCTCACACCACTTAGCACGTATCAGAAAATGTGGGTAACCAGCAGTTAGGGCCTGATGCCAGAGGGTCTCATCACTGAGGGGAGGAGGCTCCCAGCGGGCTCCAACTGCCACCAGAGGGCCGACGTCGCCAAGGTGGGGTGTGTCAGCCAGGCAGGAGTGACCTCAGAGAAGAGGGCCCACCTCACAGAAGTGTGAGGAGCCCAACCAGGATCAGACTCTCACTGGAGGGCTCACATCACCAAGGGGATGGGAACCAGGCAGGAGTGTCCGCACACCAGTGGGGCCACATCTGCGAAAGGTGAGGAACCCAGCACATGTGGCCTCAAACCAGAGGACACACATCACCAAGGGGCTGGGAGTGAGGCAGGTGTCTGGAGGGGCACATTTAACTCTAATTTCCCACCAGGAAGAGGAATTAACCAAAGGCTCAGAGTGCCGTGCGGGACCCTGATTACGGCCTGAAGCAAACCTGCGGTTCTGTGGCCAGCTTTCAAGGAAACGAGTTAAGAAAGGAAATCACAGGCACTGTAATTCACAAACCTGCAGAGTTGTAAATGACAGCTATTGGCAAAAATATATTGAAGTAAGTCTGCACAGAGGACTTGAAAACGAGGCAGAATTGCAGGAATCATATTTCAGGAGGTAGATTGGAATTGCATTTAAAGCATGTGAAAAGCGGCAGATCTTTGACAGTGATGCACTTGGACAAAAAGTGCGTATACATTTTTTCCTGAATATATTCAGGAAAAAACGCATATGCCCTTTGTGGCCAACCAAGAATTCGAGCAATGGAAATCCGCACTACAATGAACTCTCATTTCCCATTCGTCAAAAGAGCCATCTGAAAAAAGTGTAAAACCCAGAAACACAGGACAGGCCATGGAGAACAGGGAGCCTTGTTATGCTGATGGACGGATTGTAAATTGCCAACAGACACTCTGGTGATGTTTATAGTGTATGCTGAAACATCTAAAAAACAAAGCTACAGAGCCTAGGGCACTTCCACTTTTGGCCCTATAGCTTAGGAAAATTAAAATCAACAAGACACAGCCAACACAATATCCAGGGCTGCTGTGTTTACAAGAACCTTGAGTCCAGTACAAATTAAATATCCCAGAAAGAAAAAAATGGATAAAGGAGTTGTCCTACTTACGTACAACGGAATATCACTCAGCAATGAAATCAATGTCATCAGGCCTGTAGCAGCAAATTGAGTGGATTTAAGTATGATGATTCTAAGAGAAATATGTCACACAGAGAAACATAATTATCATAAGATATCACAAATAGAGGGAGTGTAAACTTGGCTACACATAAACTGAATTACAAAACCGAGCAGAGTCTCACATTTAGATAAAAACTTATGCTTGCTTAACGGGAAAGTTGAGTTGGGGTGCTGTATAAAACCAGAGATTGAAATGAGCACACATACCGTTCCATAAGCCAAATATGTAATAGACAAGACCTACTCTTTGCTCAACGAAATAGACTAATCCATGGTGTATCACCTCACACCTGTTAGAATGGGCATCATCAGAAAATCTACAAACAACAAATGCTGGAAAGGGTGCGGAGATAAGGAAACCTCTTCCACTATTGTTGGGAATGTAAATTGATGCAGTCACTGTGGAGAACATTAAGGAGTTTCTTATAAAACTAAGAATAGAATTACCATATAATACAGCAATCCCACTACTGGGCATATACCCAGACAAAACCATAAAACGAAAAGAGACATTCACCGCAATGTTCATTGCATCACTATTTACAATATCCAGGTAATGGAAGCAACCTAAATGCCCACAGACAGACGAATGCATAAAGATGAGGTACATATATAAAATGGAATATTACTAAGCCATAAAAAGGAATGAAATTGGGTCATTTGTAGAGACGTTGATGGATCTAGAGACTGTCATACAGAGTGAAGTAAGTCAGAAAGAGAAAAACAAATCCTGTATATAAATGCATATATGTGGAACCTAGAAAAGTTGTACAGATGAAGCGTTTTGCAAGGCAGAAATAGAGCAACAGATGTAGACAACAAACGTATGGACACCAAGGGGGGAAAGCTGTTAGGGGGGTGGTGGTGGGAGGAGTTGAGAGATTGGGATTGGCATGTATACATTTCTATGTATAAAATAGGTAACCAAAAAGAACCTGCTGTATAAAAAAATAAAATAAAATTCAAAATTACAAAAAGTAAAACAGAAAAAATATTCTTCCCTTCACATACATGTATTTATATGAATAAATTATTTCCATGCTTATATCTGTAAATACAAAAAAGAGGAATAAAATCTACCTTGAACCAAAAACGAAAAAAAGAAAAAAAAACAGAACCCACCAGTTACACAGAGGAAAACCGTATCAGGGCCCTTGCTCCAGTTGTAAACAATTCTGAAGTTGGTCAGTGGTGGGGAATCATCTCCCATTCAGCCAGCATGCCCCACGCAACAAGCGTCCTCATTGCAAAGCTGGGGGCCTGTGCCGAGGCATCTGTGAGTAAACGTGGGCCGAGCCCCAGGCCAGCTGCTGCTGAAATGTTCCCACCCTTCCCAGGTAAAACACCTGAATATGTACAAGGACTTGAAAGCCTAGAGGAAGGGCCATGGAGCCACATGAGCGACAGCATGCCAGCCGACTTGGTGCCTGCAGGCCAGACAGGATGGTCCTGGCCCTGGGTGCTCTTCTGGAAGCTTTCCATTTCCCTGCCTGAGATACCCCTCCTGTCCCGGCCCCCACTGCTTTCTTCCTTACTCACCTCTGCCCAGGGAGAAATTCCAGCGGCAGGTATGGGTGGCACATCCTCTTCTTTAGCAGGTGGCATCTTGGCAACTGCTGCAGAAAGTCCAGCAGAGCCCCACTCACACTGGGCAACCCACAAAGCCGTGGCCTCTCACTCCCTCCCACCAGTCCAGCCCCGAGACTGCTGACAGGGCAGAAAATGGCGTCAGGCACAGCTGCAGGTGCTCTTGCTGCCTGGAGCGGTGTTTATATTGATCTCAACCCAGGCACACCTGGGGAGGTCTGGCCGGCACAGTCGGGCTTCCCAGGCCAGCCAATAATCACCCCTCAGGGGCTCACAGTTGCAGAAACTGGAACTTGCTGAATCGGCCAGGTCCAAGGAACAGGTGTGGGCTCCTGAGAGTCAGGATAGACAAGGGACTGCAGCTCTGGCTTGTTTTCTAATTATATTATCTGGCCCATGAGTGGGAGACAACTTCAAGAAAACCCTCTCCTAATGAGAGGAACCCAGGAGTCAGGGAGAGGAGGGGTGGGTGGTGGGTGGAGACAGAGGCCTGGTGCCCCGGGTGCAGTGGAAGTCTCTGGAAGACCAGGTGGAGGGAGGCCACACAGAGTGATGCCCAGGGTCACAGACCTGTCGGAGCTGCTGTTTGTTAGTTCAAGTCCTGCTCTGAGGTGCTCTGTGTCAGATCTGAGTGACAGGTGAGCTGGGAGTGCTCTGCAATGAGGGCGATGTGCATGGCTCCTGTGTGCCCAGCCCTGCCACGGTACCTGAAAGGGTTGCTCTGTATCCTGGGAGGGGCCTGACCACGAGAGCCCCGTGGGCTGGGGTGGGGGTGGGGTACCTGCCCAGGTGAGCTCCATATCCTGGGATTGGCCTGACCTCGGGAGCCCCATGGGCTGCTGGAGTCCTGGTAAAAGATGTCAGGACAGTCAGTGAAGCCACCGAGCATATACCTCCAGTAGTTCCTAAACCCTACACCCTGCTGGTCATTCTACTAACCACCAGGACATGGTATTCTGTATTAGTCTTCAATGAAGCCTTCTTTTGTATTCTATTAGTCCCAGAGTCACAAGAAATTTTGGCTTGTGAGTGGCAGGACTCAACATACAACTAAAACAATTCTTCCGGGCCGTGTTGCCCCAAGGGTTCAAAAATTCCCACACCATCTTTGGGGAAAGCTCAGCTAAAGACCTAAAAGTTCTACCTCTGGAAAAGGAAACACTCCTTCAATATGCAGACGACATTCTGATCGCCAGCCCTACTAAGGAGACCTCTGAACTACCAAGCCAATAAAGGATACAAGTTGTCCAAGAAAAAGCTCAAATATCACAGACTATGGTGACCTGCGTGGGCTGCATTCTCACAGAAGGTCGGAGAAGCCCATCCCAGGAAAGGGAAGAAACAATTTACAGCCTTACCCATTTCTAAAACTAGAAGACAGCTTAGGGGTTCCTGGGGAGGCCAGGGTTTGCTGCTTCTGGATCCCTAACTACAGTCTACTAGCTGGGCCTCTATATGAAACACTGAAAGAAAAAGATGATGATCCTTTTGAATAGAATCCAGAAGTGGCCTTTCAAGAATGGAAAGAGCAGTCAATTCAGACCCTTGCCCTGGAACTCCCTAATTTAGCTAAACCCTTTGACCTTTACATTCCTAGTGAAATTTGAATGGCCATTGGAGTATTAGTGCAAAACCTGGGACCACTTGAAATGGAACAATGCAAGAATGCCATCCAGGTAGGATAAACTACGGTCACCAAGGGGCTTGGCCCACCGCCACATCTGGCCAAGATACTGGCAGTATCTGAAAACCTGGAAATCAGCAGCCCAAAAGGCCACCTCCCTCCTAAGGGAAAAGGACCCCACGTGGTGATCCTAACCCCCAACCATGCCCTGAAGTTGCAGGGTTTGCTCCGTGGGCACACTGACCTTGAGTGAGGAGGTCCTCCAACTCCAACCTCCAGAGAGATAACTGGGGCAACGGGGCACCATGACGACTCGTGTGACCATCACTTGACCTGGAGTTTCTCTCATAAAACAACAAGAGTGTGTCCCAAAAGAGTAGACTACTGCTTGCAGGACTTACTGCACCCAGAGGGGAGGTAATAATCTTGGCAGGGGAACAGTATATCACGCTGTCACCATAGAAAAGCCTACAGACACTGTGATGATGGTGGCCAATAAGACCGGCTGGACTCCTGTTTACTTCAAAAGGCTGTTGACTCAGTGGCCATCATGGTCCTTCATCACCACTGACCCTGGACTGTCTCGGAGTTGAGCAGTCAGGGTCCTGACACCTGGTGCTGTTTTTACGTTAATTCAGGGGCCTAACTGAAGAAAGCACAGACTACTGGTCAGAGCATCTAGGCTGGCAGAAACGGTCAGCCTAAGATGGCCGAACAAATGTGGGGCGGGGTGAAACTGGACCTCACAGCGTCACTGCACATCTTCCTGGACCCTTAAAGGTCATTAGAATCTATAACACTACCAATACTTGTGCTCAGGGGGAGGAGCAGGGAGGCAGGAGGCCTGCGGACAAACAACGTCACCTGGAGGCTGCTGGGGAGAAGTTCAGACCCTCTCCCACAGGTATGAGGGCTCCTAACTCAGCACTCAGCAGTTACAGATGAAGGGTCTGCACCCTCAGCACTCTAAGAATGAGGAAGGGGACAAAATGCAGAAGAGGGGTTTGTCCCAGGCAAAGCCCCTTAAAAATCCCTGGGAGATAAAAATAGAATCTGGGCAATAAAATAAAGTCTAACCTTTTTTATCCTTTGTGCTTTGTCTAATTTCACGTGCTCCTAGGGTCCCGCATACAGAGGTTCAACAGCCGGCACTTCAGACCAGATTTCCTAGTGCAGAATGGCTGGGTCGACACTTCAGCTCCTGGAGCACAGTGCAGACTCCGCGATATAGAGCCTGAGCTGCAGCCAACAGGGCCCTCGAGAGCTCCGCCCCCTCCCTCCCACTGACTCGGACAGGATCTCTACACAGCAGCCCAGCCCACAGCCCATGGGGTAGCACATGCTCTCACCTCTGCATTCTCTGATCAAAATATAAAGTTTCCTTTGCTTCTGAACCAAACTCAGTCTCGATCTGTTGGCTCCAATGACACTGGGCAGGGGGACACTTGTTGGGGTCCACTCTGGAGGATCAGTAACAGAAATTGAGAACATTGTAACTTCAATGAACAGATGTGTGAGCCAAACTGTAATTAACATAGAACAGTGTATAAGGCTCGGGTAAAATAAGATGTTTCTAACACTTCCATTTGATATTTCCATCACTTTATTATAAGCAAGTTCAGTGAAAGGTTTGTCTTATTTGTCAGGTCAATACTAGAGAAACGAAGTGATTTCTTTCCAAGGATGTACATCTAATAATCTTGGTTAAAGCTTCAATCTTGTTTTAAATGCTTTTCCATTGAAAATGATACCTCTCTTTCAGCTCCCCCATTTCTGAGAAGTATAAAATCTTATAATTTATTATTACCAAAGGGGAAAGGTGGGAGGAGGGATAAATTAACAGTTTGGGATTAACACATACACACTGCCATGTATAAAATCGATCATCAACAAGGAACTACTGTACAGCACAGGGAACTACACTCAATATTTTGCAAAAACCTATAAGGGGAAATAATCTGAAAAAAGAATAGATATTTTTATTGACATCATCTATTAATGACAGTTAAAATGGAACCTAACGGAAGCCGGTGGTGAGTGCTTCTGACCCTGAAGACTTCAATCATCTAAAGTTTGGACTCTGCCTACTTCCCAAGGCCTTTAATGAACATATGTGTAGCCGTAGCTTAAAAAATTCCCCAGTTTGGGTTGTGGAGAGACAGTGATTTTGAAAAAGCCCTGGTGTTCTCCTCACATGAATGGGACACTTCCTACAGCTAAAATATGCCTGTCACACCCAGAAGATGGTATACCGTCTGATCGGGAAGAGTTTGGAAAAGGCATCTCATCTCCTCATCTCCTGGTGCTCGGGTTCACCCCTCCAGCGTCTTTACGAACAGTCTTCCCACTTGGAGATGTCAGCACTGTCAACATCCTGTTGCATACAGTTTGGAATTTGTCCAGAGAATGAAGCAGAAGGAGGAGGAACAATGAGAGACAAGTCCTAGGTGTTCGGACAGGCACATGTCACTCTAATTTCCAATCAGGAAGACGAATTGACTAAAAGCTAGGGTTGCCCATGGAAACAGAATAGGGCTTGAGGAAATCCCGCTGCTTTGTGGCCAGTTCCCATAAACACAAGTTGAAAAATGGAACTCAGGGCCGCTAAAATTCACGAAACTGCAGAGTTGAAAATATCTCTCACTGAAAAATGTCTTGAGGAAAGTCAGAGAAAAGGACTTGTAAGCAACGGAGAATGGCAGGAAAGGGATTGGAAGAGGTAGAAAGGACTCGCCATTAAGCACAAGAAAAGGGGCTGAACATTGCCAACATTGCAGTTGGCCAAAAAGGGTGTATGCGTCTTTTTCTGTATATATTCAAGAAAACGGCATACACTTTTTTAGCCAACCAAACAGGTGGGCACTGGAAATCAGTACTACAAAACATATCACTTCGCATCAGTCAGAAGAGCCTTCCTCATAAAGTGTAAACACCAGAAATGCAGGACAGGGCAAGGAGAAAAGGGAGCCCTGTGAGGCTTATAGTGGAAATGTATATTGCCAATGGTCACTCTTGAGAAGTGTATTGTGTTTACTAAAGCATCTAAAAAATGAGCTACAGAGCACAGGGCACTTGCACTCATGGACGTATATCTTGGGAAAGACAAAAATGGAGAGGACACAGGCACCCCAATGTTTACCGCCTCTCTGTTTCAAAGATCCTCGACTAGGATATAATTTATATGTCTCTGGAGGGAAAAAATGGATAGAGGTGTGGCACTTATGTAGAGTGGAATATTACTCAGCCTGAAAATCAGTGAAATATGGCCAGTTGTAACAACCCCAGAGTAGTTACGTATGATCATTCAAAGTCACATAATTCAAAAAGAAAAAGACATACGATATTACTAATACATGGAATGTAAACGTGGCTACAAAGTACCTGAATTACAAAACAGAATGGGGTCTCAAATTTAGAAGACCAACTTATGTTTGCTTAAGGAAAAAGGAGAGTTGGGGTGCTGCATAAAACCAGAGATTGAAATTAGCACAGATACCGTTCGATAAGCCAAATATGTAATAGAAAAAACCTACTCCCTGGTCAACGAAATGGACTCAACACGCCATATTCAACACCTACGAATACACCTGACTAGTAAGAATCTTCAAACTCATGGATTTATATGTGTCCGTAAGAGAATCAAGCGTGAGTACAGCGGCATGAACACAGCAGTGAAAATGCGATAAATCCCATTATGAAAATAAATTACAAAAACAAAACACAATGAGAGTGAAATAGAGAGCAATTCTTAAATAATTCATTCAGGGCTTGTGATGCAACCTGGATTTACCACATCTACACCCAGAGCTGAGTGAGACATAAGGTTGGGCACTTCGGGCTGATAGCATTGTTGAGGTTCGATGAGCAAATGCAGACCCTTTGAAGTCATACAGCATGGTACCCATTCCATGGGTCCCAACTCTCCAGGATTAAGGGATTCTTTCTTCAGCTAAAACATGCATGGGAAACCCACAGTATGGTGCACCGTGTGACCAGGAAAGGTTTTCAAATGAATCTCAGTTTTCGTCCCCTTTACTCGGGTTCACCTTTCCAGAACGTTTACTAACACTCTCCCCACTTGGAGAGTCAGTGCCTTTAACCTCCTGTTTGGCACAGTTTGCAATTTCTGCGCAAGATGAAAAGGAATAGGGAGAACGAATGAGAGACTAGCTCTAGGTGTCTGCACGGGCAAATTTAACGCTCATTTCCCACCAGGAAGAGGAATTAACGAAAGTCTCTGCATGCCGCGCCGGAACCAGATTAGGGCCTGAAGCAATCCTGTGGGTTTGCCGCCAGCTCACAAGATAGCGAGTTGAAGAAAGGAGCTCAGGGGCACTGTAACTCACAAACCTGCAGAGTTATAAATGACAGCTATCGTCCAAAAATATATTGAAGGAAGGCTGCGAAGACGACTTGTAAGCGGGACAGATTTTCAGGAAAACGATTTCAGGGGGTAGACGGGAATAGCATTTAAAGCATAGGAAAAGAGGCAGAACGTCGACAATCATGCTCTTGGCCAAAAAGGGCGTATGCGTTTTTTCCTGAATATATTCAGGAAAAAACGCATACGCCCTTTTTGGCCAACCAAGCAAGCATGTTAAAGAAATCTGCACTACAAAGATGTCTCACTGCCCCCCGGTCAAAAGGGCCATCTGAAAAAAGTGTAAAACCCAGAAAGGCAGCACAGGCCATGGAGAACAACGAGGCTTGTTATGCTGATGGACGGGATGTAAACTGCCAACATACAGTCTGGAAAAATGTGTTGTGTTTCCCGGAACATCTAAAAAACAAAGCAACGGAGCCTACGGCACTTCCCCTTATGGTCCTATAGCTTAGGAAAATTAAAATCAAAAACACACAGCCACCCAAAAGTCTCGGGCGGCTCTGTTTACAAGAACCTCGTCTACGGTACAAGTTAAATATCCCAGAATGTGAAAAATGGATAAAGAAGTTGTGGTACGTACGAACAGTGGAATATCACACAGCAATGAAATCTATGTCATCAGGCCCGTCGCGGCATAATGAGTGGATTCACGTACGATGATTCTAAGTGAAATAAGTCACACAGAAAATGAAACATCATAAGATATCACTACTACACGGAATGTAAACTTGGCTACACATGAACTGAATTACAAAACAGAACAGGGTCTCAAATTTAGAAAACCAACTTATGCTTGCTTAAGGGGAAAGGTGAGTTGGGGTGCTGCATAAAACCAGAGATAGAAATTAGCACAGATACCTTTCCATAAGCCAAATATGTAATAGTCAAGACCTACCCCTTGCTCAACGAAATGGACTAAACACCCCATATTCAACGCCTAGGAATACACCTGACTAGTAAGAATCTTCAAACCCATGGATTTATATGTCTCCGTAAGAGAATGAAGCGTGTGTACAGCGTCATGAATGCAGCAGAGAAAATCCGATAAATCCCATTATCAAAATGAATTACACAAACAAAACCCAAGGACAGTGAAATAGAGAGCAATTCTTAAATAATTCATTCAGAGCTTGTGATGCAACCTGGATTTACCACATCTACACCCAGAGCTGAGTGAGACATAAGGTTGGGCACTTCGGGCTGATAGCATTGGTGAGGTTCGATGAGCAAATGCAGACCCTTTGAAGTCATACAGCATGGTACCCATTCCATGGGTCCCAACTCTCCAAGTTTAAGGGATTCTTCCTTCAGCTAAAACATGCATGGGAAACACACAGTATGGTGCACCGTGTGACTGGCAAACGTTTTCAAATGCATCTCAGTTTTCGTCCCCTTTTACTCGGGTTCACCATTCCAGACCCTTTACGAACACTCTCCCCACTTGGAGAGTCAGTGCCTTTAACCTCCTGTTGGGCACAGTTTGCAATTTCTGCGCAAGATGAAAAGGAATAGGGAGAACCAATGAGAGACTAGCTGTAGGTGTCTGCACGGGCAAATTTAACGCGCATTTCCCACCAGGAAGAGGAATTAACCAAAGGCCCCACATGCCGTGCCGCAACAAAATTAGGGCCTGAAGCAATCCTGCGGGTTTGCGGCCAGCTCAAATGAAAGCGATTTGAAGAAAGGAGCTCAGGGGCACTGTAATTCACAAACCTGCAGAGTTATAAATGACAGCTATCGTCCAAAAATATAATGAAGGAAGGCTGCGAAGAGGACTTGAAAGCGGGGCAGAATTGCAGGAAAACGATTTCAGTGGGTAGACTGGAATTGCATTTAAAGCATAGGAAAAGAGGCAGAACGACGACAATGATGAACTTGGCCAAAAAGAGCGTATGCGTTTTTTCCTGAATATATTTAGGAAAAAACGCATACGCCCTTTTTGGCCAACCAAGCAAGCACGTTAAAGAAATCTGCACTACAAAGAAGTCTCACTGCCCCCTGGTCAAAAGGGCCATCTGAAAAAAGTGTAAAATCCAGAAATGCCGCACAGGCCATGGAGCACAGGGAGCCTTGTTATGCTGATGGGTGGGATGTAAATTGCCAACAGCCACTCTGGAGAAGTGTGTGGTGTTTCCTGAAACATCTAAAAAACAAAGCAACGGAGCCTACGGCACTTCCCCTTATGGTCCTAAAGCTTAGGAAAATTAAAATCAAAAACACACAGCCACCCAAATGTCTCGGGCGGCTCTGTTTACAAGAACCTCATCTACCGTACAAGTTAAATATCCCAGAATGTGAAAAATGGATAAACAAGTTGTGGTACGTACGTACAATGGAATATAACACAGCAATGAAATCTATGTCATCAGGCCCGTCGGGGCATAATGAGTGGATATAGGTACGATGATTCTAAGTGAAATAAGTCACACAGAAAATGAAACATCATAAGATATCACTAATACACGGAATGTAAACTTGGCTACACATGAACTGAATTACAAAACAGAACAGGGTCTCAAATTTAGAAAACCAACTTATGCTTGCTTAAGGGGAAAGGTGAGTTGGGGTGCTGCATAAAACCAGAGATAGAAATTAGCACAGATACCTTTCCATATGCCAAATATGTAATAGTCAAGCCCTACCCCTTGCTCAACGAAATGGACTAAACACCCCATATTCAACGCCTAGGAATACACCTGACTAGTAAGAATCTTCAAACCCATGGATTTATATGTCTCCGTAAGAGAATGAAGAGTGTGTACAGTGGCATGAATGCAGCAGAGAAAATCCGATAAATCCCATTATCAAAATGAATTACACAAACAAATCCCAAGGACAGTGAAATCGAGAGCAATTCTTAAATAATTCATTCAGGGCTTGTGATGCAACCTGGATTTACCACATCTACACCCAGAGCTGAGTGAGACATAAAGTTGGGCACTTCGGGCTCATAGCATTGGTGAGGTTCGATGAGCAAATGCAGACCCTTTGAAGTCATACAGCATGGTACCTTTTCCATGGGTCCCAACTCTCCATGTTTAAGGGATTCTTCCTTCAGCTAAAACATGCATGGGAAACCCACAGTATGGTGCACCGTGTGACTGGCAAACGTTTTCAAATGCATCTCAGTTTTCGTCCCCTTTTACTCGGGTTCACCATTCCAGACCCTTTAGGAACACTCTCCCCACTTGGAGAGCCAGTGCCTTTAACCTCCTGTTGGGCACAGTTTGCAATTCCTGCGCAAGATGAAAAGGAATAGGGAGAACCAATGAGAGACTAGCTGTAGGTGTCGGCACGGGCAAATTTAACGCTCATTTCCCACCAGGAAGAGGAATTAAACAAAGGCTCAGCATGCCGTGCCGGAACCAGATTAGAGCCTGAAGCAATCCTGCGGGTTTGCGGCCAGCTCACAAGATAGCCAGGTGAAGAAAGGAGCTCAGGGGCACTGTAACTCACAAACCTGCAGAGTTATAAATGACAGCTATCGTCCAAAAATATATTGAAGGAAGGCTGCGAAGACGACTTGTAATCGGGGCAGATTTGCAGGAAAACGATTTCAGGGGGCAGACGGGAATTTCATTTAAAGCATAGGAAAAGAGGCAGAACGTCGACAATGATGCTCTTGGCCAAAAAGGGCGTATGCGTTTTTTCCTGAATATATTCAGGAAAAAACGCATACGCACTTTTTGGCCAACCAAGCATGCATGTTAAAGAAATGTGCACTTCAATGAAGTCTCACTGCCCCCCGGTCAAAAGGGCTATCTGAAAAAAGTGTAAAATCCAGAAAGACAGCACAGGCCATGGAGAGCAGCGAGCCTTGTTATGCTGATGGGCGGGATGTAAATTGCCAACAGCCAGTCTGGAAAAGTGTATGGTGTTTCCTGGAAAATCTAAAAAACAAAGCAACAGAGCCTACGGCACTTCTCCTTATGGTCCTATAGATTAGGAAAATTAAAATCAAAAACACACAGCCACCCAAAAGTCTCGGGCGGCTCTGTTTACAAGAACCTCGTCTACCGTACAAGTTAAATATCCCAGAATGTGAAAAATGGATAAACAAGTTGTGGTACGTACGTACAATGGAATATCACACAGCAATGAAATCTATGTCATCAGACCCGTCAAGGCATAATGAGTGGATTCAGGTACGATGATTGTAAGTGAAATAAGTCACACAGAAAATGAAACATCATAAGATATCACTAATACACGGAATGTAAACTTGGCTACACATGAACTGAATTACAAAACAGAACAGGGTCTCAAATTTAGAAAACCAACTTATGCTTGCTTAAGGGGAAAGGTGAGTTGGGGTGCTGCATAAAACCAGAGATAGAAATTAGCACAGATACCTTTCCATAAGCCAAATATGTAATAGTCAAGACCTACCCCTTGCTCAACGAAATGGACTAAACACCCCATATTCAACACCTAGGAATACACCTGACTAGTAAGAATCTTCAAACCCATGGATTTATATGTCTCCGTAAGAGAATGAAGCGTGTGTACAGCGGCATTAATGCAGCAGAGAAAATCCGGTAAATCCCATTATCAAAATGAATTACACAAACAAAACCCAAGGACAGTGAAATAGAGAGCAATTCTTAAATAATTCATTCAGGGCTTGTGATGCAACCTGGATTTACCACATCTACACCCAGAGCTGAGTGAGACATAAGGTTGGGCACTTCGGGCTGATAGCATTGGTGAGGTTCGATGAGCAAATGCAGACCCTTTGAAGTCATACAGCATGGTACCCATTCCATGAGTCCCAACTCTCCAAGTTTAAGGGATTCTTCCTTCAGCTAAAACATGCATGGGAAACCCACAGTATGGTGCACCGTGTGACTGGCAAACGTTTTCAAATGCATCTCAGTTTTCGTCCCCTTTTACTCGGGTTCACCATTCCAGACCCTTTACGAACACTCTCCCCACTTGGAGAGTCAGTGCCTTTAACCTCCTGTTGGGCACAGTTTGCAATTTCTGCGCAAGATGAAAAGG
Organism: Delphinapterus leucas; assembly: GCF_059928025.1. NCBI lineage: Eukaryota > Metazoa > Chordata > Mammalia > Artiodactyla > Monodontidae > Delphinapterus > Delphinapterus leucas. The sequence goes on along the minus strand of NC_143135.1, from coordinate 120,159,255 downwards.
AATAGGGAGAACGAATGAGAGACTAGCTCTAGGTGTCTGCACGGGCAAATTTAACGCTCATTTCCCACCAGGACGAGGAATTAACCAAAGGCTCAGCATGCCGTGCCGGAACCAGATTAGGGCCTGAGGCAATCCTGTGGGTTTGCGGTCAGCTCACAAGACAGCGAGTTGAAGAAAGGAGCTCAGGGGCACTGTAACTCACAAACCTGCAGAGTTATAAATGACAGCTATCGTCCAAAAATATATTGAAGGAAGGCTGCGAAGACGACTTGTAAGCGGGACAGATTTGCAGGAAAACGATTTCAGGGGGTAGACGGGAATTGCATTTAAAGCATAGGAAAAGAGGCAGAACGTCGACAATGATGCTCTTGGCCAAAAAGGGCGTATGCGTTTTTTCCTGAATATATTCAGGAAAAAACGCATACCCCCTTTTTGGCCAACCAAGCAAGCATGTTAAAGAAATCTGCACTACAATGAAGTCTCACTGCCCCCCGGTCAAAAGGGCCATCTGAAAAAAGTGTAAAATCCAGAAAGGCAGCACAGGCCATGGAGAACAGGGAGCCTTGTTATGCTGATGGGCGGGATGTAAATTGCCAACAGCCACTCTGGAGAAGTGTATGGTGTTTCCCGGAACACCGAAAAAACAAAGCTACGGAGCCTACGGCACTTCCACTTATGGTCCTATAGTTTGGGAAATTAAAATCAAAAACACACAGCCACCCCAAAGTGTCGGAAGGCTCTGTTTACAAAAACCTCGTCTACGGTACAAGGTAAATATCCCAGAATGTGAAAAATGGATAAAGAAGATGTGGTACGTACGTACAATGGAATATCACTCAGCAATGAAATCTATGTCATCAGGCCCGTCGCGGCATAATGAGTGTATTCATGTACGAAGATTCTAAGTGAAATAAGTCACACAGAAAATGAAACATCTTAAGATATCACTAATACACGGAATGTAAACTTGTCTGCACATGAACTAAATTACAAAACAGAACAGGGTCTGAAATTTAGAAAAACAACTTATGCTTGCTTAAGTGGAAAGGTGAGTTGGGGTGCTGCATAAAACCAGAGATAGAAATTAGCACAGATACCTTTCCATAAGCCAAATATGTAATAGTCAAGACCTACCCCTTGCTCAACGAAATGGACTAAACAACCCATATTAAACGCCTAGGAATACACCTGACTAGTAAGAATCTTCAAACCCATGGATTTATATGTCTCCGTAAGAGAAAGAAGCCTTTGTACAGTGGCATGAATGCAGCGGAGAAAATCCGATAAATCCCATTATCAAAATGAATTACAAAAACAAAACACAAGGACAGTGAAATAGGGAGCAATTCTTAAATAATTCATTCAGGGTTTGTGATGCAACCTGGATTTACCTCATCTACACCCAGAGCTGTGTGAGACATAAGGTTGGACACTTCGTGCTGATAGCATTGGTGAGGTTCGATGAGCAAATGCAGACCATTTGAAGTCATACTGCGTGGTACCCATTCCATGGGTCCCAACTCTCCAGGTTTAAGCGATTCTTCCTTCAGCTAAAACATGCATGGGAAACCCACAGTATGGTGCACCGTGTGACCGGGAAACGTTTTCAAATGCATCTCAGTTTTCGTCCACTTTTACTCGGGTTCACAATTCCAGACCCTTTACTAACACTCTTCCCACTTGGAGAGTCAGTGCCTTTAACCTGCTGTTTTGCACAGTTTGCAATTTCTGCGCAAGATGAACAGGAATAGGGAGAACCAATGAGAGACTAGCTGTAGGTTTCTGCACGGGCAAATTTAACGCTCATTTCCCACCAGGAAGAGGAATTAACCAAAGGCTCAGCATGCCGTGCCGGAACCAGATTAGGGCCTGAAGCAATCCTGCGGGTTTGCGGCCAGCTCTCAAGAAAGCGATTTGAAGAAAGGAGCTCAGGGGCACTGTATTTCACAAACCTGCAGAGGTATAAATGACAGCTATCGTCCAAAAATATATTGGAGGAAGGCTGCGAAGAGGACTTGAAAGCGGGGCAGAATTGCAGGAAAATGATTTCAGGGGGTAGACGGGAATTGCATTTAAAGCATAGGAAAAGAGGCAGAACGTCGACAATGATGCACTTGGCCAAAAAGGGCGTATGCGTTTTTTCCTGAATATATTCAGGAAAAAACGCATACGCACTTTTTGGCCAACCAAGCAAGCATGTTAAAGAAACCTGCACTACAAGGAAGTCTCACTGCCCCCCGGTCAAAAGGGCCATCTGAAAAAAGTGTAAAATCCAGAAAGGCAGCACAGGCCATGGAGAACAGGGAGCTTTGTTATGCTGATGTGTGGGATATAAATTGCCAACAGCCAATCTGGAGAGGTGTATGGTGTTTCCTGAAACACCTAAAAAACAAAGCAACAGAGCCTACGGCACTTCCACTTATGGTCCTATAGCATATGGAAATTAAAATCAGAAACCCACAGCCACCCCAAAGTTTCAGACGGCTCTGTTTCCAAGAACCTCGTCTACGGTCAAGTTAAATATCGCAGAAAGCAAAAAATGGATAAAGACGTTGTGCTACGTATGTGCAATGGAATATCACTCTCCAATGAAATCTATGTCATCAGGCCCGTCGTGGCATAATGAGTGGATTCAGGTACGATGATTCTAAGTGAAATAAGTCACACAGAAAATGAAATATCATAAGATATCACTAATACACGGAATGTAAGCTTGGCTACACATGAATTGAATTACAAAACAGAACAGGGTCTCAAATTTAGGAAAGCAACTTATGTTTGCTTAAGGGGAAAGGTGAGTTGGGGTGCTGCATAAAACCAGAGATAGAAATTAGCACAGATACCATTCCATAAGTCAAATATGTAATAGTCAAGACCTACCCTTTCTCAAATAAATGGGCTAAACACCCTATATTCAACGCCTAGGAATACACCTGACTAGTAAGAATCTTCAAACCCATGGATTTATATGTCTCCATAAGAGAAGCAAGCGTGTGTACAGCTGCATGAAGGCAGCAGAGAAAATCCGATAAATCCCATTATCAAAATGAATTATAAAAACAAAACACAATGACAGTGAAATAGAGAGCAATTCTTAAATAATTCATTCAGGGCATGTGATGCAACCTGGATTTACCTCATCTACACCCAGACCTGAGTGAGGCATCCGGTTGGACACTTCGGGCTGATAGCATTGGTGAGGTTCGATGAGCAAATGCAGACCATTTGAAGTTATACTGCATGGTGCCCATTCCATGGGTCCCAACTCTCCAGGTTTAAGCGATTCTTCCTTCAGGTAAAACATGCATGGGAAACCAACAGTATGGTGCATCGTGTGACCGGGAAACGTTTTCAAATGCATCTCAGGTTTCGTCCCCTTTTACTCGGGTTCACCATTCCAGACACTTTACTAACACTCTCCCCACTTGGAGAGTCAGTGCCTTTAACCTGCTGTTTGGCACAGTTTGCAATTTCTGCGCAAGATGAACAGGAATAGGGAGAACCAATGAGAGACTAGCTGTGGCTGTCTGCACAGGCAAATTTAACGCTCATTTCCCACCAGGAAGAGGAATTAACCAAACGCTCAGCATGCCATGCCGGAACAAGTTTAGGTCCTGAATCTATCCTGCGGGATTGCGGCCAGCTCACAAGAAAGCGATTTGAAGAAAGGAGCTCAGGGGCACTGTAATTCACAAACATGCAGAGTTATAAGTGACAGCTATCGTCCAAAAATATATTGAAGGAAGGCTGCGAAGAGGACTTGAAAGCGGGGCAGAATTGCAGGAAAACGATTTCAGGGGGTAGACTGGAATTGCATTTAAAGCATAGGAAAAGAGGCAGAACGTCAACAATGATGCACTTGGCCAAAAAGGGCGTATGCGTGTTTTCCTGAATATATTCAGGAAAACACGCATACGCCCTTTTTGGCCAACTAAGCATGCATGTTAAAGAATTCTGCACTACAATGAAGTCACACTGCCCCTCGGTCAAAAGGACCATCTGAAAAAAGTGTAAAATCCAGAAATGTAGCACAGGCCATGGAGAACAGGGAGCCTTGTTATGCTGATGGGTGGGATGTAAATTTCCAAGAGCCACTCTGGAGAAGTGCATGGTTTTTCCTGAAACACCTAAAAAACAAAGCAACGGAGCCTACGGCACTTCCACTTGTGGTCCTATAGCTTAGGGAAATTAAAATAAAAAACACACAGCCACCCCAAAGTGTCGGACGGCTCTGTTTACAAGAACCTCGTCTACGGTACAAGTTAAATATCCCAGAATGTGAAAAATGGATAAAGAAGTTGTGGTACGTACGTACACTGGAATATCACTCAGCAATGAAATCTATGTCATCAGGCCCGTCGTGGCATAATGAGTGGATTCAGGTACGATGATTCTAAGTGAAATATGTCACACAGAAAATGAAACATCATAAGATATCACTAATACACGGAATGTAATCTTGGCTACACATGAACTGAATTACAAAACAGAACAGGGTCTCAAGTTGAGAAAACCAACTTATGTTTGCTTAAGGGGAAAGGTGAGTTGGGGTGCTGCATAAAACCAGAGATAGAAATTAGCACAGATACCATTCCATAAGTCAAATATGTAATAGTCAAGACCTACCCCTTGTTCAACGAAATGGGCTAAACACCCTATATTCAACGCCTAGCAATACACCTGACTAGTAAGAATCTTCAAACCCATGGATTTATATGTCTCCATAAGAGAATCAAGCGTGTGTACAGCTGCATGAATGCAGCAGAGAAAATCCGATAAATCCCATTATCAAAATGAATTACACAAACAAACCCAAGGACAGTGAAATAGAAAGCAATTCTTAAATAATTCATTCAGGGCTTGTGATGCAACCTGGATTTACCTCATCTACACCCAGAGCTGAGTGAGACATAAGGTTGGACACTTCGGGCTGATAGCATTGGTGAGGTTCGATGAGCAAATGAAGACCATTTGAAGTCATACTGCATGGAACCCATTCCATGGGTCCCAAATCTCCAGGTTTAAGCGATTCTTCCTTCAGCTAAAACATGCATGGCAATCCCACAGTATGGTGCACCGTGTGACCGGGAAACGTTTTCAAATGAATCTCAGTTTTCATCCCCTTTTATTCGGGTTCACTATTCCAGACCCTTTACTAACACGCTCCCCACTTGGAGAGTCAGTGCCTTTAACCTCCTGTTTGGCACAGTTTGCAATTTCTGCGCAAGATGAACAGGAATAGGGAGAACCAATGAGAGACTAGCTGTAGGTGTCTGCACGGGCAAATTTAACGCTCATTTCCCACCAGGAAGAGGAATTAACCAAAGGCTCAGCATGCCGTGCCGCAACAAGATTGGGGCCTGAAGCAATCCTGCGGGTTTGCGGCCAGCTCAAAAGAAAGCGATTTGAAGAAAGGAGCTCAGGGGCACTGTAATTCACAAACCTGCAGAGTTATAAATGACAGCTACCGTCCAAAAATATATTGAAGGAAGGCTGCGAAGAGGACTTGAAAGCGGGGCAGGATTGCAAGAAAACAATTTCAGGGGGTAGACGGGAATGCATTTAAAGCATAGGAAAAGAGGCAGAACGTCGACAATGATGCTCTTGGCCAAAAAGGGCATATGCGTTTTTTCCTGAATATATTCAGGTAAAAACGCATACGCCCTTTTTGGCCAACCAAGCAAGCATGTTAAAGAAATCTGCACTACAATGAAGTCTCACTGCCCCCCGGTCAAAAGGGCCATCTGAAAAAAGTGTAAAATCCAGAAAGGCAGCACAGGCCATGGAGAACCGGGAGCCTTGTTATGCTGATGGGCGGGATGTAAATTGCCAACAGCCACTCTGGAGAAGTGTATGGTGTTTCACGGAACACCGAAAAAACAAAGCTACGGAGCCTACGGCACTTCCACTTATGGTCCTATAGCTTAGGAAAATTAAAATCAAAAACACACAGCCACCCAAAAGTCTCGGGCGGCTCTGTTTACAAGAACCTCATCTACCGTACAAGTTAAATATCCCAGAATGTGAAAAATGGATAAAGAAGTTGTGGTACGTACGTACAATGGAATATCACTCAGCAATGAAATCTATGTCATCAGGCCCGTCGCGGCATAATGAGTGGATTCAGGTACGATGATTCTAAGTGAAATAAGTCACACAGAAAATGAAATATCATAAGATATCACTACTACACGGAATGTAAACTTGGCTACACATGAACTGAATTACAAAACAGAACAGGGTCTCAAATTTAGAAAACCAACTTATGCTTGCTTAAGGGGAAAGGTGAGTTGGGGTGCTGCATAAAACCAGAGATAGAAATTAGCACAGATACCTTTCCATAAGCCAAATATGTAATAGTCAAGACCTACCCCTTGCTCAACGAAATGGACTAAACACCCCATATTCAACGCCTAGGAATACACCTGACTAGTAAGAATCTTCAAACCCATGGATTTATATGTCTCCGTAAGAGAATGAAGCGTGTGTACAGCGGCATGAATGCAGCAGAGAAAATCCGATAAATCCCATTATCAAAATGAATTACACAAACAAAACCCAAGGACAGTGAAATAGAGAGCAATTCTTAAATAATTCATTCAGGGCTTGTGATGCAACCTGGATTTACCACATCTACACCCAGAGCTGAGTGAGACATAAGGTTGGGCACTTCGGGCTGATAGCATTGGTGAGGTTCGATGAGCAAATGCAGACCCTTTGAAGTCATACAGCATGGTACCCATTCCATGGGTCCCAACTCTCCAAGTTTAAGGGATTCTTCCTTCAGCTAAAACATGCATGGGAAACCCACAGTGTGGTGCACCGTGTGACTGGCAAACGTTTTCAAATGCATCTCAGTTTTCGTCCCCTTTTACTCGGGTTCACCATTCCAGACCCTTTACGAACACTCTCCCCACTTGGAGAGTCAGTGCCTTTAACCTCCTGTTGGGCACAGTTTGCAATTTCTGCGCAAGATGAAAAGGAATAGGGAGAACCAATGAGAGACTAGCTCTAGTTGTCTGCACGGGCAAATTTAACGCTCATTTCCCACCAGGAAGAGGAATTAACCAATGGCTCAGCATGCCGTGCCCGAACCAGATTAGGGCCTGAGGCAATCCTGTGGGTTTGCGGTCAGCTCACAAGACAGCGAGTTGAAGAAAGGAGCTCAGGGGCACTGTAACTCACAAACCTGCAGAGTTATAAATGACAGCTATCGTCCAAAAATATATTGAAGGAAGGCTGCGAAGACGACTTGTAAGCGGGACAGATTTGCAGGAAAACGATTTCAGGGGGTAGACGGGAATTGCATTTAAAGCATAGGAAAAGAGGCAGAACGTCGACAATGATGCTCTTGGCCAAAAAGGGCGTATGCGATTTTTCCTGAATATATTCAGGAAAAAACGCATACCCCCTTTTTGGCCAACCAAGCAAGCATGTTAAAGAAATCTGCACTACAATGAAGTCTCACTGCCCCCCGGTCAAAAGGGCCATCTGAAAAAAGTGTAAAATCCAGAAAGGCAGCACAGGCCATGGAGAACAGGGAGCCTTGTTATGCTGATGGGCGGGATGTAAATTGCCAACAGCCACTCTGGAGAAGTGTATGGTGTTTCCCGGAACACCGAAAAAACAAAGCTACGGAGCCTACGGCACTTCCACTTATGGTCCTATAGTTTGGGAAATTAAAATCAAAAACACACAGCCACCCCAAAGTGTCGGACGGCTCTGTTTACAAGAACCTCGTCTACGGTACAAGGTAAATATCCCAGAATGTGAAAAATGGATAAAGAAGATGTGGTACGTACATACAATGGAATATCACTCAGCAATGAAATCTATGTCATCAGGCCCGTCGCGGCATAATGAGTGTATTCATGTACGAAGATTCTAAGTGAAATAAGTCACACAGAAAATGAAACATCTTAAGCTATCACTAATACACGGAATGTAAACTTGTCTGCACATGAACTAAATTACAAAACAGAACAGGGTCTGAAATTTAGAAAAACAACTTATGCTTGCTTAAGTGGAAAGGTGAGTTGGGGTGCTGCATAAAACCAGAGATAGAAATTAGCACAGATACCTTTCCATAAGCCAAATATGTAATAGTCAAGACCTACCCCTTGCTCAACGAAATGGACTAAACAACCCATATTAAACGCCTAGGAATACACCTGACTAGTAAGAATCTTCAAACCCATGGATTTATATGTCTCCGTAAGAGAAAGAAGCCTTTGTACAGTGGCATGAATGCAGCGGAGAAAATCCGATAAATCCCATTATCAAAATGAATTACAAAAACAAAACACAAGGACAGTGAAATAGGGAGCAATTCTTAAATAATTCATTCAGGGTTTGTGATGCAACCTGGATTTACCTCATCTACACCCAGAGCTGTGTGAGACATAAGGTTGGACACTTCGTGCTGATAGCATTGGTGAGGTTCGATGAGCAAATGCAGACCATTTTAAGTCATACTGCGTGGTACCCATTCCATGGGTCCCAACTCTCCAGGTTTAAGCGATTCTTCCTTCAGCTAAAACATGCATGGGAAACCCACAGTATGGTGCACCGTGTGACCGGGAAACGTTTTCAAATGCATCTCAGTTTTCGTCCACTTTTACTCGGGTTCACAATTCCAGACCCTTTACTAACACTCTTCCCACTTGGAGAGTCAGTGCCTTTAACCTGCTGTTTTGCACAGTTTGCAATTTCTGCGCAAGATGAACAGGAATAGGGAGAACCAATGAGAGACTAGCTGTAGGTTTCTGCACGGGCAAATTTAACGCTCATTTCCCACCAGGAAGAGGAATTAACCAAAGGCTCAGCATGCCGTGCCGGAACCAGATTAGGGCCTGAAGCAATCCTGCGGGTTTGCGGCCAGCTCTCAAGAAAGCGATTTGAAGAAAGGAGCTCAGGGGCACTGTATTTCACAAACCTGCAGAGGTATAAATGACAGCTATCGTCCAAAAATATATTGGAGGAAGGCTGCGAAGAGGACTTGAAAGCGGGGCAGAATTGCAGGAAAATGATTTCAGGGGGTAGACGGGAATTGCATTTAAAGCATAGGAAAAGAGGCAGAACGTCGACAATGATGCACTTGGCCAAAAAGGGCGTATGCGTTTTTTCCTGAATATATTCAGGAAAAAACGCATACGCACTTTTTGGCCAACCAAGCAAGCATGTTAAAGAAACCTGCACTACAAGGAAGTCTCACTGCCCCCCGGTCAAAAGGGCCATCTGAAAAAAGTGTAAAATCCAGAAAGGCAGCACAGGCCATGGAGAACAGGGAGCCTTGTTATGCTGATGTGTGGGATATAAATTGCCAACAGCCAATCTGGAGAGGTGTATGGTGTTTCCTGAAACACCTAAAAAACAAAGCAACAGAGCCTACGGCACTTCCACTTATGGTCCTATAGCATATGGAAATTAAAATCAGAAACACACAGCCACCCCAAAGTTTCAGACGGCTCTGTTTCCAAGAACCTCGTCTACGGTCAAGTTAAATATCGCAGAAAGCAAAAAATGGATAAAGACGTTGTGCTACGTATGTGCAATGGAATATCACTCTCCAATGAAATCTATGTCATCAGGCCCGTCGTGGCATAATGAGTGGATTCAGGTACGATGATTCTAAGTGAAATAAGTCACACAGAAAATGAAATATCATAAGATATCACTAATACACGGAATGTAAGCTTGGCTACACATGAATTGAATTACAAAAGAGAACAGGGTCTCAAATTTAGGAAAGCAACTTATGTTTGCTTAAGGGGAAAGGTGAGTTGGGGTGCTGCATAAAACCAGAGATAGAAATTAGCACAGATACCATTCCATAAGTCAAATATGTAATAGTCAAGACCTACCCTTTCTCAAATAAATGGGCTAAACACCCTATATTCAACGCCTAGGAATACACCTGACTAGTAAGAATCTTCAAACCCATGGATTTATATGTCTCCATAAGAGAAGCAAGCGTGTGTACAGCTGCATGAAGGCAGCAGAGAAAATCCGATAAATCCCATTATCAAAATGAATTATAAAAACAAAACACAATGACAGTGAAATAGAGAGCAATTCTTAAATAATTCATTCAGGGCATGTGATGCAACCTGGATTTACCTCATCTACACCCAGACCTGAGTGAGGCATCCGGTTGGACACTTCGGGCTGATAGCATTGGTGAGGTTCGATGAGCAAATGCAGACCATTTGAAGTTATACTGCATGGTGCCCATTCCATGGGTCCCAACTCTCCAGGTTTAAGCGATTCTTCCTTCAGGTAAAACATGCATGGGAAACCAACAGTATGGTGCATCGTGTGACCGGGAAACGTTTTCAAATGCATCTCAGGTTTCGTCCCCTTTTACTCGGGTTCACCATTCCAGACACTTTACTAACACTCTCCCCACTTGGAGAGTCAGTGCCTTTAACCTGCTGTTTGGCACAGTTTGCAATTTCTGCGCAAGATGAACAGGAATAGGGAGAACCAATGAGAGACTAGCTGTGGCTGTCTGCACAGGCAAATTTAACGCTCATTTCCCACCAGGAAGAGGAATTAACCAAACGCTCAGCATGCCATGCCGGAACAAGTTTAGGTGCTGAATCTATCCTGCGGGATTGCGGCCAGCTCACAAGAAAGCGATTTGAAGAAAGGAGCTCAGGGGCACTGTAATTCACAAACATGCAGAGTTATAAGTGACAGCTATCGTCCAAAAATATATTGAAGGAAGGCTGCGAAGAGGACATGAAAGCGGGGCAGAATTGCAGAAAACGATTTCAGGGGGTAGACTGGAATTGCATTTAAAGCATAGGAAAAGAGGCAGAACGTCAACAATGATGCACTTGGCCAAAAAGGGCGTATGCGTGTTTTCCTGAATATATTCAGGAAAACACGCATACGCCCTTTTTGGCCAACTAAGCATGCATGTTAAAGAATTCTGCACTACAATGAAGTCACACTGCCCCTCGGTCAAAAGGACCATCTGAAAAAAGTGTAAAATCCAGAAATGTAGCACAGGCCATGGAGAACAGGGAGCCTTGTTATGCTGATGGGTGGGATGTAAATTTCCAAGAGCCACTCTGGAGAAGTGCATGGTTTTTCCTGAAACACCTAAAAAACAAAGCAACGGAGCCTACGGCACTTCCACTTGTGGTCCTATAGCTTAGGGAAATTAAAATAAAAAACACACAGCCACCCCAAAGTGTCGGACGGCTCTGTTTACAAGAACCTCGTCTACGGTACAAGTTAAATATCCCAGAATGTGAAAAATGGATAAAGAAGTTGTGGTACGTACGTACACTGGAATATCACTCAGCAATGAAATCTATGTCATCAGGCCCGTCGTGGCATAATGAGTGGATTCAGGTACGATGATTCTAAGTGAAATATGTCACACAGAAAATGAAACATCATAAGATATCACTAATACACGGAATGTAATCTTGGCTACACATGAACTGAATTACAAAACAGAACAGGGTCTCAAGTTGAGAAAACCAACTTATGTTTGCTTAAGGGGAAAGGTGAGTTGGGGTGCTGCATAAAACCAGAGATAGAAATTAGCACAGATACCATTCCATAAGTCAAATATGTAATAGTCAAGACCTACCCCTTGTTCAACGAAATGGGCTAAACACCCTATATTCAACGCCTAGCAATACACCTGACTAGTAAGAATCTTCAAACCCATGGATTTATATGTCTCCATAAGAGAATCAAGCGTGTGTACAGCTGCATGAATGCAGCAGAGAAAATCCGATAAATCCCATTATCAAAATGAATTACACAAACAAACCCAAGGACAGTGAAATAGAAAGCAATTCTTAAATAATTCATTCAGGGCTTGTGATGCAACCTGGATTTACCTCATCTACACCCAGAGCTGAGTGAGACATAAGGTTGGACACTTCGGGCTGATAGCATTGGTGAGGTTCGATGAGCAAATGAAGACCATTTGAAGTCATACTGCATGGAACCCATTCCATGGGTCCCAAATCTCCAGGTTTAAGCGATTCTTCCTTCAGCTAAAACATGCATGGCAATCCCACAGTATGGTGCACCGTGTGACCGGGAAACGTTTTCAAATGAATCTCAGTTTTCGTCCCCTTTTATTCGGGTTCACTATTCCAGACCCTTTACTAACACGCTCCCCACTTGGAGAGTCAGTGCCTTTAACCTCCTGTTTGGCACAGTTTGCAATTTCTGCGCAAGATGAACAGGAATAGGGAGAACCAATGAGAGACTAGCTGTAGGTGTCTGCACGGGCAAATTTAACACTCATTTCCCACCAGGAAGAGGAATTAACCAAAGGCTCAGCATGCCGTGCCGCAACAAGATTGGGGCCTGAAGCAATCCTGCGGGTTTGCGGCCAGCTCAAAAGAAAGCGATTTGAAGAAAGGAGCTCAGGGGCACTGTAATTCACAAACCTGCAGAGTTATAAATGACAGCTATCGTCCAAAAATATATTGAAGGAAGGCTGCGAAGAGGACTTGAAAGCGGGGCAGGATTGCAAGAAAACAATTTCAGGGGGTAGACGGGAATGCATTTAAAGCATAGGAAAAGAGGCAGAACGTCGACAATGATGCTCTTGGCCAAAAAGGGCATATGCGTTTTTTCCTGAATATATTCAGGTAAAAACGCATACGCCCTTTTTGGCCAACCAAGCAAGCATGTTAAAGAAATCTGCACTACAATGAAGTCTCACTGCCCCCCGGTCAAAAGGGCCATCTGAAAAAAGTGTAAAATCCAGAAAGGCAGCACAGGCCATGGAGAACAGGGAGCCTTGTTATGCTGATGGGCGGGATGTAAATTGCCAACAGCCACTCTGGAGAAGTGTATGGTGTTTCACGGAACACCGAAAAAACAAAGCTACGGAGCCTACGGCACTTCCACTTATGGTCCTATAGCTTAGGAAAATTAAAATCAAAAACACACAGCCACCCAAAAGTCTCGGGCGGCTCTGTTTACAAGAACCTCATCTACCGTACAAGTTAAATATCCCAGAATGTGAAAAATGGATAAAGAAGTTGTGGTACGTACGTACAATGGAATATCACTCAGCAATGAAATCTATGTCATCAGGCTCGTCGCGGCATAATGAGTGGATTCAGGTACGATGATTCTAAGTGAAATAAGTCACACAGAAAATGAAACATCATAAGATATCACTACTACACGGAATGTAAACTTGGCTACACATGAACTGAATTACAAAACAGAACAGGGTCTCAAATTTAGAAAACCAACTTTTGCTTGCTTAAGGGGAAAGGTGAGTTGGGGTGCTGCATAAAACCAGAGGTAGAAATTAGCACAGATACCTTTCCATAAGCCAAATATGTAATAGTCAAGACCTACCCCTTGCTCAACGAAATGGACTAAACACCCCATATTCAACGCCTAGGAATACACCTGACTAGTAAGAATCTTCAAACCCATGGATTTATATGTCTCCGTAAGAGAATGAAGCGTGTGTACAGCGGCATGAATGCAGCATAGAAAATCCGATAAATCCCATTATCAAAATGAATTACACAAACAAAACCCAAGGACAGTGAAATAGAGAGCAATTCTTAAATAATTCATTCAGGGCTTGTGATGCAACCTGGATTTACCACATCTACACCCAGAGCTGAGTGAGACATAAGGTTGGGCACTTCGGGCTGATAGCATTGGTGAGGTTCGATGAGCAAATGCAGACCCTTTGAAGTCATACAGCATGGTACCCATTCCATGGGTCCCAACACTCCAAGTTTAAGGGATTCTTCCTTCAGCTAAAACATGCATGGGAAACCCACAGTATGGTGCACCGTGTGACTGGCAAACGTTTTCAAATGCATCTCAGTTTTCGTCCCCTTTTACTCGGGTTCACCATTCCAGACCCTTTACGAACACTCTCCCCACTTGGAGAGTCAGTGCCTTTAACCTCCTGTTGGGCACAGTTTGCAATTTCTGCGCAAGATGAAAAGGAATAGGGAGAACGAATGAGAGACTAGCTCTAGTTGTCTGCACGGGCAAATTTAACGCTCATTTCCCACCAGGAAGAGGAATTAACCAAAGGCTCACCATGCCGTGCCCGAACCAGATTAGGGCCTGAGGCAATCCTGTGGGTTTGCGGCCAGCTCACAAGATAGCGAGTTGAAGAAAGGAGCTCAGGGGCACTGTAACTCACAAACCTGCAGAGTTATAAATGACAGCTATCGGCCAAAAATATATTGAAGGAAGGCTGCGAAGACGACTTGTAAGCGGGACAGATTTGCAGGAAAACGATTTCAGGGGGTAGACGGGAATTGCATTTAAAGCATAGGAAAAGAGGCAGAACGTCGACAATGATGCTCTTGGCCAAAAAGGGCGTATGCGTTTTTTCCTGAATATATTCAGGAAAAAACGCATACGCCCTTTTTGGCCAACCAAGCAAGCATGTTAAAGAAATCTGCACTACAATGAAGACTCACTGCCCCCCGGTCAAAAGGGCCATCTGAAAAAAGTGTAAAATCCAGAAAGGCAGCACAGGCCATGGAGAACAGGGAGCCTTGTTATGCTGATGGGCGGGATGTAAATTGCCAACAGCCACTCTGGAGAAGTGTATGGTGTTTCCCGGAACACCGAAAAAACAAAGCTACGGAGCCGACGGAACTTCCACTTATGGTCCTATAGCTTAGGGAAATTAAAATCAAAAACACACAGCCACCCCAAAGTGTCGGACGGCTCTGTTTACAAGAACCTCGTCTACGGTACAAGTTAAATATCCCAGAATGTGAAAAATGGATAAAGAAGTTGTGGTACGTACGTACAATGGAATATCACTCAGCAATTAAATCTATGTCATCAGGCTCGTCGCGGCATAATGAGTGGATTCAGGTACGATGATTCTAAGTGAAATAAGTCACACAGAAAATGAAACATCATAAGATATCACTACTACACGGAATGTAAACTTGGCTACACATGAACTGAATTACAAAACAGAACAGGGTCTCAAATTTAGAAAACCAACTTATGCTTGCTTAAGGGGAAAGGTGAGTTGGGGTGCTGCATAAACCAGAGATAGAAATTAGCACAGATACCTTTCCATAAGCCAAATATGTAATAGTCAAGACCTACCCCTTGCTCAACGAAATGGACTAAACACCCCATATTCAACGCCTAGGAATACACCTGACTAGTAAGAATCTTCAAACCCATGGATTTATATGTCTCCGTAAGAGAATGAAGCGTGTGTACAGCGGCATGAATGCAGCAGAGAAAATCCGATAAATCCCATTATCAAAATGAATTACACAAACAAAACCCAAGGACAGTGAGATAGAGAGCAATTCTTAAATAATTCATTCAGGGCTTGTGATGCAACCTGGATTTACCACATCTACACCCAGAGCTGAGTGAGACATAAGGTTGGGCACTTCGGGCTGATAGCATTGGTGAGGTTCGATGAGCAAATGCAGACCCTTTGAAGTCATACAGCATGGTACCCATTCCATGGGTCCCAACTCTCCAAGTTTAAGGGATTCTTCCTTCAGCTAAAACATGCATGGGAAACCCACAGTATGGTGCACCGTGTGACTGGCAAACGTTTTCAAATGCATCTCAGTTTTCGTCCCCTTTTACTCGGGTTCAACATTCCAGACCCTTTACGAACACTCTCCCCACTTGGAGAGTCAGTGCCTTTAACCTCCTGTTGGGCACAGTTTGCAATTTCTGCGCAAGATGAAAAGGAATAGGGAGAACGAATGAGAGACTAGCTCTAGGTGTCTGCACGGGCAAATTTAACGCTCATTTCCCACCAGGAAGAGGAATTAACCAAAGGCTCAGCATGCCGTGCCGGAACCAGATTAGGGCCTGAGGCAATCCTGTGGGTTTGCGGCCAGCTCACAAGATAGCGAGTTGAAGAAAGGAGCTCAGGGGCACTGTAACTCACAAACCTGCAGAGTTATAAATGACAGCTATCGGCCAAAAATATATTGAAGGAAGGCTGCGAAGACGACTTGTAAGCGGGACAGATTTGCAGGAAAACGATTTCAGGGGGTAGACGGGAATTGCATTTAAAGCATAGGAAAACAGGCAGAACGTCGACAATGATGCTCTTGGCCAAAAAGGGCGTATGCGTTTTTTCCTGAATATATTCAGGAAAAAACGCATACGCCCTTTTTGGCCAACCAAGCAAGCACGTTAAAGAAATCTGCACTACAATGAAGACTCACTGCCCCCCGGTCAAAAGGGCCATCTGAAAAAAGTGTAAAATCCAGAAAGGCAGCACAGGCCATGGAGAACAGGGAGCCTTTTATGCTGATGGGCGGGATGTAAATTGCCAACAGCCACTCTGGAGAAGTGTATGGTGTTTCCCGGAACACCGAAAAAACAAAGCTACGGAGCCTACGGCACTTCCACTTATGGTCCTATAGCTTAGGGAAATTAAAATCAAAAACTCACAGCCACCCCAAAGTGTCGGACGGCTCTGTTTACAAGAACCTCGTCTACGGTACAAGTTAAATATCCCAGAATGTGAAAAATGGATAAAGAAGTTGTGGTACGTACGTACACTGGAATATCACTCAGCAATGAAATCTATGTCATCAGGCCCGTCGCGGCATAATGAGTGGATTCAGGTACGATGATTCTAAGGGAAATAAGTCACACAGAAAATGAAACATCATAAGATATCACTACTACACGGAATGTAAACTTGGCTACACATGAACTGAATTACAAAACAGAACAGGGTCTCAAATTTAGAAAACCAACTTTTGCTTGCTTAAGGGGAAAGGTGAGTTGGGGTGCTGCATAAAACCAGAGATAGAAATTAGCACAGATACCTTTCCATAAGCCAAATATGTAATAGTCAAGACCTACACCTTGCTCAACGAAATGGACTAAACACCCCATATTCAACGCCTAGGAATACACCTGACTAGTAAGAATCTTCAAACCCATGGATTTATATGTCTCCGTAAGAGAATGAAGCGTGTGTACAGCGGCATGAATGCAGCAGAGAAAATCCGATAAATCCCATTATCAAAATGAATTACACAAACAAAACCCAAGGACAGTGAGATAGAGAGCAATTCTTAAATAATTCATTCAGGGCTTGTGATGCAACCTGGATTTACCACATCTACACCCAGGGCTGAGTGAGACATAAGGTTGGGCACTTCGGGCTGATAGCATTGGTGAGGTTCGATGAGCAAATGCAGACCCTTTGAAGTCATACAGCATGGTACCCATTCCATGGGTCCCAACTCTCCAAGTTTAAGGGATTCTTCCTTCAGCTAAAACATGCATGGGAAACCCACAGTATGGTGCACCGTGTGACTGGCAAACGTTTTCAAATGCATCTCAGTTTTCATCCCCTTTTACTCGGGTTCACCATTCCAGACCCTTTACGAACACTCTCCCCACTTGGAGAGTCAGTGCCTTTAACCTCCTGTTGGGCACAGTTTGCAATTTCTGCCCAAGATGAAAAGGAATAGGGAGAACGAATGAGAGACTAGCTCTAGGTGTCTGCACGGGCAAATTTAACGCTCATTTCCCACCAGGAAGAGGAATTAACCAAAGGCTCAGCATGCCGTGCCGGAACCAGATTAGGGCCTGAGGCAATCCTGTGGGTTTGCGGCCAGCTCACAAGATAGTGAGTTGAAGAAAGGAGCTCAGGGGCACTGTAACTCACAAACCTGCAGAGTTATAAATGACAGCTATCGTCCAAAAATATATTGAAGGAAGGCTGCGAAGACGACTTGTAAGCGGGACAGATTTGCAGGAAAACGATTTCAGGGGGTAGACGGGAATTGCATTTAAAGCATAGGAAAAGAGGCAGAACATCGACAATGATGCTCTTGGCCAAAAAGGGCGTATGCGTTTTTTCCTGAATATTCAGGAAAAACGCATACGCACTTTTTGGCCAACCAAGCAAGCACGTTAAAGAAATCTGCACTACAATGAAGTCTCACTGCCCCCCGGTCAAAAGGGCCATCTGAAAAAAGTGTAAAATCCAGAAAGGCAGCACAGGCCATGGAGAACAGGGAGCCTTGTTATGCTGATGGGCGGGATGTAAATTGCCAACAGCCACTCTGGAGAAATGTATGGTGTTTCCCGGAACACCGAAAAAATAAAGCTACGGAGCCTACGGCACTTCCACTTATGGTCCTATAGCTTAGGGAAATTAAAATCAAAAACACACAGCCACCCCAAAGTGTCGGACGGCTCTGTTTACAAGAACCTCGTCTACGGTAAAAGTTAAATATCCCAGAATGTGAAAAATGGATAAAGAAGTTGTGGTACGTACGTACACTGGAATATCACTCAGCAATGAAATCTATGTCATCAGGCCCGTCGCGGCATAATGAGTGGATTCAGGTACGATGATTCTAAGGGAAATAAGTCACACAGAAAATGAAACATCATAAGATATCACTAATACACGGAATGTAAACTTGGCTACACATGAACTGAATTACAAAACAGAACAGGGTCTCAAATTTAGAAAAGCAACTTATGCTTGCTTAAGGGGAAAGGTGAGTTGGGGTGCTGCATAAAACCAGAGATAGAAATTAGCACAGATACCTTTCCATAAGCCAAATATGTAATAGTCAAGACCTACCCCTTGCTCAACGAAATGGACTAAACACCCCATATTCAACGCCTAGGAATACACCTGACTAGTAAGAATCTTCAAACCCATGGATTTATATGTCTCCGTAAGAGAATGAAGCGTGTGTACAGCGGCATGAATGCAGCAGAGAAAATCCGATAAATCCCATTATCAAAATGAATTACACAAACAAAACCCAAGGACAGTGAAATAGAGAGCAATTCTTAAATAATTCATTCAGGGCTTGTGATGCAACCTGGATTTACCACATCTACACCCAGAGCTGAGTGAGACATAAGGTTGGGCACTTCGGGCTGATAGCATTGGTGAGGTTCGATGAGCAAATGCAGACCCTTTGAAGTCATACAGCATGGTACCCATTCCATGGGTCCCAACTCTCCAAGTTTAAGGGATTCTTCCTTCAGCTAAAACATGCATGGGAAACCCACAGTATGGTGCACCGTGTGACTGGCAAACGTTTTCAAATGCATCTCAGTTTTCGTCCCCTTTTACTCGGGTTCAACATTCCAGACCCTTTACGAACACTCTCCCCACTTGGAGAGTCAGTGCCTTTAACCTCCTGTTGGGCACAGTTTGCAATTTCTGCGCAAGATGAAAAGGAATAGGGAGAACGAATGAGAGACTAGCTCTAGGTGTCTGCACGGGCAAATTTAACGCTCATTTCCCACCAGGAAGAGGAATTAACCAAAGGCTCAGCATGCCGTGCTGGAACCAGATTAGGGCCTGAGGCAATCCTGTGGGTTTGCGGCCAGCTCACAAGATAGCGAGTTGAAGAAAGGAGCTCAGGGGCACTGTAACTCACAAACCTGCAGAGTTATAAATGACAGCTATCGGCCAAAAATATATTGAAGGAAGGCTGCGAAGACGACTTGTAAGCGGGACAGATTTGCAGGAAAACGATTTCAGGGGGTAGACGGGAATTGCATTTAAAGCATAGGAAAAGAGGCAGAACATCGACAATGATGCTCTTGGCCAAAAAGGGCGTATGCGTTTTTTCCTGAATATATTCAGGAAAAAACGCATACGCCCTTTTTGGCCAACCAAGCAAGCACGTTAAGGAAATCTGCACTACAATGAAGTCTCACTGCCCCCCGGTCAAAAGGGCCATCTGAAAAAAGTGTAAAATCCAGAAAGGCAGCACAGGCCATGGAGAACAGGGAGCCTTGTTATGCTGATGGGCGGGATGTAAATTGCCAACAGCCACTCTGGAGAAGTGTATGGTGTTTCACGGAACACCGAAAAAACAAAGCTACGGAGCCTACGGCACTTCCACTTATGGTCCTATAGCTTAGGGAAATTAAAATCAAAAACTCACAGCCACCCCAAAGTGTCGGACGGCTCTGTTTACAAGAACCTCGTCTACGGTACAAGTTAAATATCCCAGAATGTGAAAAATGGATAAAGAAGTTGTGGTACGTACGTACACTGGAATATCACTCAGCAATGAAATCTATGTCATCAGGCCCGTCGCGGCATAATGAGTGGATTCAGGTACGATGATTCTAAGGGAAATAAGTCACACAGAAAATGAAACATCATAAGATATCACTACTACACGGAATGTAAACTTGGCTACACATGAACTGAATTACAAAACAGAACAGGGTCTCAAATTTAGAAAACCAACTTATGCTTGCTTAAGGGGAAAGGTGAGTTGGGGTGCTGCATAAAACCAGAGATAGAAATTAGCACAGATACCTTTCCATAAGCCAAATATGTAATAGTCAAGACCTACCCCTTGCTCAACGAAATGGACTAAACACCCCATATTCAACGCCTAGGAATACACCTGACTAGTAAGAATCTTCAAACCCATGGATTTATATGTCTCCGTAAGAGAATGAAGCGTGTGTACAGCGGCATGAATGCAGCAGAGAAAATCCGATAAATCCCATTATCAAAATGAATTACACAAACAAAACCCAAGGACAGTGAGATAGAGAGCAATTCTTAAATAATTCATTCAGGGCTTGTGATGCAACCTGGATTTACCACATCTACACCCAGAGCTGAGTGAGACATAAGGTTGGGCACTTCGGGCTGATAGCATTGGTGAGGTTCGATGAGCAAATGCAGACCCTTTGAAGTCATACAGCATGGTACCCATTCCATGGGTCCCAACTCTCCAAGTTTAAGGGATTCTTCCTTCAGCTAAAACATGCATGGGAAACCCACAGTATGGTGCACCGTGTGACTGGCAAACGTTTTCAAATGCATCTCAGTTTTCGTCCCCTTTTACTCGGGTTCACCATTCCAGACCCTTTACGAACACTCTCCCCACTTGGAGAGTCAGTGCCTTTAACCTCCTGTTGGGCACAGTTTGCAATTTCTGCGCAAGATGAAAAGGAATAGGGAGAACGAATGAGAGACTAGCTCTAGGTGTATGCACGGGCAAATTTAACGCTCATTTCCCACCAGGAAGAGGAATTAACCAAAGGCTCAGCATGCCGTGCCGGAACCAGATTAGGGCCTGAGGCAATCCTGTGGGTTTGCGGCCAGCTCACAAGATAGCGAGTTGAAGAAAGGAGCTCAGGGGCACTGTAACTCACAAACCTCCAGAGTTATAAATGACAGCTATCGTCCAAAAATATATTGAAGGAAGGCTGCGAAGATGCCTTGTAAGCGGGACAGATTTGCAGGAAAACGATTTCAGGGGGTAGACGGGAATTGCATTTAAAGCATAGGAAAAGAGGCAGAACGTCGACAATGATGCTCTTGGCCAAAAAGGGCGTATGCGTTTTTTCCTGATATTCAGGAAAAAACGCATACGCCCTTTTTGGCCAACCAAGCAAGCATGTTAAAGAAATCTGCACTACAATGAAGTCTCACTGCCCCCCGGTCAAAAGGGCCATCTGAAAAATGTGTAAAATCCAGAAAGGCAGCACAGGCCATGGAGAACCGGGAGCCTTGTTATGCTGATGGGCGGGATGTAAATTGCCAACAGCCACTCTGGAGAAGTGTATGGTGTTTCCCGGAACACCGAAAAAACAAAGCTATGGAGCCCACGGCACTTCCACTTAAGGTCCTATAGCTTAGGGAAATTAAAATCAAAAACACACAGCCACCCCAAAGTGTCGGACGGCTCTGTTTACAAGAACCTCGTCTACGGTACAAGGTAAATATCCCAGAATGTGAAAAATGGATAAAGAAGTTGTGGTACGTACGTACAATGGAATATCACTCAGCAATGAAATCTATGTCATCAGGCCCGTCGCGGCATAATGAGTGGATTCAGATACGATGATTCTAAGTGAAATAAGTCACACAGAAAATGAAACATCGTAAGATATCACTACTACACGGAATGTAAACTTGGCTACACATGAACTGAATTACAAAACAGAACAGGGTCTCAAATTTAGAAAACCAACTTATGCTTGCTTAAGGGGAAAGGTGAGTTGGGGTGCTGCATAAAACCAGAGATAGAAATTAGCACAGATACCTTTCCATAAGCCAAATATGTAATAGTCAAGACCTACCCCTTGCTCAACGAAATGGACTAAACACCCCATATTCAACGCCTAGGAATACACCTGACTAGTAAGAATCTTCAAACCCATGGATTTATATGTCTCCGTAAGAGAATGAAGCGTGTGTACAGCGGCATGAATGCAGCATAGAAAATCCGATAAATCCCCTTAACAAAATGAATTACACAAACAAAACCCAAGGACAGTGAAATAGAGAGCAATTCTTAAATAATTCATTCAGGGCTTGTGATGCAACCTGGATTTACCACATCTACACCCAGAGCTGAGTGAGACATAAGGTTGGGCACTTCGGGCTGATAGCATTGGTGAGGTTCGATGAGCAAATGCAGACCCTTTGAAGTCATACAGCATGGTACCCATTCCATGGGTCCCAACTCTCCAAGTTTAAGGGATTCTTCCTTCAGCTAAAACATGCATGGGAAACCCACAGTATGGTGCACCGTGTGACTGGCAAACGTTTTCAAATGCATCTCAGTTTTCGTCCCCTTTTACTCGGGTTCACCATTCCAGACCCTTTACGAACACTCTCCCCACTTGGAGAGTCAGTGCCTTTAACCTCCTGTTGGGCACAGTTTGCAATTTCTGCGCAAGATGAAAAGGAATAGGGAGAACCAATGAGAGACTAGCTGTAGGTGTCTGCACGGGCAAATTTAACGCTCATTTCCCACCAGGAAGAGGAATTAACCAAAGGCTCAGCATGCCGTGCCGGAACCAGATTAGGGCCTGAAGCAATCCTGCGGATTTGCGGCCAGCTCACAAGATAGCGAGTTGAAGAAAGGAGCTCAGGGGCACTGTAACTCACAAACCTGCAGAGTTATAAATGATGGCTATCGTCCAAAAATATATTGAAGGAAGGCTGCAAAGACGACTTGTAAGCGGGACAGATTTGCAGGAAAACGATTTCAGGGGGTAGACGGGAATTGCATTTAAAGCATAGGAAAAGAGGCAGAACGTCGACAATGATGCTCTTGGCCAAAAAGGGCGTATGCGTTTTTTCCTGATATTCAGGAAAAAACGCATACGCCCTTTTTGGCCAACCAAGCAAGCATGTTAAAGAAATCTGCACTACAATGAAGTCTCACTGCCCCCCGGTCAAAAGGGCCATCTGAAAAAGGTGTAAAATCCAGAAAGGCAGCACAGGCCATGGAGAACCGGGAGCCTTGTTATGCTGATGGGCGGGATGTAAATTGCCAACAGCCACTCTGGAGAAGTGTATGGTGTTTCCCGGAACACCGAAAAAACAAAGCTATGGAGCCCACGGCACTTCCACTTAAGGTCCTATAGCTTAGGGAAATTAAAATCAAAAACATACAGCCACCCCAAAGTGTCGGACGGCTCTGTTTACAAGAACCTCGTCTACGGTACAAGTTAAATATCCCAGAATGTGAAAAATGGATAAAGAGGTTGTGGTACGTACGTACAATGGAATATCACTCAGCAATGAAATCTATGTCATCAGGCCCGTCGCGGCATAATGAGTGGATTCAGGTACGATGATTCTAAGTGAAATAAGTCACACAGAAAATGAAACATCATAAGATATCACTACTACACGGAATGTAAACTTGGCTACACATGAACTGAATTACAAAACAGAACAAGGTCTCAAATTTAGAAAACTCAACATATGCTTGCTTATGGGGAAAGGTGAGTTGGGGTGCTGCATAAAACCAGAGATAGAAATTAGCACAGATACCTTTCCATAAGCCAAATATGTAATAGTCAAGACCTACCCCTTGCTCAACGAAATGGACTAAACACCCCATATTCAACGCCTAGGAATACACCTGACTAGTAAGAATCTTCAAACCCATGGATTTATATGTCTCCGTAAGAGAATGAAGCGTGTGTACAGCGGCATGAATGCAGCAGAGAAAATCCGATAAATCCCATTATCAAAATGAATTACACAAACAAAACCCAAGGACAGTGAAATAGAGAGCAATTCTTAAATAATTCATTCAGGGCTTGTGATGCAACCTGGATTTACCACATCTACACCCAGAGCTGAGTGAGACATAAGGTTGGGCACTTCGGGCTGATAGCATTGGTGAGGTTCGATGAGCAAATGCAGACCCTTTGAAGTCATACAGCATGGTACCCATTCCATGGGTCCCAACTCTCCAAGTTTAAGGGATTCTTCCTTCAGCTAAAACATGCATGGGAAACCCACAGTATGGTGCACCGTGTGACTGGCAAACGTTTTCAAATGCATCTCAGTTTTCGTCCCCTTTTACTCGGGTTCACCATTCCAGACCCTTTACGAACACTCTCCCCACTTGGAGAGTCAGTGCCTTTAACCTCCTGTTGGGCACAGTTTGCAATTTCTGCGCAAGATGAAAAGGAATAGGGAGAACCAATGAGAGACTAGCTGTAGGTGTCTGCACGGGCAAATTTAACGCTCATTTCCCACCAGGAAGAGGAATTAACCAAAGGCTCAGCATGCCGTGCCGGAACCAGATTAGGGCCTGAAGCAATCCTGCGGATTTGCGGCCAGCTCACAAGATAGCGAGCTGAAGAAAGGAGCTCAGGGGCACTGTAACTCACAAACCTGCAGAGTTATAAATGATGGCTATCGTCCAAAAATATATTGAAGGAAGGCTGCAAAGACGACTTGTAAGCGGGACAGATTTGCAGGAAAACGATTTCAGGGGGTAGACGGGAATTGCATTTAAAGCATAGGAAAAGAGGCAGAACGTCGACAATGATGCTCTTGGCCAAAAAGGGCGTATGCGTTTTTTCCTGATATTCAGGAAAAAACGCATACGCCCTTTTTGGCCAACCAAGCAAGCATGTTAAAGAAATCTGCACTACAATGAAGTCTCACTGCCCCCCGGTCAAAAGGGCCATCTGAAAAAAGTGTAAAATCCAGAAAGGCAGCACAGGCCATGGAGAACCGGGAGCCTTGTTATGCTGATGGGCGGGATGTAAATTGCCAACAGCCACTCTGGAGAAGTGTATGGTGTTTCCCGGAACACCGAAAAAACAAAGCTACGGAGCCTACGGCACTTCCACTTAAGGTCCTATAGCTTAGGGAAATTAAAATCAAAAACACACAGCCACCCCAAAGTGTCGGACGGCTCTGTTTACAAGAACCTCGTCTACGGTACAAGTTAAATATCCCAGAATGTGAAAAATGGATAAAGAAGTTGTGGTACGTACGTACAATGGAATATCACTCAGCAATGAAATCTATGTCATCAGGCCCGTCGCGGCATAATGAGTGGATTCAGGTACGATGATTCTAAGTGAAATAAGTCACACAGAAAATGAAACATCATAAGATATCACTACTACACGGAATGTAAACTTGGCTACACATGAACTGAATTACAAAACAGAACAAGGTCTCAAATTTAGAAAACTCAACTTATGCTTGCTTATGGGGAAAGGTGAGTTGGGGTGCTGCATAAAACCAGAGATAGAAATTAGCACAGATACCTTTCCATAAGCCAAATATGTAATAGTCAAGACCTACCCCTTGCTCAACGAAATGGACTAAACACCCCATATTCAACGCCTAGGAATACACCTGACTAGTAAGAATCTTCAAACCCATGGATTTATATGTCTCTGTAAGAGAATGAAGCGTGTGTACAGCGGCATGAATGCAGCAGAGAAAATCCGATAAATCCCATTATCAAAATGAATTACACAAACAAAACCCAAGGACAGTGAAATAGAGAGCAATTCTTAAATAATTCATTCAGGGCTTGTGATGCAACCTGGATTTACCACATCTACACCCAGAGCTGAGTGAGACATAAGGTTGGGCACTTCGGGCTGATAGCATTGGTGAGGTTCGATGAGCAAATGCAGACCCTTTGAAGTCATACAGCATGGTACCCATTCCATGGGTCCCAACTCTCCAAGTTTAAGGGATTCTTCCTTCAGCTAAAACATGCATGGGAAACCCACAGTATGGTGCACCGTGTGACTGGCAAACGTTTTCAAATGCATCTCAGTTTTCGTCCCCTTTTACTCGGGTTCACCATTCCAGACCCTTTACGAACACTCTCCCCACTTGGAGAGTCAGTGCCTTTAACCTCCTGTTGGGCACAGTTTGCAATTTCTGCGCAAGATGAAAAGGAATAGGGAGAACCAATGAGAGACTAGCTGTAGGTGTCTGCACGGGCAAATTTAACGCTCATTTCCCACCAGGAAGAGGAATTAACCAAAGGCTCAGCATGCCGTGCCAGAACCAGATTAGGGCCTGAAGCAATCCTGCGGATTTGCGGGCAGCTCACAAGATAGCGAGTTGAACAATGGAGCTCAGGGGCACTGTAACTCACAAACCTGCAGAGTTATAAATGAGAGCTATCGTCCAAAAATATATTGAAGGAAGGCTGCGAAGACGACTTGTAAGCGGGACAGATTTGCAGGAAAACGATTTCAGGGGGTAGTCGGGAATTGCATTTAAAGCATAGGAAAAGAGGCAGAACGTCGACAATGATGCTCTTGGCCAAAAAGGGCATATGCGTTTTTTCCTGATATTCAGGAAAAAACGCATACGCCCTTTTTGGCCAACCAAGCAAGCATGTTAAAGAAATCTGCACTACAATGAAGTCTCACTGCCCCCCGGTCAAAAGGGCCATCTGAAAAAAGTGTAAAATCCAGAAAGGCAGCACAGGCCATGGAGAACAGGGAGCCTTGTTATGCTGATGGGCGGGATGTAAATTGGCAACAGCCACTCTGGAGAAGTGTATGGTGTTTCCCGGAACACCGAAAAAACAAAGCTATGGAGCCCACGGCACTTCCACTTAAGGTCCTATAGCTTAGGGAAATTAAAATCAAAAACACACAGCCACCCCAAAGTGTCGGACGGCTCTGTTTACAAGAGCCTCGTCTACGGTACAAGTTAAATATCCCAGAATGTGAAAAATGGATAAAGAAGTTGTGGTACGTACGTACAATGGAATATCACTCAGCAATGAAATCTATGTCATCAGGCCCGTCGCGGCATAATGAGTGGATTCAGGTACGATGATTCTAAGTGAAATAAGTCACACAGAAAATGAAACATCATAAGATATCACTACTACACGGAATGTAAACTTGGCTACACATGAACTGAATTACAAAACAGAACAAGGTCTCAAATTTAGAAAACTCAACTTATGCTTGCTTATGGGGAAAGGTGAGTTGGGGTGCTGCATAAAACCAGAGATAGAAATTAGCACAGATACCTTTCCATAAGCCAAATATGTAATAGTCAAGACCTACCCCTTGCTCAACGAAATGGACTAAACACCCCATATTCAACGCCTAGGAATACACCTGACTAGTAAGAATCTTCAAACCCATGGATTTATATGTCTCCGTAAGAGAATGAAGCGTGTGTACAGCGGCATGAATGCAGCAGAGAAAATCCGATAAATCCCATTACCAAATGAATTACACAAACAAAACCCAAGGACAGTGAAATAGAGAGCAATTCTTAAATAATTCATTCAGGGCTTGTGATGCAACCTGGATTTACCACATCTACACCCAGAGCTGAGTGAGACATAAGGTTGGGCACTTTGGGCTGATAGCATTGGTGAGGTTCGATGAGCAAATGCAGACCCTTTGAAGTCATACAGCATGGTACCCATTCTATGGGTCCCAACTCTCCAAGTTTAAGGGATTCTTCCTTCAGCTAAAACATGCATGGGAAACCCACAGTATGGTGTACCGTGTGACTGGCAAACGTTTTCAAATGCATCTGAGTTTTCGTCCCCTTTTACTCGGGTACACCATTCCAGGCCCTTTACGAACACTCTCCCCACTTGGAGAGTCAGTGCCTTTAACCTCCGGTCGGGCACAGTTTGCAATTTCTGCGCAAGATGAAAAGGAATAGGGAGAACCAATGAGAGACTAGCTGTAGGTGTCTGCACGGGCAAATTTAACGCTCATTTCCCACCAGGAAGAGGAATTAACCAAAGGCTCAGCATGCCGTGCCGGAACCAGATTAGGGCCTGAAGCAATCCTGCGGATTTGCGGCCAGCTCACAAGATAGCGAGTTGAAGAAAGGAGCTCAGGGGCACTGTAACTCACAAACCTGCAGAGTTATAAATGACAGCTATCGTCCAAAAATATATTGAAGGAAGGCTGCGAAGACGACTTGTAAGCGGGACAGATTTGCAGGAAAACGATTTCAGGGGGTAGACGGGAATTGCATTTAAAGCATAGGAAAAGAGGCAGAACGTCGACAATGATGCTCTTGGCCAAAAAGGGCGTATGCGTTTTTTCCTGATATTCAGGAAAAAACGCATACGCCCTTTTTGGCCAACCAAGCAAGCATGTTAAAGAAATCTGCACTACAATGAAGTCTCACTGCCCCCCGGTCAAAAGGGCCATCTGAAAAAGGTGTAAAATCCAGAAAGGCAGCACAGGCCATGGAGAACCGGGAGCCTTGTTATGCTGATGGGCGGGATGTAAATTGCCAACAGCCACTCTGGAGAAGTGTATGGTGTTTCCCGGAACACCGAAAAAACAAAGCTATGGAGCCCACGGCACTTCCACTTAAGGTCCTATAGCTTAGGGAAATTAAAATCAAAAACACACAGCCACCCCAAAGTGTCGGACGGCTCTGTTTACAAGAACCTCGTCTACGGTACAAGGTAAATATCCCAGAATGTGAAAAATGGATAAAGAAGTTGTGGTACGTACGTACAATGGAATATCACTCAGCAATGAAATCTATGTCATCAGGCCCGTCGCGGCATAATGAGTGGATTCAGATACGATGATTCTAAGTGAAATAAGTCACACAGAAAATGAAACATCGTAAGATATCACTACTACACGGAATGTAAACTTGGCTACACATGAACTGAATTACAAAACAGAACAGGGTCTCAAATTTAGAAAACCAACTTATGCTTGCTTAAGGGGAAAGGTGAGTTGGGGTGCTGCATAAAACCAGAGATAGAAATTAGCACAGATACCTTTCCATAAGCCAAATATGTAATAGTCAAGACCTACCCCTTGCTCAACGAAATGGACTAAACACCCCATATTCAACGCCTAGGAATACACCTGACTAGTAAGAATCTTCAAACCCATGGATTTATATGTCTCCGTAAGAGAATGAAGCGTGTGTACAGCGGCATGAATGCAGCAGAGAAAATCCGATAAATCCCCTTAACAAAATGAATTACACAAACAAAACCCAAGGACAGTGAAATAGAGAGCAATTCTTAAATAATTCATTCAGGGCTTGTGATGCAACCTGGATTTACCACATCTACACCCAGAGCTGAGTGAGACATAAGGTTGGGCACTTCGGGCTGATAGCATTGGTGAGGTTCGATGAGCAAATGCAGACCCTTTGAAGTCATACAGCATGGTACCCATTCCATGGGTCCCAACTCTCCAAGTTTAAGGGATTCTTCCTTCAGCTAAAACATGCATGGGAAACCCACAGTATGGTGCACCGTGTGACTGGCAAACGTTTTCAAATGAATCTCAGTTTTCGTCCCCTTTTACTCGGGTTCACCATTCCAGACCCTTTACGAACACTCTCCCCACTTGGAGAGTCAGTGCCTTTAACCTCCTGTTGGGCACAGTTTGCAATTTCTGCGCAAGATGAAAAGGAATAGGGAGAACCAATGAGAGACTAGCTGTAGGTGTCTGCACGGGCAAATTTAACGCTCATTTCCCACCAGGAAGAGGAATTAACCAAAGGCTCAGCATGCCGTGCCGGAACCAGATTAGGGCCTGAAGCAATCCTGCGGATTTGCGGCCAGCTCACAAGATAGCGAGTTGAAGAAAGGAGCTCAGGGGCACTGTAACTCACAAACCTGCAGAGTTATAAATGATGGCTATCGTCCAAAAATATATTGAAGGAAGGCTGCGAAGACGACTTGTAAGCGGGACAGATTTGCAGGAAAACGATTTCAGGGGGTAGACGGGAATTGCATTTAAAGCATAGGAAAAGAGGCAGAACGTCGACAATGATGCTCTTGGCCAAAAAGGGCGTATGCGTTTTTTCCTGATATTCAGGAAAAAACGCATACGCCCTTTTTGGCCAACCAAGCAAGCATGTTAAAGAAATCTGCACTACAATGAAGTCTCACTGCCCCCCGGTCAAAAGGGCCATCTGAAAAAGGTGTAAAATCCAGAAAGGCAGCACAGGCCATGGAGAACCGGGAGCCTTGTTATGCTGATGGGCGGGATGTAAATTGCCAACAGCCACTCTGGAGAAGTGTATGGTGTTTCCCGGAACACCGAAAAAACAAAGCTATGGAGCCCACGGCACTTCCACTTAAGGTCCTATAGCTTAGGGAAATTAAAATCAAAAACACACAGCCACCCCAAAGTGTCGGACGGCTCTGTTTACAAGAACCTCGTCTACGGTACAAGTTAAATATCCCAGAATGTGAAAAATGGATAAAGAGGTTGTGGTACGTACGTACAATGGAATATCACTCAGCAATGAAATCTATGTCATCAGGCCCGTCGCGGCATAATGAGTGGATTCAGGTACGATGATTCTAAGTGAAATAAGTCACACAGAAAATGAAACATCATAAGATATCACTACTACACGGAATGTAAACTTGGCTACACATGAACTGAATTACAAAACAGAACAAGGTCTCAAATTTAGAAAACTCAACATATGCTTGCTTATGGGGAAAGGTGAGTTGGGGTGCTGCATAAAACCAGAGATAGAAATTAGCACAGATACCTTTCCATAAGCCAAATATGTAATAGTCAAGACCTACCCCTTGCTCAACGAAATGGACTAAACACCCCATATTCAACGCCTAGGAATACACCTGACTAGTAAGAATCTTCAAACCCATGGATTTATATGTCTCCGTAAGAGAATGAAGCGTGTGTACAGCGGCATGAATGCAGCAGAGAAAATCCGATAAATCCCATTATCAAAATGAATTACACAAACAAAACCCAAGGACAGTGAAATAGAGAGCAATTCTTAAATAATTCATTCAGGGCTTGTGATGCAACCTGGATTTACCACATCTACACCCAGAGCTGAGTGAGACATAAGGTTGGGCACTTCGGGCTGATAGCATTGGTGAGGTTCGATGAGCAAATGCAGACCCTTTGAAGTCATACAGCATGGTACCCATTCCATGGGTCCCAACTCTCCAAGTTTAAGGGATTCTTCCTTCAGCTAAAACATGCATGGGAAACCCACAGTATGGTGCACCGTGTGACTGGCAAACGTTTTCAAATGCATCTCAGTTTTCGTCCCCTTTTACTCGGGTTCACCATTCCAGACCCTTTACGAACACTCTCCCCACTTGGAGAGTCAGTGCCTTTAACCTCCTGTTGGGCACAGTTTGCAATTTCTGCGCAAGATGAAAAGGAATAGGGAGAACCAATGAGAGACTAGCTGTAGGTGTCTGCACGGGCAAATTTAACGCTCATTTCCCACCAGGAAGAGGAATTAACCAAAGGCTCAGCATGCCGTGCCGGAACCAGATTAGGGCCTGAAGCAATCCTGCGGATTTGCGGCCAGCTCACAAGATAGCGAGTTGAAGAAAGGAGCTCAGGGGCACTGTAACTCACAAACCTGCAGAGTTATAAATGATGGCTATCGTCCAAAAATATATTGAAGGAAGGCTGCAAAGACGACTTGTAAGCGGGACAGATTTGCAGGAAAACGATTTCAGGGGGTAGACGGGAATTGCATTTAAAGCATAGGAAAAGAGGCAGAACGTCGACAATGATGCTCTTGGCCAAAAAGGGCATATGCGTTTTTTCCTGATATTCAGGAAAAAACGCATACGCCCTTTTTGGCCAACCAAGCAAGCATGTTAAAGAAATCTGCACTACAATGAAGTCTCACTGCCCCCCGGTCAAAAGGGCCATCTGAAAAAAGTGTAAAATCCAGAAAGGCAGCACAGGCCATGGAGAACAGGGAGCCTTGTTATGCTGATGGGCGGGATGTAAATTGGCAACAGCCACTCTGGAGAAGTGTATGGTGTTTCCCGGAACACCGAAAAAACAAAGCTATGGAGCCCACGGCACTTCCACTTAAGGTCCTATAGCTTAGGGAAATTAAAATCAAAAACACACAGCCACCCCAAAGTGTCGGACGGCTCTGTTTACAAGAACCTCGTCTACGGTACAAGTTAAATATCCCAGAATGTGAAAAATGGATAAAGAAGTTGTGGTACGTACGTACAATGGAATATCACTCAGCAATGAAATCTATGTCATCAGGCCCGTCGCGGCATAATGAGTGGATTCAGGTACGATGATTCTAAGTGAAATAAGTCACACAGAAAATGAAACATCATAAGATATCACTACTACACGGAATGTAAACTTGGCTACACATGAACTGAATTACAAAACAGAACAAGGTCTCAAATTTAGAAAACTCAACTTATGCTTGCTTATGGGGAAAGGTGAGTTGGGGTGCTGCATAAAACCAGAGATAGAAATTAGCACAGATACCTTTCCATAAGCCAAATATGTAATAGTCAAGACCTACCCCTTGCTCAACGAAATGGACTAAACACCCCATATTCAACGCCTAGGAATACACCTGACTAGTAAGAATCTTCAAACCCATGGATTTATATGTCTCCGTAAGAGAATGAAGCGTGTGTACAGCGGCATGAATGCAGCAGAGAAAATCCGATAAATCCCATTACCAAATGAATTACACAAACAAAACCCAAGGACAGTGAAATAGAGAGCAATTCTTAAATAATTCATTCAGGGCTTGTGATGCAACCTGGATTTACCACATCTACACCCAGAGCTGAGTGAGACATAAGGTTGGGCACTTCGGGCTGATAGCATTGGTGAGGTTCGATGAGCAAATGCAGACCCTTTGAAGTCATACAGCATGGTACCCATTCCATGGGTCCCAACTCTCCAAGTTTAAGGGATTCTTCCTTCAGCTAAAACATGCATGGGAAACCCACAGTATGGTGCACCGTGTGACTGGCAAACGTTTTCAAATGCATCTCAGTTTTCGTCCCCTTTTACTCGGGTTCACCATTCCGGACCCTTTACGAACACTCTCCCCACTTGGAGAGTCAGTGCCTTTAACCTCCTGTTGGGCACAGTTTGCAATTTCTGCGCAAGATGAAAAGGAATAGGGAGAACCAATGAGAGACTAGCTGTAGGTGTCTGCACGGGCAAATTTAACGCTCATTTCCCACCAGGAAGAGGAATTAACCAAAGGCTCAGCATGCCGTGCCAGAACCAGATTAGGGCCTGAAGCAATCCTGCGGATTTGCGGGCAGCTCACAAGATAGCGAGTTGAACAATGGAGCTCAGGGGCACTGTAACTCACAAACCTGCAGAGTTATAAATGAGAGCTATCGTCCAAAAATATATTGAAGGAAGGCTGCGAAGACGACTTGTAAGCGGGACAGATTTGCAGGAAAACGATTTCAGGGGGTAGTCGGGAATTGCATTTAAAGCATAGGAAAAGAGGCAGAACGTCGACAATGATGCTCTTGGCCAAAAAGGGCGTATGCGTTTTTTCCTGATATTCAGGAAAAAACGCATACGCCCTTTTTGGCCAACCAAGCAAGCATGTTAAAGAAATCTGCACTACAATGAAGTCTCACTGCCCCCCGGTCAAAAGGGCCATCTGAAAAAAGTGTAAAATCCAGAAAGGCAGCACAGGCCATGGAGAACAGGGAGCCTTGTTATGCTGATGGGCGGGATGTAAATTGCCAACAGCCACTCTGGAGAAGTGTATGGTGTTTCCCGGAACACCGAAAAAACAAAGCTATGGAGCCCACGGCACTTCCACTTAAGGTCCTATAGCTTAGGGAAATTAAAATCAAAAACACACAGCCACCCCAAAGTGTCGGACGGCTCTGTTTACAAGAACCTCGTCTACGGTACAAGGTAAATATCCCAGAATGTGAAAAATGGATAAAGAAGTTGTGGTACGTACGTACAATGGAATATCACTCAGCAATGAAATCTATGTCATCAGGCCCGTCGCGGCATAATGAGTGGATTCAGATACGATGATTCTAAGTGAAATAAGTCACACAGAAAATGAAACATCGTAAGATATCACTACTACACGGAATGTAAACTTGGCTACACATGAACTGAATTACAAAACAGAACAGGGTCTCAAATTTAGAAAACCAACTTATGCTTGCTTAAGGGGAAAGGTGAGTTGGGGTGCTGCATAAAACCAGAGATAGAAATTAGCACAGATACCTTTCCATAAGCCAAATATGTAATAGTCAAGACCTACCCCTTGCTCAACGAAATGGACTAAACACCCCATATTCAACGCCTAGGAATACACCTGACTAGTAAGAATCTTCAAACCCATGGATTTATATGTCTCCGTAAGAGAATGAAGCGTGTGTACAGTGGCATGAATGCAGCAGAGAAAATCCGATAAATCCCCTTAACAAAATGAATTACACAAACAAAACCCAAGGACAGTGAAATAGAGAGCAATTCTTAAATAATTCATTCAGGGCTTGTGATGCAACCTGGATTTACCACATCTACACCCAGAGCTGAGTGAGACATAAGGTTGGGCACTTCGGGCTGATAGCATTGGTGAGGTTCGATGAGCAAATGCAGACCCTTTGAAGTCATACAGCATGGTACCCATTCCATGGGTCCCAACTCTCCAAGTTTAAGGGATTCTTCCTTCAGCTAAAACATGCATGGGAAACCCACAGTATGGTGCACCGTGTGACTGGCAAACGTTTTCAAATGCATCTCAGTTTTCGTCCCCTTTTACTCGGGTTCACCATTCCAGCCCCTTTACGAACACTCTCCCCACTTGGAGAGTCAGTGCCTTTAACCTCCTGTTGGGCACAGTTTGCAATTTCTGCGCAAGATGAAAAGGAATAGGGAGAACCAATGAGAGACTAGCTGTAGGTGTCTGCACGGGCAAATTTAACGCTCATTTCCCACCAGGAAGAGGAATTAACCAAAGGCTCAGCATGCCGTGCCGGAACCAGATTAGGGCCTGAAGCAATCCTGCGGATTTGCGGCCAGCTCACAAGATAGCGAGTTGAAGAAAGGAGCTCAGGGGCACTGTAACTCACAAACCTGCAGAGTTATAAATGATGGCTATCGTCCAAAAATATATTGAAGGAAGGCTGCAAAGACGACTTGTAAGCGGGACAGATTTGCAGGAAAACGATTTCAGGGGGTAGACGGGAATTGCATTTAAAGCATAGGAAAAGAGGCAGAACGTCGACAATGATGCTCTTGGCCAAAAAGGGCGTATGCGTGTTTTCCTGATATTCAGGAAAAAACGCATACGCCCTTTTTGGCCAACCAAGCAAGCATGTTAAAGAAATCTGCACTACAATGAAGTCTCACTGCCCCCCGGTCAAAAGGGCCATCTGAAAAAAGTGTAAAATCCAGAAAGGCAGCACAGGCCATGGAGAACCAGGAGCCTTGTTATGCTGATGGGCGGGATGTAAATTGCCAACAGCCACTCTGGAGAAGTGTATGGTGTTTCCCGGAACAACGAAAAAACAAAGCTACGGAGCCTACGGCACTTCCACTTAAGGTCCTATAGCTTAGGGAAATTAAAATCAAAAACACACAGCCACCCCAAAGTGTCGGACGGCTCTGTTTACAAGAACCTCGTCTACGGTACAAGTTAAATATCCCAGAATGTGAAAAATGGATAAAGAAGTTGTGGTACGTACGTACAATGGAATATCACTCAGCAATGAAATCTATGTCATCAGGCCCGTCGCGGCATAATGAGTGGATTCAGATACGATGATTCTAAGTGAAATAAGTCACACAGAAAATGAAACATCGTAAGATATCACTACTACACGGAATGTAAACTTGGCTACACATGAACTGAATTACAAAACAGAACAGGGTCTCAAATTTAGAAAACCAACTTATGCTTGCTTAAGGGGAAAGGTGAGTTGGGGTGCTGCATAAAACCAGAGATAGAAATTAGCACAGATACCTTTCCATAAGCCAAATATGTAATAGTCAAGACCTACCCCTTGCTCAACGAAATGGACTAAACACCCCATATTCAACGCCTAGGAATACACCTGACTAGTAAGAATCTTCAAACCCATGGATTTATATGTCTCCGTAAGAGAATGAAGCGTGTGTACAGCGGCATGAATGCAGCAGAGAAAATCCGATAAATCCCATTACCAAATGAATTACACAAACAAAACCCAAGGACAGTGAAATAGAGAGCAATTCTTAAATAATTCATTCAGGGCTTGTGATGCAACCTGGATTTACCACATCTACACCCAGAGCTGAGTGAGACATAAGGTTGGGCACTTTGGGCTGATAGCATTGGTGAGGTTCGATGAGCAAATGCAGACCCTTTGAAGTCATACAGCATGGTACCCATTCTATGGGTCCCAACTCTCCAAGTTTAAGGGATTCTTCCTTCAGCTAAAACATGCATGGGAAACCCACAGTATGGTGTACCGTGTGACTGGCAAACGTTTTCAAATGCATCTGAGTTTTCGTCCCCTTTTACTCGGGTACACCATTCCAGACCCTTTACGAACACTCTCCCCACTTGGAGAGTCAGTGCCTTTAACCTCCTGTCGGGCACAGTTTGCAATTTCTGCGCAAGATGAAAAGGAATAGGGAGAACCAATGAGAGACTAGCTGTAGGTGTCTGCACGGGCAAATTTAACGCTCATTTCCCACCAGGAAGAGGAATTAACCAAAGGCTCAGCATGCCGTGCCGGAACCAGATTAGGGCCTGAAGCAATCCTGCGGATTTGCGGCCAGCTCACAAGATAGCGAGTTGAAGAAAGGAGCTCAGGGGCACTGTAACTCACAAACCTGCAGAGTTATAAATGACAGCTATCGTCCAAAAATATATTGAAGGAAGGCTGCGAAGACGACTTGTAAGCGGGACAGATTTGCAGGAAAACGATTTCAGGGGGTAGACGGGAATTGCATTTAAAGCATAGGAAAAGAGGCAGAACGTCGACAATGATGCTCTTGGCCAAAAAGGGCGTATGCGTTTTTTCCTGATATTCAGGAAAAAACGCATACGCCCTTTTTGGCCAACCAAGCAAGCATGTTAAAGAAATCTGCACTACAATGAAGTCTCACTGCCCCCCGGTCAAAAGGGCCATCTGAAAAATGTGTAAAATCCAGAAAGGCAGCACAGGCCATGGAGAACCGGGAGCCTTGTTATGCTGATGGGCGGGATGTAAATTGCCAACAGCCACTCTGGAGAAGTGTATGGTGTTTCCCGGAACACCGAAAAAACAAAGCTATGGAGCCCACGGCACTTCCACTTAAGGTCCTATAGCTTAGGGAAATTAAAATCAAAAACACACAGCCACCCCAAAGTGTCGGACGGCTCTGTTTACAAGAACCTCGTCTACGGTACAAGGTAAATATCCCAGAATGTGAAAAATGGATAAAGAAGTTGTGGTACGTACGTACAATGGAATATCACTCAGCAATGAAATCTATGTCATCAGGCCCGTCGCGGCATAATGAGTGGATTCAGATACGATGATTCTAAGTGAAATAAGTCACACAGAAAATGAAACATCGTAAGATATCACTACTACACGGAATGTAAACTTGGCTACACATGAACTGAATTACAAAACAGAACAGGGTCTCAAATTTAGAAAACCAACTTATGCTTGCTTAAGGGGAAAGGTGAGTTGGGGTGCTGCATAAAACCAGAGATAGAAATTAGCACAGATACCTTTCCATAAGCCAAATATGTAATAGTCAAGACCTACCCCTTGCTCAACGAAATGGACTAAACACCCCATATTCAACGCCTAGGAATACACCTGACTAGTAAGAATCTTCAAACCCATGGATTTATATGTCTCCGTAAGAGAATGAAGCGTGTGTACAGCGGCATGAATGCAGCATAGAAAATCCGATAAATCCCCTTAACAAAATGAATTACACAAACAAAACCCAAGGACAGTGAAATAGAGAGCAATTCTTAAATAATTCATTCAGGGCTTGTGATGCAACCTGGATTTACCACATCTACACCCAGAGCTGAGTGAGACATAAGGTTGGGCACTTCGGGCTGATAGCATTGGTGAGGTTCGATGAGCAAATGCAGACCCTTTGAAGTCATACAGCATGGTACCCATTCCATGGGTCCCAACTCTCCAAGTTTAAGGGATTCTTCCTTCAGCTAAAACATGCATGGGAAACCCACAGTATGGTGCACCGTGTGACTGGCAAACGTTTTCAAATGCATCTCAGATTTCGTCCCCTTTTACTCGGGTTCACCATTCCAGACCCTTTACGAACACTCTCCCCACTTGGAGAGTCAGTGCCTTTAACCTCCTGTTGGGCACAGTTTGCAATTTCTGCGCAAGATGAAAAGGAATAGGGAGAACCAATGAGAGACTAGCTGTAGGTGTCTGCACGGGCAAATTTAACGCTCATTTCCCACCAGGAAGAGGAATTAACCAAAGGCTCAGCATGCCGTGCCGGAACCAGATTAGGGCCTGAAGCAATCCTGCGGATTTGCGGCCAGCTCACAAGATAGCGAGTTGAAGAAAGGAGCTCAGGGGCACTGTAACTCACAAACCTGCAGGGTTATAAATGATGGCTATCGTCCAAAAATATATTGAAGGAAGGCTGCAAAGACGACTTGTAAGCGGGACAGATTTGCAGGAAAACGATTTCAGGGGGTAGACGGGAATTGCATTTAAAGCATAGGAAAAGAGGCAGAACGTCGACAATGATGCTCTTGGCCAAAAAGGGCGTATGCGTTTTTTCCTGATATTCAGGAAAAAACGCATACGCCCTTTTTGGCCAACCAAGCAAGCATGTTAAAGAAATCTGCACTACAATGAAGTCTCACTGCCCCCCGGTCAAAAGGGCCATCTGAAAAATGTGTAAAATCCAGAAAGGCAGCACAGGCCATGGAGAACCGGGAGCCTTGTTATGCTGATGGGCGGGATGTAAATTGCCAACAGCCACTCTGGAGAAGTGTATGGTGTTTCCCGGAACACCGAAAAAACAAAGCTATGGAGCCCACGGCACTTCCACTTAAGGTCCTATAGCTTAGGGAAATTAAAATCAAAAACACACAGCCACCCCAAAGTGTCGGACGGCTCTGTTTACAAGAACCTCGTCTACAGTACAAGGTAAATATCCCAGAATGTGAAAAATGGATAAAGAAGTTGTGGTACGTACGTACAATGGAATATCACTCAGCAATGAAATCTATGTCATCAGGCCCGTCGCGGCATAATGAGTGGATTCAGATACGATGATTCTAAGTGAAATAAGTCACACAGAAAATGAAACATCGTAAGATATCACTACTACACGGAATGTAAACTTGGCTACACATGAACTGAATTACAAAACAGAACAGGGTCTCAAATTTAGAAAACCAACTTATGCTTGCTTAAGGGGAAAGGTGAGTTGGGGTGCTGCATAAAACCAGAGATAGAAATTAGCACAGATACCTTTCCATAAGCCAAATATGTAATAGTCAAGACCTACCCCTTGCTCAATGAAATGGACTAAACACCCCATATTCAACGCCTAGGAATACACCTGACTAGTAAGAATCTTCAAACCCATGGATTTATATGTCTCCGTAAGAGAATGAAGCGTGTGTACAGCGGCATGAATGCAGCATAGAAAATCCGATAAATCCCCTTAACAAAATGAATTACACAAACAAAACCCAAGGACAGTGAAATAGAGAGCAATTCTTAAATAATTCATTCAGGGCTTGTGATGCAACCTGGATTTACCACATCTACACCCAGAGCTGAGTGAGACATAAGGTTGGGCACTTCGGGCTGATAGCATTGGTGAGGTTCGATGAGCAAATGCAGACCCTTTGAAGTCATACAGCATGGTACCCATTCCATGGGTCCCGACTCTCCAAGTTTAAGGGATTCTTCCTTCAGCTAAAACATGCATGGGAAACCCACAGTATGGTGCACCGTGTGACTGGCAAACGTTTTCAAATGCATCTCAGTTTTCGTCCCCTTTTACTCGGGTTCACCATTCCAGACCCTTTACGAACACTCTCCCCACTTGGAGAGTCAGTGCCTTTAACCTCCTGTTGGGCACAGTTTGCAATTTCTGCGCAAGATGAAAAGGAATAGGGAGAACCAATGAGAGACTAGCTGTAGGTGTCTGCACGGGCAAATTTAACGCTCATTTCCCACCAGGAAGAGGAATTAACCAAAGGCTCAGCATGCCGTGCCCGAACCAGATTAGGGCCTGAAGCAATCCTGCGGATTTGCGGCCAGCTCACAAGATAGCGAGTTGAAGAAAGGAGCTCAGGGGAACTGTAAGTCACAAACCTGCAGAGTTATAAATGATGGCTATCGTCCACAAATATATTGAAGGAAGGCTGCAAAGACGACTTGTAAGCGGGACAGATTTGCAGGAAAACGATTTCAGGGGGTAGACGGGAATTGCATTTAAAGCATAGGAAAAGAGGCAGAACGTCGACAATGATGCTCTTGGCCAAAAAGGGCGTATGCGTTTTTTCCTGATATTCAGGAAAAAACGCATACGCCCTTTTTGGCCAACCAAGCAAGCATGTTAAAGAAATCTGCACTACAATGAAGTCTCACTGCCCCCCGGTCAAAAGGGCCATCTGAAAAAAGTGTAAAATCCAGAAAGGCAGCACAGGCCATGGAGAACCGGGAGCCTTGTTATGCTGATGGGCGGGATGTAAATTGCCAACAGCCACTCTGGAGAAGTGTATGGTGTTTCCCGGAACACCGAAAAAACAAAGCTACGGAACCTACGGCACTTCCACTTAAGGTCCTATAGCTTAGGGAAATTAAAATCAAAAACACACAGCCACCCCAAAGTGTCGGACGGCTCTGTTTACAAGAACCTCGTCTACGGTACAAGTTAAATATCCCAGAATGTGAAAAATGGATAAAGAAGTTGTGGTACGTACGTACAATGGAATATCACTCAGCAATGAAATCTATGTCATCAGGCCCGTCGCGGCATAATGAGTGGATTCAGGTACGATGATTCTAAGTGAAATAAGTCACACAGAAAATGAAACATCATAAGATATCACTACTACACGGAATGTAAACTTGGCTACACATGAACTGAATTACAAAACAGAACAAGGTCTCAAATTTAGAAAACTCAACTTATGCTTGCTTATGGGGAAAGGTGAGTTGGGGTGCTGCATAAAACCAGAGATAGAAATTAGCACAGATACCTTTCCATAAGCCAAATATGTAATAGTCAAGACCTACCCCTTGCTCAACGAAATGGACTAAACACCCCATATTCAACGCCTAGGAATACACCTGACTAGTAAGAATCATCAAACCCATGGATTTATATGTCTCTGTAAGAGAATGAAGCGTGTGTACAGCGGCATGAATGCAGCAGAGAAAATCCGATAAATCCCATTATCAAAATGAATTACACAAACAAAACCCAAGGACAGTGAAATAGAGAGCAATTCTTAAATAATTCATTCAGGGCTTGTGATGCAACCCGGATTTACCACATCTACACCCAGAGCTGAATGAGACATAAGGTTGGGCACTTCGGGCTGATAGCATTGGTGAGGTTCGATGAGCAAATGCAGACCCTTTGAAGTCATACAGCATGGTACCCATTCCATGGGTCCCAACTCTCCAAGTTTAAGGGATTCTTCCTTCAGCTAAAACATGCATGGGAAACCCACAGTATGGTGCACCGTGTGACTGGCAAACGTTTTCAAATGCATCTCAGTTTTCGTCCCCTTTTACTCGGGTTCACCATTCCAGACCCTTTACGAACACTCTCCCCACTTGGAGAGTCAGTGCCTTTAACCTCCTGTTGGGCACAGTTTGCAATTTCTGCGCAAGATGAAAAGGAACAGGGAGAACGAATGAGAGACTAGCTGTAGGTGTCTTCACGGGTAAATTTAACGCTCATTTCCCACCAGGAAGAGGAATTAACCAAAGGCTCAGCATGCCGTGCCGGAACCAGATTAGGGCCTGAAGCAATCCTGTGGGTTTGCGGCCAGCTCACAACATAGCGAGTTGAAGAAAGGAGCTCAGGGGCACTGTAACTCACAAACCTGCAGAGTTATATATGACAGCTATCGTCCAAAAATATATTGAAGGAAGGCTGCGAAGACGACTTGTAAGCGGGACAGATTTGCAGGAAAACGATTTCAGGGGGTAGTCGGGAATTGCATTTAAAGCATAGGAAAAGAGGCAGAACGTCGACAATGATGCTCTTGGCCAAAAAGGGCGTATGCGTTTTTTCCTGATATTCAGGAAAAAACGCATACGCCCTTTTTGGCCAACCAAGCAAGCATGTTAAAGAAATCTGCACTACAATGAAGTCTCACTGCCCCCCGGTCAAAAGGGCCATCTGAAAAAAGTGTAAAATCCAGAAAGGCAGCACAGGCCATGGAGAACAGGGAGCCTTGTTATGCTGATGGGCGGGATGTAAATTGGCAACAGCCACTCTGGAGAAGTGTATGGTGTTTCCCGGAACACCGAAAAAACAAAGCTATGGAGCCCACGGCACTTCCACTTAAGGTCCTATAGCTTAGGGAAATTAAAATCAAAAACACACAGCCACCCCAAAGTGTCGGACGGCTCTGTTTACAAGAACCTCGTCTACGGTACAAGTTAAATATCCCAGAATGTGAAAAATGGATAAAGAAGTTGTGGTACGTACGTACAATGGAATATCACTCAGCAATGAAATGTATGTCATCAGGCCCATCGCGGCATAATGAGTGGATTCAGATACGATGATTCTAAGTGAAATAAGTCACACAGAAAATGAAACATCGTAAGATATCACTACTACACGGAATGTAAACTTGGCTACACATGAACTGAATTACAAAACAGAACAGGGTCTCAAATTTAGAAAACCAACTTATGCTTGCTTAAGGGGAAAGGTGAGTTGGGGTGCTGCATAAAACCAGAGATAGAAATTAGCACAGATACCTTTCCATAAGCCAAATATGTAATAGTCAAGACCTACCCCTTGCTCAACGAAATGGACTAAACACCCCATATTCAACGCCTAGGAATACACCTGACTAGTAAGAATCTTCAAACCCATGGATTTATATGTCTCCGTAAGAGAATGAAGCGTGTGTACAGTGGCATGAATGCAGCAGAGAAAATCCGATAAATCCCCTTAACAAAATGAATTACACAAACAAAACCCAAGGACAGTGAAATAGAGAGCAATTCTTAAATAATTCATTCAGGGCTTGTGATGCAACCTGGATTTACCACATCTACACCCAGAGCTGAGTGAGACATAAGGTTGGGCACTTCGGGCTGATAGCATTGGTGAGGTTCGATGAGCAAATGCAGACCCTTTGAAGTCATACAGCATGGTACCCATTCCATGGGTCCCAACTCTCCAA
Organism: Delphinapterus leucas; assembly: GCF_059928025.1. Classification (NCBI taxonomy): domain Eukaryota; kingdom Metazoa; phylum Chordata; class Mammalia; order Artiodactyla; family Monodontidae; genus Delphinapterus; species Delphinapterus leucas. Next base: position 120,115,850 of record NC_143135.1, on the reverse strand, counting down.
GTTTAAGGGATTCTTCCTTCAGCTAAAACATGCATGGGAAACCCACAGTATGGTGCACCGTGTGACTGGCAAACGTTTTCAAATGCATCTCAGTTTTCGTCCCCTTTTACTCGGGTTCACCATTCCAGCCCCTTTACGAACACTCTCCCCACTTGGAGAGTCAGTGCCTTTAACCTCCTGTTGGGCACAGTTTGCAATTTCTGCGCAAGATGAAAAGGAATAGGGAGAACCAATGAGAGACTAGCTGTAGGTGTCTGCACGGGCAAATTTAACGCTCATTTCCCACCAGGAAGAGGAATTAACCAAAGGCTCAGCATGCCGTGCCGGAACCAGATTAGGGCCTGAAGCAATCCTGCGGATTTGCGGCCAGCTCACAAGATAGCGAGTTGAAGAAAGGAGCTCAGGGGCACTGTAACTCACAAACCTGCAGAGTTATAAATGATGGCTATCGTCCAAAAATATATTGAAGGAAGGCTGCAAAGACGACTTGTAAGCGGGACAGATTTGCAGGAAAACGATTTCAGGGGGTAGACGGGAATTGCATTTAAAGCATAGGAAAAGAGGCAGAACGTCGACAATGATGCTCTTGGCCAAAAAGGGCGTATGCGTGTTTTCCTGATATTCAGGAAAAAACGCATACGCCCTTTTTGGCCAACCAAGCAAGCATGTTAAAGAAATCTGCACTACAATGAAGTCTCACTGCCCCCCGGTCAAAAGGGCCATCTGAAAAAAGTGTAAAATCCAGAAAGGCAGCACAGGCCATGGAGAACCAGGAGCCTTGTTATGCTGATGGGCGGGATGTAAATTGCCAACAGCCACTCTGGAGAAGTGTATGGTGTTTCCCGGAACAACGAAAAAACAAAGCTACGGAGCCTACGGCACTTCCACTTAAGGTCCTATAGCTTAGGGAAATTAAAATCAAAAACACACAGCCACCCCAAAGTGTCGGACGGCTCTGTTTACAAGAACCTCGTCTACGGTACAAGTTAAATATCCCAGAATGTGAAAAATGGATAAAGAAGTTGTGGTACGTACGTACAATGGAATATCACTCAGCAATGAAATCTATGTCATCAGGCCCGTCGCGGCATAATGAGTGGATTCAGATACGATGATTCTAAGTGAAATAAGTCACACAGAAAATGAAACATCGTAAGATATCACTACTACACGGAATGTAAACTTGGCTACACATGAACTGAATTACAAAACAGAACAGGGTCTCAAATTTAGAAAACCAACTTATGCTTGCTTAAGGGGAAAGGTGAGTTGGGGTGCTGCATAAAACCAGAGATAGAAATTAGCACAGATACCTTTCCATAAGCCAAATATGTAATAGTCAAGACCTACCCCTTGCTCAACGAAATGGACTAAACACCCCATATTCAACGCCTAGGAATACACCTGACTAGTAAGAATCTTCAAACCCATGGATTTATATGTCTCCGTAAGAGAATGAAGCGTGTGTACAGCGGCATGAATGCAGCAGAGAAAATCCGATAAATCCCATTACCAAATGAATTACACAAACAAAACCCAAGGACAGTGAAATAGAGAGCAATTCTTAAATAATTCATTCAGGGCTTGTGATGCAACCTGGATTTACCACATCTACACCCAGAGCTGAGTGAGACATAAGGTTGGGCACTTTGGGCTGATAGCATTGGTGAGGTTCGATGAGCAAATGCAGACCCTTTGAAGTCATACAGCATGGTACCCATTCTATGGGTCCCAACTCTCCAAGTTTAAGGGATTCTTCCTTCAGCTAAAACATGCATGGGAAACCCACAGTATGGTGTACCGTGTGACTGGCAAACGTTTTCAAATGCATCTGAGTTTTCGTCCCCTTTTACTCGGGTACACCATTCCAGACCCTTTACGAACACTCTCCCCACTTGGAGAGTCAGTGCTTTTAACCTCCTGTTGGGCACAGTTTGCAATTTCTGCGCAAGATGAAAAGGAATAGGGAGAACCAATGAGAGACTAGCTGTAGGTGTCTGCACGGGCAAATTTAACGCTCATTTCCCACCAGGAAGAGGAATTAACCAAAGGCTCAGCATGCCGTGCCGGAACCAGATTAGGGCCTGAAGCAATCCTGCGGATTTGCGGCCAGCTCACAAGATAGCGAGTTGAAGAAAGGAGCTCAGGGGCACTGTAACTCACAAACCTGCAGAGTTATAAATGACAGCTATCGTCCAAAAATATATTGAAGGAAGGCTGCGAAGACGACTTGTAAGCGGGACAGATTTGCAGGAAAACGATTTCAGGGGGTAGACGGGAATTGCATTTAAAGCATAGGAAAAGAGGCAGAACGTCGACAATGATGCTCTTGGCCAAAAAGGGCGTATGCGTTTTTTCCTGATATTCAGGAAAAAACGCATACGCCCTTTTTGGCCAACCAAGCAAGCATGTTAAAGAAATCTGCACTACAATGAAGTCTCACTGCCCCCCGGTCAAAAGGGCCATCTGAAAAATGTGTAAAATCCAGAAAGGCAGCACAGGCCATGGAGAACCGGGAGCCTTGTTATGCTGATGGGCGGGATGTAAATTGCCAACAGCCACTCTGGAGAAGTGTATGGTGTTTCCCGGAACACCGAAAAAACAAAGCTATGGAGCCCACGGCACTTCCACTTAAGGTCCTATAGCTTAGGGAAATTAAAATCAAAAACACACAGCCACCCCAAAGTGTCGGACGGCTCTGTTTACAAGAACCTCGTCTACGGTACAAGGTAAATATCCCAGAATGTGAAAAATGGATAAAGAAGTTGTGGTACGTACGTACAATGGAATATCACTCAGCAATGAAATGTATGTCATCAGGCCCATCGCGGCATAATGAGTGGATTCAGATACGATGATTCTAAGTGAAATAAGTCACACAGAAAATGAAACATCGTAAGATATCACTACTACACGGAATGTAAACTTGGCTACACATGAACTGAATTACAAAACAGAACAGGGTCTCAAATTTAGAAAACCAACTTATGCTTGCTTAAGGGGAAAGGTGAGTTGGGGTGCTGCATAAAACCAGAGATAGAAATTAGCACAGATACCTTTCCATAAGCCAAATATGTAATAGTCAAGACCTACCCCTTGCTCAACGAAATGGACTAAACACCCCATATTCAACGCCTAGGAATACACCTGACTAGTAAGAATCTTCAAACCCATGGATTTATATGTCTCCGTAAGAGAATGAAGCGTGTGTACAGCGGCATGAATGCAGCATAGAAAATCCGATAAATCCCCTTAACAAAATGAATTACACAAACAAAACCCAAGGACAGTGAAATAGAGAGCAATTCTTAAATAATTCATTCAGGGCTTGTGATGCAACCTGGATTTACCACATCTACACCCAGAGCTGAGTGAGACATAAGGTTGGGCACTTCGGGCTGATAGCATTGGTGAGGTTCGATGAGCAAATGCAGACCCTTTGAAGTCATACAGCATGGTACCCATTCCATGGGTCCCAACTCTCCAAGTTTAAGGGATTCTTCCTTCAGCTAAAACATGCATGGGAAACCCACAGTATGGTGCACCGTGTGACTGGCAAACGTTTTCAAATGCATCTCAGATTTCGTCCCCTTTTACTCGGGTTCACCATTCCAGACCCTTTACGAACACTCTCCCCACTTGGAGAGTCAGTGCCTTTAACCTCCTGTTGGGCACAGTTTGCAATTTCTGCGCAAGATGAAAAGGAATAGGGAGAACCAATGAGAGACTAGCTGTAGGTGTCTGCACGGGCAAATTTAACGCTCATTTCCCACCAGGAAGAGGAATTAACCAAAGGCTCAGCATGCCGTGCCGGAACCAGATTAGGGCCTGAAGCAATCCTGCGGATTTGCGGCCAGCTCACAAGATAGCGAGTTGAAGAAAGGAGCTCAGGGGCACTGTAACTCACAAACCTGCAGAGTTATAAATGATGGCTATCGTCCAAAAATATATTGAAGGAAGGCTGCAAAGACGACTTGTAAGCGGGACAGATTTGCAGGAAAACGATTTCAGTGGGTAGACGGAAATTGCATTTAAAGCATAGGAAAAGAGGCAGAACGTCGACAATGATGCTCTTGGCCAAAAAGGGCGTATGCGTTTTTTCCTGATATTCAGGAAAAAACGCATACGCCCTTTTTGGCCAACCAAGCAAGCATGTTAAAGAAATCTGCACTACAATGAAGTCTCACTGCCCCCCGGTCAAAAGGGCCATCTGAAAAATGTGTAAAATCCAGAAAGGCAGCACAGGCCATGGAGAACCGGGAGCCTTGTTATGCTGATGGGCGGGATGTAAATTGCCAACAGCCACTCTGGAGAAGTGTATGGTGTTTCCCGGAACACCAAAAAAACAAAGCTATGGAGCCCACGGCACTTCCACTTAAGGTCCTATAGCTTAGGGAAATTAAAATCAAAAACACACAGCCACCCCAAAGTGTCGGACGGCTCTGTTTACAAGAACCTCGTCTACGGTACAAGGTAAATATCCCAGAATGTGAAAAATGGATAAAGAAGTTGTGGTACGTACGTACAATGGAATATCACTCAGCAATGAAATCTATGTCATCAGGCCCGTCGCGGCATAATGAGTGGATTCAGATACGATGATTCTAAGTGAAATAAGTCACACAGAAAATGAAACATCGTAAGATATCACTACTACACGGAATGTAAACTTGGCTACACATGAACTGAATTACAAAACAGAACAGGGTCTCAAATTTAGAAAACCAACTTATGCTTGCTTAAGGGGAAAGGTGAGTTGGGGTGCTGCATAAAACCAGAGATAGAAATTAGCACAGATACCTTTCCATAAGCCAAATATGTAATAGTCAAGACCTACCCCTTGCTCAACGAAATGGACTAAACACCCCATATTCAACGCCTAGGAATACACCTGACTAGTAAGAATCTTCAAACCCATGGATTTATATGTCTCCGTAAGAGAATGAAGCGTGTGTACAGCGGCATGAATGCAGCATAGAAAATCCGATAAATCCCCTTAACAAAATGAATTACACAAACAAAACCCAAGGACAGTGAAATAGAGAGCAATTCTTAAATAATTCATTCAGGGCTTGTGATGCAACCTGGATTTACCACATCTACACCCAGAGCTGAGTGAGACATAAGGTTGGGCACTTCGGGCTGATAGCATTGGTGAGGTTCGATGAGCAAATGCAGACCCTTTGAAGTCATACAGCATGGTACCCATTCCATGGGTCCCAACTCTCCAAGTTTAAGGGATTCTTCCTTCAGCTAAAACATGCATGGGAAACCCACAGTATGGTGCACCGTGTGACTGGCAAACGTTTTCAAATGCATCTCAGATTTCGTCCCCTTTTACTCGGGTTCACCATTCCAGACCCTTTACGAACACTCTCCCCACTTGGAGAGTCAGTGCCTTTAACCTCCTGTTGGGCACAGTTTGCAATTTCTGCGCAAGATGAAAAGGAATAGGGAGAACCAATGAGAGACTAGCTGTAGGTGTCTGCACGGGCAAATTTAACGCTCATTTCCCACCAGGAAGAGGAATTAACCAAAGGCTCAGCATGCCGTGCCGGAACCAGATTAGGGCCTGAAGCAATCCTGCGGATTTGCGGCCAGCTCACAAGATAGCGAGTTGAAGAAAGGAGCTCAGGGGCACTGTAACTCACAAACCTGCAGAGTTATAAATGATGGCTATCGTCCAAAAATATATTGAAGGAAGGCTGCAAAGACGACTTGTAAGCGGGACAGATTTGCAGGAAAACGATTTCAGGGGGTAGACGGGAATTGCATTTAAAGCATAGGAAAAGAGGCAGAACGTCGACAATGATGCTCTTGGCCAAAAAGGGCGTATGCGTTTTTTCCTGATATTCAGGAAAAAACGCATACGCCCTTTTTGGCCAACCAAGCAAGCATGTTAAAGAAATCTGCACTACAATGAAGTCTCACTGCCCCCCGGTCAAAAGGGCCATCTGAAAAATGTGTAAAATCCAGAAAGGCAGCACAGGCCATGGAGAACCGGGAGCCTTGTTATGCTGATGGGCGGGATGTAAATTGCCAACAGCCACTCTGGAGAAGTGTATGGTGTTTCCCGGAACACCGAAAAAACAAAGCTATGGAGCCCACGGCACTTCCACTTAAGGTCCTATAGCTTAGGGAAATTAAAATCAAAAACACACAGCCACCCCAAAGTGTCGGATGGCTCTGTTTACAAGAACCTCGTCTACAGTACAAGGTAAATATCCCAGAATGTGAAAAATGGATAAAGAAGTTGTGGTACGTACGTACAATGGAATATCACTCAGCAATGAAATCTATGTCATCAGGCCCGTCGCGGCATAATGAGTGGATTCAGATACGATGATTCTAAGTGAAATAAGTCACACAGAAAATGAAACATCGTAAGATATCACTACTACACGGAATGTAAACTTGGCTACACATGAACTGAATTACAAAACAGAACAGGGTCTCAAATTTACAAAACCAACTTATGCTTGCTTAAGGGGAAAGGTGAGTTGGGGTGCTGCATAAAACCAGAGATAGAAATTAGCACAGATACCTTTCCATAAGCCAAATATGTAATAGTCAAGACCTACCCCTTGCTCAACGAAATGGACTAAACACCCCATATTCAACGCCTAGGAATACACCTGACTAGTAAGAATCTTCAAACCCATGGATTTATATGTCTCCGTAAGAGAATGAAGCGTGTGTACAGCGGCATGAATGCAGCATAGAAAATCCGATAAATCCCCTTAACAAAATGAATTACACAAACAAAACCCAAGGACAGTGAAATAGAGAGCAATTCTTAAATTATTCATTCAGGGCTTGTGATGCAACCTGGATTTACCACATCTACACCCAGAGCTGAGTGAGACATAAGGTTGGGCACTTCGGGCTGATAGCATTGGTGAGGTTCGATGAGCAAATGCAGACCCTTTGAAGTCATACAGCATGGTACCCATTCCATGGGTCCCAACTCTCCAAGTTTAAGGGATTCTTCCTTCAGCTAAAACATGCATGGGAAACCCACAGTATGGTGCACCGTGTGACTGGCAAACGTTTTCAAATGCATCTCAGTTTTCGTCCCCTTTTACTCGGGTTCACCATTCCAGACCCTTTACGAACACTCTCCCCACTTGGAGAGTCAGTGCCTTTAACCTCCTGTTGGGCACAGTTTGCAATTTCTGCGCAAGATGAAAAGGAATAGGGAGAACCAATGAGAGACTAGCTGTAGGTGTCTGCACGGGCAAATTTAACGCTCATTTCCCACCAGGAAGAGGAATTAACCAAAGGCTCAGCATGCCGTGCCCGAACCAGATTAGGGCCTGAAGCAATCCTGCGGATTTGCGGCCAGCTCACAAGATAGCGAGTTGAAGAAAGGAGCTCAGGGGAACTGTAACTCACAAACCTGCAGAGTTATAAATGATGGCTATCGTCCACAAATATATTGAAGGAAGGCTGCAAAGACGACTTGTAAGCGGGACAGATTTGCAGGAAAACGATTTCAGGGGGTAGACGGGAATTGCATTTAAAGCATAGGAAAAGAGGCAGAACGTCGACAATGATGCTCTTGGCCAAAAAGGGCGTATGCGTTTTTTCCTGATATTCAGGAAAAAACGCATACGCCCTTTTTGGCCAACCAAGCAAGCATGTTAAAGAAATCTGCACTACAATGAAGTCTCACTGCCCCCCGGTCAAAAGGGCCATCTGAAAAAAGTGTAAAATCCAGAAAGGCAGCACAGGCCATGGAGAACCGGGAGCCTTGTTATGCTGATGGGCGGGATGTAAATTGCCAACAGCCACTCTGGAGAAGTGTATGGTGTTTCCCGGAACACCGAAAAAACAAAGCTACGGAACCTACGGCACTTCCACTTAAGGTCCTATAGCTTAGGGAAATTAAAATCAAAAACACACAGCCACCCCAAAGTGTCGGACGGCTCTGTTTACAAGAACCTCGTCTACGGTACAAGTTAAATATCCCAGAATGTGAAAAATGGATAAAGAAGTTGTGGTACGTACGTACAATGGAATATCACTCAGCAATGAAATCTATGTCATCAGGCCCGTCGCGGCATAATGAGTGGATTCAGGTACGATGATTCTAAGTGAAATAAGTCACACAGAAAATGAAACATCATAAGATATCACTACTACACGGAATGTAAACTTGGCTACACATGAACTGAATTACAAAACAGAACAAGGTCTCAAATTTAGAAAACTCAACTTATGCTTGCTTAAGGGGAAAGGTGAGTTGGGGTGCTGCATAAAACCAGAGATAGAAATTAGCACAGATACCTTTCCATAAGCCAAATATGTAATAGTCAAGACCTACCCCTTGCTCAACGAAATGGACTAAACACCCCATATTCAACGCCTAGGAATACACCTGACTAGTAAGAATCATCAAACCCATGGATTTATATGTCTCTGTAAGAGAATGAAGCGTGTGTACAGCGGCATGAATGCAGCAGAGAAAATCCGATAAATCCCATTATCAAAATGAATTACACAAACAAAACCCAAGGACAGTGAAATAGAGAGCAATTCTTAAATAATTCATTCAGGGCTTGTGATGCAACCCGGATTTACCACATCTACACCCAGAGCTGAATGAGACATAAGGTTGGGCACTTCGGGCTGATAGCATTGGTGAGGTTCGATGAGCAAATGCAGACCCTTTGAAGTCATACAGCATGGTACCCATTCCATGGGTCCCAACTCTCCAAGTTTAAGGGATTCTTCCTTCAGCTAAAACATGCATGGGAAACCCACAGTATGGTGCACCGTGTGACTGGCAAACGTTTTCAAATGCATCTCAGTTTTCGTCCCCTTTTACTCGGGTTCACCATTCCAGACCCTTTACGAACACTCTCCCCACTTGGAGAGTCAGTGCCTTTAACCTCCTGTTGGGCACAGTTTGCAATTTCTGCGCAAGATGAAAAGGAACAGGGAGAACGAATGAGAGACTAGCTGTAGGTGTCTTCACGGGCAAATTTAACGCTCATTTCCCACCAGGAAGAGGAATTAACCAAAGGCTCAGCATGCCGTGCCGGAACCAGATTAGGGCCTGAAGCAATCCTGTGGGTTTGCGGCCAGCTCACAACATAGCGAGTTGAAGAAAGGAGCTCAGGGGCACTGTAACTCACAAACCTGCAGAGTTATATATGACAGCTATCATCCAAAAATATATTGAAGGAAGGCTGCGAAGACGACTTGTAAGCGGGACAGATTTGCAGGAAAACGATTTCAGGGGGTAGACGGGAATTGCATTTAATGCATAGGAAAAGAGGCAGAACGTCGACAATGATGCTCTTGGCCAAAAAGGGCGTATGCGTTTTTTCCTGAATATATTCAGGAAAAAACGCATACGCCCTTTTTGGCCAACCAAGCAAGCATGTTAAAGAAATCTTCACTACAAACATGTCTCACTGCCCCCCGGTCAAAAGGGCCATCTGAAAAAAGTGTAAAATACAGAAAGGCAGCACAGGCCATGGACAACCGGGAGCCTTGTTATGCTGATGGGCGGGATGTAAATTGCCAACAGCCACTCTGAAGAAGTGTATGGTGTTTCCCGGAACACCGAAAAAACAAAGCTATGGAGCCCACGGCACTTCCACTTAAGGTCCTATAGCTTAGGGAAATTAAAATCAAAAACACACAGCCACCCCAAAGTGTCGGACGGCTCTGTTTACAAGAACCTCATCTACGGTACAAGTTAAATATCCCAGAATGTGAAAAATGGATAAAGAAGTTGTGGTACGTACGTACAATGGAATATCACTCAGCAATGAAATCTATGTCATCAGGCCTGTCGCGGCATAATGAGTGGATTCAGATACGATGATTCTAAGTGAAATAAGTCACACAGAAAATGAAACATCGTAAGATATCACTACTACACGGAATGAAAACTTGGCTACACATGAACTGAATTACAAAACAGAACAGGGTCTCAAATTTAGAAAACCAACTTATGCTTGCTTAAGGGGAAAGGTGAGTTGGGGTGCTGCATAAAACCAGAGATAGAAATTAGCACAGATACCTTTCCATAAGCCAAATATGTAATAGTCAAGACCTACCCCTTGCTCAACGAAATGGACTAAACACCCCATATTCAAAGCCTAGGAATACACCTGACTAGTAAGAATCTTCAAACCCATGGATTTATAGGTCTCCGTAAGAGAATGAAGCGTGTGTACAGCGGCATGAATGCAGCAGCGAAAATCCGATAAATCCCATTATCAAAATGAATTACACAAACAAAACCCAAGGACAGTGAAATAGAGAGCAATTCTTATATAATTCATTCAGGGCTTGTGATGCAACCTGGATTTACCACATCTACAACCAGAGCTGAGTGAGACATAAGGTTGGGCACTTCGTGCTGATAGAATTGGTGAGGTTCGATGAGAAAATGCAGACCCTTTGAAGTCATACAGCATGGTACCCTTTCCATGGGTCCCAACTCTCCAAGTTTAAGGGATTATTCCTTCAGCTAAAACATGCATGGGAAACCCACAGTATGGTGCACCGTGTGACTGGCAAACGTTTTCAAATGCATCTCAGTTTTCGTCCCCTTTTACTCGGGTTCACCATTCCAGACCCTTTACGAACACTCTCCCCACTTGGAGAGTCAGTGCCTTTAACCTCCTGTTGGGCACAGTTTGCAATTTCTGCGCAAGATGAAAAGGAATAGGGAGAACCAATGAGAGACTAGCTCTAGGTGTCTGCACGGGCAAATTTAACGCTCATTTCCCACCAGGAAGAGGAATTAACCAAAGGCTCAGCATGCCGTGCCGGAACCAGATTAGGGCCTGAAGCAATCCAGTGGGTTTGCCGCCAGCTCACAAGATAGCGAGTTGAAGAAAGGAGCTCAGGGGCACTGTAACTCACAAACCTGCAGAGTTACAAATGACAGCTATCGTCCAAAAATATATTGAAGGAAGGCTGCGAAGACGACTTGTAAGCGGGAGAGATTTGCAGGAAAACGATTTCAGGGGGTAGACGGGAATTGCATTTAAAGCATAGGAAAAGAGGCAGAACGTCGACAATGATGCTCTTGGCCAAAAAGGGCGTATGCGTTTTTTCCTGATATTCAGGAAAAAACGCATACGCCCTTTTTGGCCAACCAAGCAAGCATGTTAAAGAAATCTGCACTACAATGAAGTCTCACTGCCCCCCGGTCAAAAGGGCCATCTGAAAAAAGTGTAAAATCCAGAAAGGCAGCACAGGCCATGGAGAACAGGGAGCCTTGTTATGCTGATGGGCGGGATGTAAATTGCCAACAGCCACTCTGGAGACGTGTATGGTGTTTCCCGGAACACCGAAAAAACAAAGCTACGGAGCCTACGGCACTTCCACATATGGTCCTATAGCTTAGGGAAATTAAAATCAAAAACACACAGCCACCCCAAAGTGTCGGACGGCTCTGTTTACAAGAACCTCGTCTACGGTACAAGTTAAATATCCCAGAATGTGAAAAATGGATAAAGAAGTTGTGGTACGTACGTACAATGGAATATCACTCAGCAATGAAATCTATGTCATCAGGCCCGTCGCGGCATAATGAGTGGATTCAGGTACGATGATTCTAAGTGAAATAAGTCACACAGAAAATGAAACATCATAAGATATCACTACTACACGGAATGTAAACTTGGCTACACATGAACTGAATTACAAAACAGAACAGGGTCTCAAATTTAGAAAACCAACTTATGCTTGCTTAAGGGGAAAGGTGAGTTGGGGTGCTGCATAAAACCAGAGATAGAAATTAGCACAGATACCTTTCCATAAGCCAAATATGTAATAGTCAAGACCTACCCCTTGCTCAACGAAATGGACTAAACACCCCATATTCAACGCCTAGGAATACACCTGACTAGTAAGAATCTTCAAACCCATGGATTTATATGTCTCCGTAAGAGAATGAAGCGTGTGTACAGCGGCATGAATGCAGCAGCGAAAATCCGATAAATCCCATTATCAAAATGAATTACACAAACAAAACCCAAGGACAGTGAAATAGAGAGCAATTCTTAAATAATTCATTCAGGGCTTCTGATGCAACCCGGATTTACCACATCTACACCCAGAGCTGAGTGAGACATAAGGTTGGGCACTTCGGGCTGATAGCATTGGTGAGGTTCGATGAGCAAATGCAGACCCTTTGAAGTCATACAGCATGGTACCCATTCCATGGGTCCCAACTCTCCAAGTTTAAGGGATTCTTCCTTCAGCTAAAACATGCATGGGAAACCCACAGTATGGTGCACCGTGTGACTGGCAAACGTTTTCAAATGCATCTCAGTTTTCGTCCCCTTTTACTCGGGTTCACCATTCCAGACCCTTTACGAACACTCTCCCCACTTGAAGAGTCAGTGCCTTTAACCTCCTGTTGGGCACAGTTTGCAAATTCTACGCAAGATGAAAAGGAATAGGGAGAACGAATGAGAGACTAGCTGTAGGTGTCTGCACGGGCAAATTTAACGCTCATTTCCCACCAGTAAGAGGAATTAACCAAAGGCTCAGCATGCCGTGCCGGAACCAGATTATGGCCTGAAGCAATCCTGTGGGTTTGCCGCCAGCTCACAAGATAGCGAGTTGAAGAAAGGAGCTCAGGGGCACTGTAACTCACAAACCTGCAGAGTTATAAATGACAGCTATCGTCCAAAAATATATTGAAGGAAGGCTGCGAAGACGACTTGTAAGCGGGACAGATTTGCAGGAAAACGATTTCAGGGGGTAGACGGGAATTGCATTTAAAGCATAGGAAAAGAGGCAGAACGTCGACAATGATGCTCTTGGCCAAAAAGGGCGTATGCGTTTTTTCCTGAATATATTCAGGAAAAAACGCATACGCCCTTTTTGGCCAACCAAGCAAGCATGTTAAAGAAATCTGCACTACAATGAAGTATCACTGCCCCCCTGTCAAAAGGGCCATCTGAAAAAAGTGTAAAATCCAGAAAGGCAGCACAGGCCATGGAGAACCGGGAGCCTTGTTATGCTGATGGGCGGGATGTAAATTGCCAACAGCCACTCTGGAGAAGTGTATGGCGTTTCCCGGAACACCGAAAAAACAAAGCTACGGAGCCTACGGCACTTCCACTTATGGTCCTATAGCTTAGGGAAATTAAAATAAAAAACACACAGCCACCCCAAAGTGTCGGACGGCTCTGTTTACAAGAACCTCGTCTACGGTACAAGTTAAATATCCCAGAATGTGAAAACTGGATAAAGAATTTGTGGTACGTACGTACAATGGAATATCACTCAGCAATGAAATCTATGTCATCAGGCCCGTCGCGGCATAATGAGTGGATTCAGGTACGATGATTCTAAGTGAAATAAGTCACACAGAAAATGAAACATCATAAGATATCACTACTACACGGAATGTAAACTTGGCTACACATGAACTGAATTACAAATCAGAACAGGGTCTCAAATTTAGAAAACCAACTTATGCTTGCTTAAGGGGAAAGGTGAGTTGGGGTGCTGCATAAAACCAGAGATAGAAATTAGCACAGATACCTTTCCATAAGCCAAATATGTAATAGTCAAGACCTACCCCTTGCTCAGCGAAATGGACTAAACACCCCATATTCAACGCCTAGGAATACACCTGACTAGTAAGAATCTTCAAACCCATGGATTTATATGTCTCCGTAAGAGAATGAAGCGTGTGTACAGCGGCATGAATGCAGCAGAGAAAATCCGATAAATCCCATTATCAAAATGAATTACACAAACAAAACCCAAGGACAGTGAAATAGAGAGCAATTCTTAAATAATTCATTCAGGGCTTCTGATGCAACCCGGATTTACCACATCTACACCCAGAGCTGAGTGAATAAGGTTGGGCACTTCGGGCTGATAGCATTGGTGAGGTTCGATGAGCAAATGCAGACCCTTTGAAGTCATACAGCATGGTACCCATTCCATGGGTCCCAACTCTCCAAGTTTAAGGGATTCTTCCTTCAGCTAAAACATGCATGGGAAACCCACAGTATGGTGCACCGTGTGACTGGCAAACGTTTTCAAATGCATCTCAGTTTTCGTCCCCTTTTACTCGGGTTCACCATTCCAGACCCTTTACGAACACTCTCCCCACTTGAAGAGTCAGTGCCTTTAACCTCCTGTTGGGCACAGTTTGCAAATTCTACGCAAGATGAAAAGGAATAGGGAGAACGAATGAGAGACTAGCTGTAGGTGTCTGCACGGGCAAATTTAACGCTCATTTCCCACCAGTAAGAGGAATTAACCAAAGGCTCAGCATGCCGTGCCGGAACCAGATTATGGCCTGAAGCAATCCTGTGGGTTTGCCGCCAGCTCACAAGATAGCGAGTTGAAGAAAGGAGCTCAGGGGCACTGTAACTCACAAACCTGCAGAGTTATAAATGACAGCTATCGTCCAAAAATATATTGAAGGAAGGCTGCGAAGACGACTTGTAAGCGGGACAGATTTGCAGGAAAACGATTTCAGGGGGTAGACGGGAATTGCATTTAAAGCATAGGAAAAGAGGCAGAACGTCGACAATGATGCTCTTGGCCAAAAAGGGCGTATGCGTTTTTTCCTGAATATATTCAGGAAAAAACGCATACGCCCTTTTTGGCCAACCAAGCAAGCATGTTAAAGAAATCTGCACTACAATGAAGTATCACTGCCCCCCTGTCAAAAGGGCCATCTGAAAAAAGTGTAAAATCCAGAAAGGCAGCACAGGCCATGGAGAACCGGGAGCCTTGTTATGCTGATGGGCGGGATGTAAATTGCCAACAGCCACTCTGGAGAAGTGTATGGCGTTTCCCGGAACACCGAAAAAACAAAGCTACGGAGCCTACGGCACTTCCACTTATGGTCCTATAGCTTAGGGAAATTAAAATAAAAAACACACAGCCACCCCAAAGTGTCGGACGGCTCTGTTTACAAGAACCTCGTCTACGGTACAAGTTAAATATCCCAGAATGTGAAAACTGGATAAAGAATTTGTGGTACGTACGTACAATGGAATATCACTCAGCAATGAAATCTATGTCATCAGGCCCGTCGCGGCATAATGAGTGGATTCAGGTACGATGATTCTAAGTGAAATAAGTCACACAGAAAATGAAACATCATAAGATATCACTACTACACGGAATGTAAACTTGGCTACACATGAACTGAATTACAAATCAGAACAGGGTCTCAAATTTAGAAAACCAACTTATGCTTGCTTAAGGGGAAAGGTGAGTTGGGGTGCTGCATAAAACCAGAGATAGAAATTAGCACAGATACCTTTCCATAAGCCAAATATGTAATAGTCAAGACCTACCCCTTGCTCAGCGAAATGGACTAAACACCCCATATTCAACGCCTAGGAATACACCTGACTAGTAAGAATCTTCAAACCCATGGATTTATATGTCTCCGTAAGAGAATGAAGCGTGTGTACAGCGGCATGAATGCAGCAGAGAAAATCCGATAAATCCCATTATCAAAATGAATTACACAAACAAAACCCAAGGACAGTGAAATAGAGAGCAATTCTTAAATAATTCATTCAGGGCTTCTGATGCAACCCGGATTTACCACATCTACACCCAGAGCTGAGTGAATAAGGTTGGGCACTTCGGGCTGATAGCATTGGTGAGGTTCGATGAGCAAATGCAGACCCTTTGAAGTCATACAGCATGGTACCCATTCCATGGGTCCCAACTCTCCAAGTTTAAGGGATTCTTCCTTCAGCTAAAACATGCATGGGAAACCCACAGTATGGTGCACCGTGTGACTGGCAAAAGTTTTCAAATGCATCTCAGTTTTCGTCCCCTTTTACTCGGGTTCACCATTCCAGACCCTTTACGAACACTCTCCCCACTTGGTGAGTCAGTGCTTTTAACCTCCTGTTGGGCACAGTTTGCAATTTCTGCGCAAGATGAAAAGGAATAGGGAGAACGAATGAGAGACTAGCTGTAGGTGTCTGCACGGGCAAATTTAACGCTCATTTCCCACCAGGAAGAGGAATTAACCAAAGGCTCAGCATGCCGTGCCGGAACCAGATTAGGGCCTGAAGCAATCCTGTGGGTTTGCGGCCAGCTCACAAGATAGCGAGTTGAAGAAAGGAGCTCAGGGGCACTGTAACTCACAAACCTGCAGAGTTATAAATGACAGCTATCGTCCAAAAATATATTGAAGGAAGGCTGCGAAGACGACTTGTAAGCGGGACAGATTTGCAGGAAAACGATTTCAGGGGGCAGACGGGAATTTCATTTAAAGCATAGGAAAAGAGGCAGAACGTCGACAATGATGCTCTTGGCCAAAAAGCGCGTATGCGTTTTTTCCTGAATATATTCAGGAAAAAACGCATATGCCCTTTTTGGCCAACCAAGCAGGCATGTTAAAGAAATGTGCACTTCAATGAAGTCTCACTGCCCCCCGGTCAAAAGGGCCATCTGAAAAAAGTGTAAAATCCAGAAAGGCAGCACAGGCCATGGAGAACAGGTAGCCTTGTTATGCTGATGGGCGGGATGTAAATTGCCAACAGCCAGTCTGGAAAAGTGTATGGTGTTTCCTGGAACATCTAAAAAACAAAGCAACGGAGCCTACGGCACTTCCCCTTATGGTCCTATAGCTTAGGAAAATTAAAATCAAAAACACACAGCCACCCAAAAGTCTCGGGCGGCTCTGTTTACAAGAACCTCGTCTACCGTACAAGTTAAATATCCCAGAATGTGAAAAATGGATAAAGAAGTTGTCGTACGTACGTACAATGGAATATCACTCAGCAATGAAATCTATGTCATCAGGCCCGTCGCGGCATAATGAGTGGATTCAGGTACGATGATTCTAAGTGAAATAAGTCACACAGAAAATGAAACATCATAAGATATCACTAATACACGGAATGTAAACTTGGCTACACATGAACTGAATTACAAAACAGAACAGGGTCTCAAATTTAGAAAACCAACTTATGCTTGCTTAAGGGGAAAGGTGAGTTGGGGTGCTGCATAAAACCAGAGATAGAAATTAGCACAGATACATTTCCATAAGCCAAATATTTAATAGTCAAGACCTACCCCTTGCTCAACGAAATGGACTAAACACCCCATATTCAACGCCTAGGAATACACCTGACTAGTAAGAATCTTCAAACCCATGGATTTATATGTCTCCGTAAGAGAATGAAGCGTGTGTACAGCGGCATGAATGCAGCAGCGAAAATCCGATAAATCCAATTATCAAAATGAATTACACAAACAAAACCCAAGGACAGTGAAATAGAGAGCAATTCTTAAATAATTCATTCAGGGCTTGTGATGCAACCTGGATTTACCACATCTACACCCAGAGCTGAGTGAGACATAAGGTTGGGCACTTCGGGCTGATAGCATTGGTGAGGTTCGATGAGCAAATGTAGACCCTTTGAAGTCATACAGCATGGTACCCTTTCCATGGGTCCCAACTCTCCAAGTTTAAGGGATTCTTCCTTCAGCAAAAACATGCATGGGAAACCCACAGTATGGTGCACCGTGTGACTGGCAAACGTTTTCAAATGCATCTCAGTTTTCGTCCCCTTTTACTCGGGTTCACCATTCCAGACCCTTTATGAACACTCTCCCCACTTGGAGAGTCAGTGCCTTTAAACTCCTGTTGGGCACAGTTTGCAATTTCTGCGCAAGATGAAAAGGAATAGGGAGAACGAATGAGAGACTAGCTGTAGGTGTCTGCACGGGCAAATTTAATGCTCATTTCCCACCAGGAAGAGGAATTAACCAAAGGCTCAGCATGCCGTGCCGGAACCAGATTAGGGCCTGAGGCAATCCTGTGGGTTTGCGGCCAGCTCACAAGATAGCGAGTTGAAGAAAGGATCTCAGGGGCACTGTAACTCACAAATCTGCAGAGTTATAAATGACAGCTATCGTCCAAAAATATATTGAAGGAAGGCTGCGAAGACGACTTGTAAGCGGGACAGATTTGCAGGAAAACGATTTCAGGGGGTAGACGGGAATTGCATTTAAAGCATAGGAAAAGAGGCAGAACGTCGACAATGATGCTCTTGGCCAAAAAGGGCGTATGCGTTTTTTCCTGATATTCATGAAAAAACGCATACGCCCTTTTTGGCCAACCAAGCAAGCATGTTAAAGAAATCTTCACTACAATGAAGTCTCACTGCCCCCCGGTCAAAAGGGCCATCTGAAAAAAGTGTAAAATCCAGAAAGGCAGCACAGGCCATGGAGAACAGGGAGCCTTGTTATGCTGATGGGCGGGATGTAAATTGCCAACAGCCACTCTGGAGAAGTGTATGGCGTTTCCCGGAACACCGAAAAAACAAAGCTACGGAGCCTACGGCACTTCCACTTATGGTCCTATAGCTTAGGGAAATTAAAATCAAAAACACACAGCCACCCCAAAGTGTCGGATGGCTCTGTTTACAAGAACCTCGTCTACGGTACAAGTTAAATATCCCAGAATGTGAAAACTGGATAAAGAATTTGTGGTACGTACGTACAATGGAATATCACTCAGCAATGAAATCTATGTCATCAGGCCCGTCGCGGCATAATGAGTGGATTCAGGTACGATGATTCTAAGTGAAATAAGTCACACAGAAAATGAAACATCATAAGATATCACTACTACACGGAATGTAAACTTGGCTACACATGAACTGAATTACAAAACAGAACAGGGTCTCAAATTTAGAAAACCAACTTATGCTTGCTTAAGGGGAAAGGTGAGTTGGGGTGCTGCATAAAACCAGAGATAGAAATTAGCACAGATACCTTTCCATAAGCCAAATATGTAATAGTCAAGACCTACCCCTTGCTCAGCGAAATGGACTAAACACCCCATATTCAACGCCTAGGAATACACCTGACTAGTAAGAATCTTCAAACCCATGGATTTATATGTCTCCGTAAGAGAATGAAGCGTGTGTACAGCGGCATGAATGCAGCAGAGAAAATCCGATAAATCCCATTATCAAAATGAATTACACAAACAAAACCCAAGGACAGTGAAATAGAGAGCAATTCTTAAATAATTCATTCAGGGCTTCTGATGCAACACGGATTTACCACATCTACACCCAGAGCTGAGTGAATAAGGTTGGGCACTTCGGGCTGATAGCATTGGTGAGGTTCGATGAGCAAATGCAGACCCTTTGAAGTCATACAGCATGGTACCCATTCCATGGGTCCCAACTCTCCAAGTTTAAGGGATTCTTCCTTCAGCTAAAACATGCATGGGAAACCCACAGTATGGTGCACCGTGTGACTGGCAAAAGTTTTCAAATGCATCTCAGTTTTCGTCCCCTTTTACTCGGGTTCACCATTCCAGACCCTTTACGAACACTCTCCCCACTTGGTGAGTCAGTGCTTTTAACCTCCTGTTGGGCACAGTTTGCAATTTCTGCGCAAGATGAAAAGGAATAGGGAGAACGAATGAGAGACTAGCTGTAGGTGTCTGCACGGGCAAATTTAACGCTCATTTCCCACCAGGAAGAGGAATTAACCAAAGGCTCAGCATGCCGTGCCGGAACCAGATTAGGGTCTGAAGCAATCCTGTGGGTTTGCGGCCAGCTCACAAGATAGCGAGTTGAAGAAAGGAGCTCAGGGTCACTGTAACTCACAAACCTGCAGAGTTATAAATGACAGCTATCGTCCAAAAATATATTGAAGGAAGGCTGCGAAGACGACTTGTAAGCGGGACAGATTTGCAGGAAAACGATTTCAGGGGGCAGAAGGGAATTTCATTTAAAGCATAGGAAAAGAGGCAGAACGTCGACAATGATGCTCTTGGCCAAAAAGCGCGTATGCGTTTTTTCCTGAATATATTCAGGAAAAAACGCATATGCCCTTTTTGGCCAACCAAGCAGGCATGTTAAAGAAATGTGCACTTCAATGAAGTCTCACTGCCCCCCGGTCAAAAGGGCCATCTGAAAAAAGTGTAAAATCCAGAAAGGCAGCACAGGCCATGGAGAACAGGGAGCCTTGTTATGCTGATGGGCGGGATGTAAATTGCCAACAGCCAGTCTGGAAAAGTGTATGGTGTTTCCTGGAACATCTAAAAAACAAAGCAACGGAGCCTACGGCACTTCCACTTATGGTCCTATAGCTTAGGAAAATTAAAATCAAAAACACACAGCCACCCAAATGTCTCGGGCGGCTCTGTTTACAAGAACCTCGTCTACCGTACAAGTTAAATATCCCAGAATGTGAAAAATGGATAAAGAAGTTGTCGTACGTACGTACAATGGAATATCACTCAGCAATGAAATCTATGTCATCAGGCCCGTCGCGGCATAATGAGTGGATTCAGGTACGATGATTCTAAGTGAAATAAGTCACACAGAAAATGAAACATCATAAGATATCACTAATACACGGAATGTAAACTTGGCTACACATGAACTGAATTACAAATCAGAACAGGGTCTCAAATTTAGAAAACCAACTTATGCTTGCTTAAGGGGAAAGGTGAGTTGGGGTGCTGCATAAAACCAGAGATAGAAATTAGCACAGATACATTTCCATAAGCCAAATATGTAATAGTCAAGACCTACCCCTTGCTCAACGAAATGGACTAAACACCCCATATTCAACGCCTAGGAATACACCTGACTAGTAAGAATCTTCAAACCCATGGATTTATATGTCTCCGTAAGAGAATGAAGCGTGTGTACAGCGGCATGAATGCAGCAGCGAAAATCCGATAAATCCCATTATCAAAATGAATTACACAAACAAAACCCAAGGACAGTGAAATAGAGAGCAATTCTTAAATAATTCATTCAGGGCTTGTGATGCAACCTGGATTTACCACATCTACACCCAGAGCTGAGTGAGACATAAGGTTGGGCACTTCGGGCTGATAGCATTGGTGAGGTTCGATGAGCAAATGCAGACCCTTTGAAGTCATACAGCATGGTACCCTTTCCATGGGTCCCAACTCTCCAAGTTTAAGGGATTCTTCCTTCAGCAAAAACATGCATGGGAAACCCACAGTATGGTGCACCGTGTGACTGGCAAACGTTTTCAAATGCATCTCAGGTTTCGTCCACTTTTACTCGGGTTCACCATTCCAGACCCTTTACGAACACTCTCCCCACTTGGAGAGTCAGTGCCTTTAACCTCCTGTTGGGCACAGTTTGCAATTTCTGCGCAAGATGAAAAGGAATAGGGAGAACCAAAGAGAGACTAGCGGTAGGTGTCTGCACGGGCAAATTTAACGCTCATTTCCCACCAGGAAGAGGAATTAACCAAAGGCTCAGCATGCCGTGCCAGAACCAGATTAGGGCCTGAAGCAATCCAGTGGGTTTGCCGCCAGCTCACAAGATAGCGAGTTGAAGAAAGGAGCTCAGGGGCACTGTAACTCACAAACCTGCAGAGTTACAAATGACAGCTATCGTCCAAAAATATATTGAAGGAAGGCTGCGAAGACGACTTGTAAGCGGGAGAGATTTGCAGGAAAACGATTTCAGGGGGTAGACGGGAATTGCATTTAAAGCATAGGAAAAGAGGCAGAACGTCGACAATGATGCTCTTGGCCAAAAAGCGCGTATGCGTTTTTTCCTGAATATATTCAGGAAAAAACGCATACGCCCTTTTTGGCCAACCAAGCAAGCACGTTAAAGATATCTGCACTACAATGAAGTCTCACTGCCCCCCGGTCAAAAGGGCCATCTGAAAAAAGTGTAAAATCCAGAAAGGCAGCACAGGCCATGGAGAACAGGGAGCCTTGTTATGCTGATGGGCGGGATGTAAATTGCCAACAGCCACTCTGGAGAAGTGTATGGTGTTTCCCGGAACACCGAAAAAACAAAGCTACAGAGCCTACGGCACTTCCACTTATGGTCCTATAGCTTAGGGAAATTAAAATCAAAAACACACAGCCACCCCAAAGTGTCGGACGGCTCCGTTTACAAGAACCTCGTCTACGGTACAAGTTAAATATCCCAGAATGTGAAAAATGGATAAAGAAGTTGTGGTACGTACGTACACTGGAATATCTCTCAGCAATGAAATCTATGTCATCAGGCCCGACGCGGCATAATGAGTGGATTCAGGTACGATGATTCTAAGGGAAATAAGTCACACAGAAAATGAAACATCATAAGATATCACTAATACACGGAATGTAAACTTGGCTACACATGAACTGAATTACAAAACAGAACAGGGTCTCAAATTTAGAAAACCAACTTATGCTTGCTTAAGGGGAAAGGTGAGTTGGGGTGCTGCATAAAACCAGAGATAGAAATTAGCACAGATACCTTTCCATAAGCCAAATATGTAATAGTCAAGACCTACCCCTTGCTCAACGAAATGGACTAAACACCCCATATTCAACGCCTAGGAATACACCTGACTAGTAAGAGTCTTCAAACCCATGGATTTATATGTCTCCGTAAGAGAATGAAGCGTGTGTACAGCGGCATGAATGCAGCAGAGAAAATCCGATAAATCCCATTATCAAAATGAATTACACAAACAAAACCCAAGGACAGTGAGATAGAGAGCAATTCTTAAATAATTCATTCAGGGCTTGTGATGCAACCTGGATTTACCACATCTACACCCAGAGCTGAGTGAGACATAAGGTTGGGCACTTCGGGCTGATAGCATTGGTGAGGTTCGATGAGCAAATGCAGACCCTTTGAAGTCATACAGCATGGTACCCATTCCAGGGGTCCCAACTCTCCAAGTTTAAGGGATTCTTCCTTCAGCTAAAACATGCATGGGAAACCCACAGTATGGTGCACCATGTGACTGGCAAACGTTTTCAAATGCATCTCAGTTTTCGTCCCCTTTTACTCGGGTTCACCATTCCAGACCCTTTACGAACACTCTCCCCACTTGGAGAGTCAGTGCCTTTAACCTCCTGTTGGGCACAGTTTGCAATTTCTGCGCAAGATGAAAAGGAATAGGGAGAACGAATGAGAGACTAGCTCTAGGTGTCTGCACGGGCAAATTTAATGCTCATTTCCCACCAGGAAGAGGAATTAACCAAAGGCTCAGCATGCCGTGCCGGAACCAGATTAGGGCCTGAGGCAATCCTGTGGGTTTGCGGCCAGCTCACAAGATAGCGAGTTGAAGAAAGGAGCTCAGGGGCACTGTAACTCACAAACCTGCAGAGTTATAAATGACAGCTATCGTCCAAAAATATATTGAAGGAAGGCTGCGAAGACGACTTGTAAGCGGGACAGATTTGAAGGAAAACGATTTCAGGGGGTAGACGGGAATTGCATTTAAAGCATAGGAAAAGAGGCAGAACATCGACAATGATGCTCTTGGCCAAAAAGGGCGTATGCGTTTTTTCCTGAATATATTCAGGAAAAAACGCATACGCCCTTTTTGGCCAACCAAGCAAGCATGTTAAAGAAATCTGCACTACAATGAAGTCTCACTGCCCCCCGGTCAAAAGGGCCATCTGAAAAAAGTGTAAAATCCAGAAAGGCAGCACAGGCCATGGAGAACAGGGAGCCTTGTTATGCTGATGGGCGGGATGTAAATTGCCAACAGCCACTCTGGAGAAGTGTATGGTGTTTCCCGGAACACCGAAAAAACAAAGCTACGGAGCCTACGGCACTTCCACTTATGGTCCTATAGCTTAGGGAAATTAAAATCAAAAACACACAGCCACCCCAAAGTGTCGGACGGCTCTGTTTACAAGAACCTCGTCTACGGTACAAGTTAAATATCCCAGAATGTGAAAAATGGATAAAGAAGTTGTGGTACGTACGTACACTGGAATATCTCTCAGCAATGAAATCTATGTCATCAGGCCCGACGCGGCATAATGAGTGGATTCAGGTACGATGATTCTAAGGGAAATAAGTCACACAGAAAATGAAACATCATAAGATATCACTAATACACGGAATGTAAACTTGGCTACACATGAACTGAATTACAAAACAGAACAGGGTCTCAAATTTAGAAAACCAACTTATGCTTGCTTAAGGGGAAAGGTGAGTTGGGGTGCTGCATAAAACCAGAGATAGAAATTAGCACAGATACCTTTCCATAAGCCAAATATGTAATAGTCAAGACCTACCCCTTGCTCAACGAAATGGACTAAACACCCCATATTCAACGCCTAGGAATACACCTGACTAGTAAGAATCTTCAAACCCATGGATTTATATGTCTCCGTAAGAGAATGAAGCGTGTGTACAGCGGCATGAATGCAGCAGAGAAAATCCGATAAATCCCATTATCAAAATGAATTACACAAACAAAACCCAAGGACAGTGAGATAGAGAGCAATTCTTAAATAATTCATTCAGGGCTTGTGATGCAACCTGGATTTACCACATCTACACCCAGAGCTGAGTGAGACATAAGGTTGGGCACTTCGGGCTGATAGCATTGGTGAGGTTCGATGAGCAAATGCAGACCCTTTGAAGTCATACAGCATGGTACCCATTCTATGGGTCCCAACTCTCCAAGTTTAAGGGATTCTTCCTTCAGCTAAAACATGCATGGGAAACCCACAGTATGGTGCACCATGTGACTGGCAAACGTTTTCAAATGCATCTCAGTTTTCGTCCCCTTTAACTCGGGTTCACCATTCCAGACCCTTTACGAACACTCTCCCCACTTGGAGAGTCAGTGCCTTTAACCTCCTGTTGGGCACAGTTTGCAATTTCTGCGCAAGATGAAAAGGAATAGGGAGAACGAATGAGAGACTAGTTCTAGGTGTCTGCAAGGGCAAATTTAACGCTCATTTCCCACCAGGAAGAGGAATTAACCAAAGGCTCAGCATGCCGTGCCGGAACCAGATTAGGGCCTGAAGCAATCCTGTGGGTTTGCGGCCAGCTCACAAGATAGCGAGTTGAAGAAACGAGCTCAGGGGCACTCTAACTCACAAACCTGCAGAGTTATAAATAACAGCTATCGTCCAAAAATATATTGAAGGAAGGCTGCGAAGACGACTTGTAAGCGGGACAGATTTGCAGGACAACGATTTCAGGGGGTAGACGGGAATTGCATTTAAAGCATAGGAAAAGAGGCAGAACATCGACAATGATGCTCTTGGTCAAAAAGGGCGTATGCGTTTTTTCCTGAATATATTCAGGAAAAAACGCATACGCCCTTTTTGGCCAACCAAGCAAGCACCTTAAAGAAATCTGCACTACAATGAAGTCTCACTGCCCCCCGGTCAAAAGGGCCATCTGAAAAAAATGTAAAATCCAGAAAGGCAGCACAGGCCATGGAGAACAGGGAGCCTTGTTATGCTGATGGGCGGGATGTAAATTGCCAACAGCCACTCTGGAGTAGTGTATGGTGTTTCCTGGAACACCGAAAAAACAAAGCTACGGAGCCTACGGCACTTCCACTTATGGTCCTATAGCTTAGGGAAATTAAAATCAAAAACACACAGCCACCCCAAAGTGTCGGACGGCTCTGTTTACAAGAACCTCGTCTACGGTACAAGTTAAATATCCCAGAATGTGAAAAATGGATAAAGAAGTTGTGGTACGTACGTACAATGGAATATCACTCAGCAATGAAATCTATGTCATCAGGCCCGTCACGGCATAATGAGTGGATAAAGGTACGATGATTCTAAGGGAAATAAGTCACACAGAAAATGAAACATCATAAGATATCACTACTACACGGAATGTAAACTTGGCTACACATGAACTGAATTACAAAACAGAACAGGGTCTCAAATTTAGAAAACCAACTTATGCTTGCTTAAGGGGAAAGGTGAGTTGGGGTGCTGCATAAAACCAGAGATAGAAATTAGCACAGATACCTTTCCATAAGCCAAATATGTAATAGTCAAGACCTACCCCTTGCTCAACGAAATGGACTAAACACCCCATATTCAACGCCTAGGAATACACCTGACTAGTAAGAATCTTCAAACCCATGGATTTATATGTCTCCATAAGAGAATGAAGCGTGTGTACAGCGGCATGAATGCAGCAGAGAAAATCCGATAAATCCCATTATCAAAATGAATTACACAAACAAAACCCAAGGACAGTGAAATAGAGAGCAATTCTTAAATAATTCATTCAGGGCTTGTGATGCAACCTGGATTTACCACATCTACACCCAGAGCTGAGTGAGACATAAGGTTGGGCACTTCGGGCTGATAGCATTGGTGAGGTTCGATGAGCAAATGCAGACCCTTTGAAGTCATACAGCATGGTACCCATTCCATGGGTCCCAACTCTCCAAGTTTAAGGGATTCTTCCTTCAGCTAAAACATGCATGGGAAACCCACAGTATGGTGCACCGTGTGACTGGCAAACGTTTTCAAATGCATCTCAGTTTTCATCCCCTTTTACTCGGGTTCACCATTCCAGACCCTTTACGAACACTCTCCCCACTTGGAGAGTCAGTGCCTTTAACCTCCTGTTGGGCACAGTTTGCAATTTCTGCGCAAGATGAAAAGGAATAGGGAGAACGAATGAGAGACTAGCTCTAGGTGTCTGCACGGGCAAATTTAACGCTCATTTCCCACCAGGAAGAGGAATTAACCAAAGGCTCAGCATGCCGTGCCGGAACCAGATTAGGGCCTGAGGCAATCCTGTGGGTTTGCGGCCAGCTCACAAGATAGCGAGTTGAAGAAAGGAGCTCAGGGGCACTGTAACTCACAAACCTGCAGAGTTATAAATGACAGCTATCGTCCAAAAATATATTGAAGGAAGGCTGCGAAGACGACTTGTAAGCGGGACAGATTTGCAGGAAAACGATTTCAGGGGGTAGACGGGAATTGCATTTAAAGCATAGGAAAAGAGGCAGAACATCGACAATGATGCTCTTGGCCAAAAAGCGCGTATGCGTTTTTTCCTGAATATATTCAGGAAAAAACGCATACGCCCTTTTTGGCCAACCAAGCAAGCACGTTAAAGAAATCTGCACTACAATGAAGTCTCACTGCCCCCCGGTCAAAAGGGCCATCTGAAAAAAGTGTAAAATCCAGAAAGGCAGCACAGGCCATGGAGAACAGGGAGCCTTGTTATGCTGATGGGCGGGATGTAAATTGCCAACAGCCACTATGGAGTAGTGTATGGTGTTTCCCGGACCACCGAAAAAACAAAGCTACGGAGTCTATGGCACTTCCACTTATGGTCCTATAGCTTAGGGAAATTAAAATCAAAAACACACAGCCACCCCAAAGTGTCGGACGGCTCTGTTTACAAGAACCTCGTCTACGGTACAAGTTAAATATCCCAGAATGTGAAAAATGGATAAAGAAGTTGTGGTACGTACGTACAATGGAATATCACTCAGCAATGAAATCTATGTCATCAGGCCCATCACGGCACAATGAGTGGATTCAGGTACGATGATTCTAAGTGAAATAAGTCACACAGAAAATGAAACATCATAAGATATCACTACTACACGGAATGTAAACTTGGCTACACATGAACTGAATTACA
This sequence comes from Delphinapterus leucas, assembly GCF_059928025.1. Lineage (NCBI taxonomy): Eukaryota > Metazoa > Chordata > Mammalia > Artiodactyla > Monodontidae > Delphinapterus > Delphinapterus leucas. The sequence goes on along the minus strand of NC_143135.1, from coordinate 120,088,464 downwards.
AAACAGAACAGGGTCTGAAATTTAGAAAACCAACTTATGCTTGCTTAAGGGGAAAGGTGAGTTGGGGTGCTGCATAAAACCAGAGATAGAAATTAGCACAGATACCTTTCCATAAGCCAAATATGTAATAGTCAAGACCTACCCCTTGCTCAACGAAATGGACTAAACACCCCATATTCAACGCCTAGGAATACACCTGACTAGTAAGAATCTTCAAACCCATGGATTTATATGTCTCCGTAAGAGAATGAAGCGTGTGTACAGCGGCATGAATGCAGCAGAGAAAATCCGATAAATCCCATTATCAAAATGAATTACACAAACAAAACCCAAGGACAGTGAAATAGTGAGCAATTCTTAAATAATTCATTCAGGGCTTGTGATGCAACCTAGATTTACCACATCTACACCCATAGCTGAGTGAGACATAAGGTTGGGCACTTCGGGCTGATAGCATTGGTGAGGTTCGATGAGCAAATGCAGACTCTTTGAAGTCATACAGCATGGTACCCATTCCATGGGTCCCAACTCTCCAAGTTTAAGGGATTCTTCCTTCAGCTAAAACATGCATGGGAAACCCACAGTATGGTGCACCGTGTGACTGGCAAACGTTTTCAAATGCATCTCAGTTTTCGTCCCCTTTTACTCGGGTTCACCATTCCAGACCCTTTACGAACACTCTCCCCACTTGGAGAGTCAGTGCCTTTAACCTCCTGTTGGGCACAGTTTGCAATTTCTGCGCAACATGAAAAGGAATAGGGAGAACCAATGAGAGACTAGCTCTAGGTGTCTGCACGGGCAAATTTAACGCTCATTTCCCACCAGGAAGAGGAATTAACCAAAGGCTCAGCATGCCGTGCCGGAACCAGATTAGGGCCTGAGGCAATCCTGTGGGTTTGCGGCCAGCTCACAAGATAGCGAGTTGAAGAAAGGAGCTCAGGGACACTGTAACTCACAAACCTGCAGAGTTATAAATGACAGCTATCGTCCAAAAATATATTGAAGGAAGGCTGCGAAGACGACTTGTAAGCGGGACAGATTTGCAGGAAAACGATTTCAGGGGGTAGACGGGAATTGCATTTAAAGCATAGGAAAAGAGGCAGAACATCGACAATGATGCTCTTGGCCAAAAAGGGCGTATGCGTTTTTTCCTGAATATATTCAGGAAAAAACGCATACGCCCTTTTTGGCCAACCAAGCAAGCACGTTAAAGGAATCTGCACTACAATGAAGTCTCACTGCCCCCCGGTCAAAAGGGCCATCTGAAAAAAGTGTAAAATCCAGAAAGGCAGCACAGGCCATGGAGAACAGGGAGCCTTGTTATGCTGATGGGCGGGATGTAAATTGCCAACAGCCACTCTGGAGAAGTGTATGGTGTTTCCCGGAACACCGAAAAAACAAAGCTACGGAGCCTACGGCACATCCACTTATGGTCCTATAGCTTAGGGAAATTAAAATCAAAAACACACAGCCACCCCAAAGTGTCGGACGGCTCTGTTTACAAGAACCTCGTCTACGGTACAAGTTAAATATCCCAGAATGTGAAAAATGGATAAAGAAGTTGTGGTACGTACGTACAATGGAATATCACTCAGCAATGAAATCTATGTCATCAGGCCCGTCGCGGCATAATGAGTGGATTCAGGTACGATGATTCTAAGTGAAATAAGTCACACAGAAAAAGAAACATCATAAGATATCACTACTACACGGAATGTAAACTTGGCTACACATGAACTGAATTACAAAACCAAACAGGGTCTCAAATTTAGAAAACCAACTTATGCTTGCTTAAGGGGAAAGGTGAGTTGGGGTGCTGCATAAAACCAGAGATAGAAATTAGCACAGATACCTTTCCATAAGCCAAATATGTAATAGTCAAGACCTACCCCTTGCTCAACGAAATGGACTAAACACCCCATATTCAACGCCTAGGAATACACCTGACTAGTAAGAATCTTCAAACCCATGGATTTATATGTCTCCGTAAGAGAATGAAGCGTGTGTACAGCGGCATGAATGCAGCAGAGAAAATCCGATAAATCCCATTATCAAAATGAATTACACAAACAAAACCCAAGGACAGTGAAATAGAGAGCAATTCTTAAATAATTCATTCAGGGTTTGTGATGCAACCTGGATTTACCACATCTACACCCAGAGCTGAGTGAGACATAGGGTTGGGCACTTCGGGCTGATAGCATTGGTGAGGTTCGATGAGCAAATGCAGACCCTTTGAAGTCATACAGCATGGTACCCATTCCATGGGTCCCAACTCTCCAAGTTTAAGGGATTCTTCCTTCAGCTAAAACATGCATGGGAAACCCACAGTATGGTGCACGGTGTGACTGGCAAACGTTTTCAAATGCATCTCAGTTTTCGTCCCCTTTTACTCGGGTTCACCATTCCAGACCCTTTACGAACACTCTCCCCACTTGGAGAGCCAGTGCCTTTAACCTCCTGTTGGGCACAGTTTGCAATTTCTACGCAAGATGAAAAGGAATAGGGAGAACGAATGAGAGACTAGCTCTAGGTGTCTGCAAGGGCAAATTTAATGCTCATTTCCCACCAGGAAGAGGAATTAACCAAAGGCTCAGCATGCCGTGCCGGAACCAGATTAGGGCCTGACGCAATCCTGTGGTTTTGCGGCCAGCTCACAAGATAGCGAGTTGAAGAAAGGAGCTCAGGGGCACTGTAACTCACAAACCTGCAGAGTTATAAATGACAGCTATCGTCCAAAAATATATTGAAGGAAGGCTGCGAAGACGACTTGTAAGCGGGACAGATTTGCAGGAAAACGATTTCAGGGGGTAGACGGGAATTGCATTTAAAGCATAGGAAAAGAGGCAGAACGTCGACAATGATGCACTTGGCCAAAAGGGCGTATGCGTTTTTTCCTGAATATATTCAGGATAAAACGCATACGCCCTTTTTGGCCAACCAAGCAAGCATGTTAAAGAAATCTGCACTACAATGAAGTCTCACTGCCCCCCGGTCAAAAGGGCCATCTGAAAAAAGTGTAAAATCCAGAAAGGCAGCACAGGCCATGGAGAACAGGGAGCCTTGTTATGCTGATGGGCGGGATGTAAATTGCCAACAGCCACTCTGGAGAAGTGTATGGTGTTTCCCGGAACACCGAAAAAACAAAGCAACGGAGCCTACGGCACTTCCACTTATGGTCCTATAGCTTAGGGAAATTAAAATCAAAAACACACAGCCACCTCAAAGTGTCGGACGGCTCTGTTTACAAGAACCTCGTGTACGGTACAAGTTAAATATCCCAGAATGTGAAAAATGGATAAAGAAGTTGTGGTACGTACGTACAATGGAATATCACTCAGCAATGAAATCTATGTCATCAGGCCCGTCGCGGCATAATGAGTGGATTCAGGTACGATGATTCTACGGGAAATAAGTCACACAGAAAATGAAACATCATAAGATATCACTAATACACTGAATGTAAACTTGGCTACACATGAACTGAATTACAAAACAGAACAGGGTCTCAAATTTAGAAAACCAACTTATGCTTGCTTAAGGGGAAAGGTGAGTTGGGGTGCTGCATAAAACCAGAGATAGAAATTAGCACAGATACCTTTCCATAAGCCAAATATGTAATAGTCAAGACCTACCCCTTGCTCAACGAAATGGACTAAACACCCCATATTCAACGCCTAGGAATACACCTGACTAGTAAGAATCTTCAAACCCATGGATTTATATGTCTCCGTAAGAGAATGAAGCGTGTGTACAGCGGCATGAATGCAGCAGAGAAAATCCGATAAATCCCATTATCAAAATGAATTACACAAACAAAACCCAGGGACAGTGAGATAGAGAGCAATTCTTAAATAATTCATTCAGGGCTTGTGATGCAACCTGGATTTACCACATCTACACCCAGAGCTGAGTGAGACATAAGGTTGGGCACTTCGGGCTGATAGCATTGGTGAGGTTCGATGAGCAAATGCAGACCCTTTGAAGTCATACAGCATGGTACCCATTCCATGGGTCCCAACTCTCCAAGTTTAAGGGATTCTTCCTTCAGCTAAAACATGCATGGGAAACCCACAGTATGGTGCACCGTGTGACTGGCAAACGTTTTCAAATGCATCTCAGTTTTCGTCCCCTTTTACTCGGGTTCACCATTCCAGACCCTTTACGAACACTCTCCCCACTTGGAGACTCAGTGCCTTTAAACTCCTGTTGGGCACAGTTTGCAATTTCTGCGCAAGATGAAAAGGAATAGGGAGAACGAATGAGAGACTAGCTCTAGGTGTCTGCAAGGGCCAATTTAACGCTCATTTCCCACCAGGAAGAGGAATTAACCAAAGGCTCAGCATGCCGTGCCGGAACCAGATTAGGGCCTGAGGCAATCCTGTGGGTTTGCGGCCAGCTCACAAGATAGCGAGTTGAAGAAAGGAGCTCAGGGGCACTGTAACTCACAAACCTGCAGAGTTATAAATGACAGCTATCGTCCAAAAATATATTGAAGGAAGGCTGCGAAGACGACTTGTAAGCGGGACAGATTTGCAGGAAAACGATTTCAGGGGGTAGACGGGAATTGCATTTAAAGCATAGGAAAAGAGGCAGAACGTCGACAATGATGCTCTTGGCCAAAAAGGGCGTATGCGTTTTTTCCTGAATATATTCAGGAAAAAACGCATACGCCCTTTTTGGCCAACCAAGCAAGCACGTTAAAGAAATCTGCACTACAATGAAGTCTCACTGCCCCCCGGTCAAAAGGGCCATCTGAAAAAAGTGTAAAATCCAGAAAGGCAGCACAGGCCATGGAGAACAGGGAGCCTTGTTATGCTGATGGGCGGGATGTAAATTGCCAACAGCCACTCTGGAGAAGTGTATGGTGTTTCCCGGAACACCGAAAAAACAAAGCTACGGAGCCTACGGCACTTCCACTTATGGTCCTATAGCTTAGGGAAATTAAAATCAAAAACACACAGCCACCCCAAAGTGTCGGACGGCTCTGTTTACAAGAACCTCGTCTACGGTACAAGTTAAATATCCCAGAATGTGAAAAATGGATAAAGAAGTTGTGGTACGTACGTACAATGGAATATCACTCAGCAATGAAATCTATGTCATCAGGCCCGTCGCGGCATAATGAGTGGATTCAGGTACGATGATTCTAAGTGAAATAAGTCACACAGAAAAAGAAACATCATAAGATATCACTACTACACGGAATGTAAACTTGGCTACACATGAACTGAATTACAAAACCAAACAGGGTCTCAAATTTAGAAAACCAACTTATGCTTGCTTAAGGGGAAAGGTGAGTTGGGGTGCTGCATAAAACCAGAGATAGAAATTAGCACAGATACCTTTCCATAAGCCAAATATGTAATAGTCAAGACCTACCCCTTGCTCAACGAAATGGACTAAACACCCCATATTCAACGCCTAGGAATACACCTGACTAGTAAGAATCTTCAAACCCATGGATTTATATGTCTCCGTAAGAGAATGAAGCGTGTGTACAGCGGCATGAATGCAGCAGAGAAAATCCGATAAATCCCATTATCAAAATGAATTACACAAACAAAACCCAAGGACAGTGAAATAGAGAGCAATTCTTAAATAATTCATTCAGGGCTTGTGATGCAACCTGGATTTACCACGTCTACACACACAGCTGAGTGAGACATAAGGTTGGGCACTTTGGGCTGATAGCATTGGTGAGTTTCGATGAGCAAATGCAGACCCTTTGAAGTCATACAGCATGGTACCCATTCCATGGGTCCCAACTCTCCAAGTTTAAGGGATTCTTCCTTCAGCTAAAACATGCATGGGAAACCCACAGTATGGTGCACCGTGTGACTGGCAAACGTTTTCAAATGCATCTCAGTTTTCGTCCCCTTTTACTCGGGTTCACCATTCCAGACCCTTTACGAACACTCTCCCCACTTGGAGAGTCAATGCCTTTAACCTCCTGTTGGGCACAGTTTGCAATTTCTGCGCAAGATGAAAAGGAATAGGGAGAACGAATGAGAGACTAGCTCTAGGTGTATGCACGGGCAAATTTAACGCTCATTTCCCACCAGGAAGAGGAATTAACCAAAGGCTCAGCATGCCGTGCAGGAACCAGATTAGGGCCTGAGGCAATCCTGTGGGTTTGCGGCCAGCTCACAAGATAGCGAGTTGAAGAAAGGAGCTCAGGGGCACTGTAACTCACAAACCTGCAGAGTTATAAATGACAGCTATCGTCCAAAAATATATTGAAGGAAGGCTGCGAAGACGACTTGTAAGCGGGACAGATTTGCAGGAAAACGATTTCAGGGGGTAGACGGGAATTGCATTTAAAGCATAGGAAAAGAGGCAGAACGTCGACAATGATGCTCTTGGCCAAAAAGGGCGTATGCGTTTTTTCCTGAATATATTCAGGAAAAAACGCATACGCCCTTTTTGGCCAACCAAGCAAGCAGGTAAAAGAAATCTGCACTACAATGAAGTCTCACTGCCCCCCGGTCAAAAGGGCCATCTGAAAAAAGTGTAAAATCCAGAAAGGCAGCACAGGCCATGGAGAACAGGGAGCCTTGTTATGCTGATGGGCGGGATGTAAATTGCCAACAGCCACTCTGGAGAAGTGTATGGTGTTTCCCGGAACACCGAAAAAACAAAGCTACGGAGCCTACGGCACTTCCACTTATGGTCCTATAGCTTAGGGAAATTAAAATCAAAAACACACAGCCCCCCCAAAATGTCGGACGGCTCTGTTTACAAGAACCTCGTCTACGGTACAAGTTAAATATCCCAGAATGTGAAAAATGGATACAGAAGTTGTGGTACGTACGTACAATGGAATATCACTCAGCAATGAAATCCATGTCATCAGGCCCGTCGCGGCATAATGAGTGGATTCAGGTACGATGATTCTAAGGGAAATAAGTCACACAGAAAATGAAACATCATAATATATCACTAATACACGGAATGTAAACTTGGCTACACATGAACTGAATTACAAAACAGAACAGGGTCTCAAATTTAGAAAACCAACTTATGCTTGCTTAAGGGGAAAGGTGAGTTGGGGTGCTGCATAAAACCAGAGATAGAAATTAGCACAGATACCTTTCCATAAGCCAAATATGTAATAGTCAAGACCTACCCCTTGCTCAACGAAATGGACTAAACACCCCATATTCAACGCCTAGGAATACACCTGACTAGTAAGAATCTTCAAACCCATGGATTTATATGTCTCCATAAGAGAATGAAGCGTGTGTACAGCGGCATGAATGCAGCAGAGAAAATCCGATAAATCTCATTATCAAAATGAATTACACAAACAAAACCCAAGGACAGTGAAATAGAGAGCAATTCTTAAATAATTCATTCAGGGCTTGTGATGCAACCTGGATTTACCACGTCTACACACACAGCTGAGTGAGACATAAGGTTGGGCACTTCGGGCTGATAGCATTGGTGAGTTTCGATGAGCAAATGCAGACCCTTTGAAGTCATACAGCATGGTACCCATTCCATGGGTCCCAACTCTCCAAGTTTAAGGGATTCTTCCTTCAGCTAAAACATGCATGGGAAACCCACAGTATGGTGCACCGTGTGACTGGCAAACGTTTTCAAATGCATCTCAGTTTTCGTCCCCTTTTACTCGGGTTCACCATTCCAGACCCTTTACGAACACTCTCCCCACTTGGAGAGTCAATGCCTTTAACCTCCTGTTGGGCACAGTTTGCAATTTCTGCGCAAGATGAAAAGGAATAGGGAGAACGAATGAGAGACTAGCTCTAGGTGTATGCACGGGCAAATTTAACGCTCATTTCCCACCAGGAAGAGGAATTAACCAAAGGCTCAGCATGCCGTGCCGGAACCAGATTAGGGCCTGAGGCAATCCTGTGGGTTTGCGGCCAGCTCACAAGATAGCGAGTTGAAGAAAGGAGCTCAGGGGCACTGTAACTCACAAACCTGCAGAGTTATAAATGACAGCTATCGTCCAAAAATATATTGAAGGAAGGCTGCGAAGACGACTTGTAAGCGGGACAGATTTGCAGGAAAACGATTTCAGGGGGTAGACGGGAATTGCATTTAAAGCATAGGAAAAGATGCAGAACATCGACAATGATGCTCTTGGCCAAAAAGGGCGTATGCGTTTTTTCCTGAATATATTCAGGAAAAAACGCATACGCCCTTTTTGGCCAACCAAGCAAGCACGTTAAAGAAATCTGCACTACAATGAAGTCTCACTGCCTCCCGGTCAAAAGGGCCATCTGAAAAAAGTGTAAAATCCAGAAATGCAGCACAGGCCATGGAGAACAGGGAGCCTTGTTATGCTGATGGGCGGGATGTAAATTGCCAACAGCCACTCAGGAGAAGTGTATGGTGTTTCCCGGAACACCGAAAAAACAAAGCAACGGAGCCTACGGCATTTCCACTTATGGTCCTATAGCTTAGGGAAATTAAAATCAAAAACACACAGCCACCCCAAAGTGTCGGACGGCTCTGTTTACAAGAACCTCGTCTACGGCACAAGTTAAATATCCCAGAATGTGAAAAATGGATAAAGAAGTTGTGGTACGTACGTACAATGGAATATCACTCAGCAATGAAATCTATGTCATCAGGCCCGTCGCGGCATAATGAGTGGATTCAGGTACGATGATTCTAAGGGAAATAAGTCACACAGAAAATGAAACATCATAAGATATCACTAATACACGGAATGTAAACTTGGCTACACATGAACTGAATTACAAAACAGAACAGGGTCTCAAATTTAGAAAACCAACTTATGCTTGCTTAAGGGGAAAGGTGAGTTGGGGTGCTGCATAAAACCAGAGATAGAAATTAGCACAGATACCTTTCCATAAGCCAAATATGTAATAGTCAAGACCTACCCCTTGCTCAACGAAATGGACTAAACACCCCATATTCAACGCCTAGGAATACACCTGACTAGTAAGAATCTTCAAACCCATGGATTTATATGTCTCCGTAAGAGAATGAAGCATGTGTACAGCGGCATGAATGCAGCAGAGAAAATCCGATAAATCCCATTATCAAAATGAATTACACAAACAAAACCCAGGGACAGTGAGATAGAGAGCAATTCTTAAATAATTCATTCAGGGCTTGTGATGCAACCTGGATTTACCACATCTACACCCAGAGCTGAGTGAGACATAAGGTTGGGCACTTCGGGCTGATAGCATTGGTGAGGTTCGATGAGCAAATGCAGACCCTTTGAAGTCATACAGCATGGTACCCATTCCATGGGTCCCAACTCTCCAAGTTTAAGGGATTCTTCCTTCAGCTAAAACATGCATGGGAAACACACAGTATGGTGCACCGTGTGACTGGCAAACGTTTTCAAATGCATCTCAGTTTTCGTCCCCTTTTACTCGGGTTCACCATTCCAGACCCTTTACGAACACTCTCCCCACTTGGAGAGTCAGTGCCTTTAACCTCCTGTTGGGCAGAGTTTGCAATTTCTGCGCAAGATGAAAAGGAATAGGGAGAACGAATGAGAGACTAGCTCTAGGTGTCTGCACGGGCAAATTTAACGCTCATTTCCCACCAGGAAGAGGAATTAACCAAAGGCTCAGCATGCCGTGCCGGAACCAGATTAGGGCCTGAGGCAATCCTGTGGGTTTGCGGCCAGCTCACAAGATAGCGAGATGAAGAAAGGAGCTCAGGGGCACTGTAACTCACAAACCTGCAGAGTTATAAATGACAGCTATCGTCCAAAAATATATTGAAGGAAGGCTGCGAAGACGACTTGTAAGCGGGACAGATTTGCAGGAAAACGATTTCAGGGGGTAGACGGGAATTGCATTTAAAGCATAGGAAAAGAGGCAGAACGTCGACAATGATGCTCTTGGTCAAAAAGGGCGTATGCGTTTTTTCCTGAATATATTCAGGAAAAAACGCATACGCCCTTTTTGGCCAACCAAGCAAGCACGTTAAAGAAATCTGCACTACAATGAAGTCTCACTGCCCCCCGGTCAAAAGGGCCATCTGAAAAAAGTGTAAAATCCAGAAAGGCAGCACAGGCCATGGAGAACAGGGAGCCTTGTTATGCTGATGGGCGGGATGTAAATTGCCAACAGCCACTCTGGAGAAGTGTATGGTGTTTCCCGGAACACCGAAAAAACAAAGCTACGGAGCCTACGGCACTTCCACTTATGGTCCTATAGCTTAGGGAAATTAAAATCAAAAACACACAGCCACCCCAAAGTGTCGGAAGGCTGTGTTTACAAGAACCTCGTCTACGGTACAAGTTAAATATCCCAGAATGTGAAAAATGGATAAAGAAGTTGTGGTACGTACGTACAATGGAATATCATTCAGCAATGAAATCTATGTAATCAGGCCGGTCGCGGCATAATGAGTGGATTCAGGTACGATGATTCTAAGTGAAATAAGTCACACAGAAAATGAAACATCATAAGATATCACTAATACACGGAATGTAAACTTGGCTACACATGAACTGAATTACAAAACAGAACAGGGTCTCAAATTTAGAAAACCAACTTATGCTTGCTTAAGGGGAAAGGTGAGTTGGGGTGCTGCATAAAACCAGAGATAGAAATTAGCACAGATACCTTTCCATAAGCCAAATATGTAATAGTCAAGACCTACCCCTTGCTCAACGAAATGGACTAAACACCACATATTCAACGCCTAGGAATACACCTGACTAGTAAGAATCTTCAAACCCATGGATTTATATGTCTCCGTAAGAGAATGAAGCGTGTGTACAGCGGCATGAATGCAGCAGAGAAAATCCGATAAATCCCATTATCAAAATGAATTACACAAACAAACCCAAGGACAGTGAAATAGAGAGCAATTCTTAAATAATTCATTCAGGGCTTGTGATGCAACCTGGATTTACCACATCTACACCCAGAGCTGAGTGAGACATAAGATTGGGCACTTCGGGCTGATAGCATTGGTGAGGTTCGATGAGCAAATGCAGACCCTTTGAAGTCATACAGCATGGTACCCATTCCATGGATCCCAACTCTCCAAGTTTAAGGGATTCTTCCTTCAGCTAAAACATGCATGGGAAACCCACAGTATGGTGCACCGTGTGACTGGCAAACGTTTTCAAATGCATCTCAGTTTTCGTCCCCTTTCACTCGGGTTCACCATTCCAGACCCTTTACGAACACTCTCCCCACCTGGAGAGTCAGTGCCTTTAACCTCCTGTTGGGCACAGTTTGCAATTTCTGCGCAAAATGAAAAGGAATAGGGAGAACGAATGAAAGACTAGCTCTAGGTGTCTGCACGGGCAAATTTAACGGTCATTTCCCACCAGGAAGAGGAATTAACCAAAGGCTCAGCATGCCGTGCAGGAACCAGATTAGGGCCTGAGGCAATCCTGTGGGTTTGCGGCCAGCTCACAAGATAGCGAGTTGAAGAAATGAGCTCAGGGGCACTGTAACTCACAAACCTGCAGAGTTATAAATGACAGCTATCGTCCAAAAATATATTGAAGGAAGGCTGCGAAGACGACTTGTAAGTGGGGCAGAATTGCAGTAAAACGATTTCAGGGGGTAGACGGGAATTGCATTTAAAGCATAGGAAAAGAGGCAGAACGTCGACAATGATGCTCTTGGCCAAAAAGGGCGTATGCGTTTTTTCCTGAATATATTCAGGAAAAAACGCATACGCCCTTTTTGGCCAACCAAGCAAGCATGTTAAAGAAATCTGCACTACAATGAAGTCTCACTGCCCCCCGGTCAAAAGGGCCATCTGAAAAAAGTGTAAAATCCAGAAAGGCAGCACAGGCCATGGAGAACAGGGAGCCTTGTTATGCTGATGGGCGGGATGTAAATTGCCAACAGCCACTCTGGAGAAGTGTATGGTGTTTCCCGGAACACCGAAAAAACAAAGCTACGGAGCCTACGGCACTTCCACTTATGGTCCTATAGCTTAGGGAAATTAAAATCAAAAACACACAGCCACCCCAAAGTGTCGGAAGGCTGTGTTTACAAGAACCTCGTCTACGGTACAAGTTAAATATCCCAGAATGTGAAAAATGGATAAAGAAGTTGTGGTACGTACGTACAATGGAATATCACTCAGCAATGAAATCTATGTAATCAGGCCGGTCGCGGCATAATGAGTGGATTCAGGTACGATGATTCTAAGTGAAATAAGTCACACAGAAAATGAAACATCATAAGATATCACTAATACACGGAATGTAAACTTGGCTACACATGAACTGAATTACAAAACAGAACAGGGTCTCAAATTTAGAAAACCAACTTATGCTTGCTTAAGGGGAAAGGTGAGTTGGGGTGCTGCATAAAACCAGAGATAGAAATTAGCACAGATACCTTTCCATAAGCCAAATATGTAATAGTCAAGACCTACCCCTTGCTCAACGAAATGGACTAAACACCACATATTCAACGCCTAGGAATACACCTGACTAGTAAGAATCTTCAAACCCATGGATTTATATGTCTCCGTAAGAGAATGAAGCGTGTGTACAGCGGCATGAATGCAGCAGAGAAAATCCGATAAATCCCATTATCAAAATGAATTACACAAACAAACCCAAGGACAGTGAAATAGAGAGCAATTCTTAAATAATTCATTCAGGGCTTGTGATGCAACCTGGATTTACCACATCTACACCCAGAGCTGAGTGAGACATAAGATTGGGCACTTCGGGCTGATAGCATTGGTGAGGTTCGATGAGCAAATGCAGACCCTTTGAAGTCATACAGCATGGTACCCATTCCATGGGTCCCAACTCTCCAAGTTTAAGGGATTCTTCCTTCAGCTAAAACATGCATGGGAAACCCACAGTATGGTGCACCGTGTGACTGGCAAACGTTTTCAAATGCATCTCAGTTTTCGTCCCCTTTCACTCGGGTTCACCATTCCAGACCCTTTACGAACACTCTCCCCACCTGGAGAGTCAGTGCCTTTAACCTCCTGTTGGGCACAGTTTGCAATTTCTGCGCAAAATGAAAAGGAATAGGGAGAACGAATGAAAGACTAGCTCTAGGTGTCTGCACGGGCAAATTTAACGGTCATTTCCCACCAGGAAGAGGAATTAACCAAAGGCTCAGCATGCCGTGCAGGAACCAGATTAGGGCCTGAGGCAATCCTGTGGGTTTGCGGCCAGCTCACAAGATAGCGAGTTGAAGAAATGAGCTCAGGGGCACTGTAACTCACAAACCTGCAGAGTTATAAATGACAGCTATCGTCCAAAAATATATTGAAGGAAGGCTGCGAAGACGACTTGTAAGTGGGGCAGAATTGCAGTAAAACGATTTCAGGGGGTAGACGGGAATTGCATTTAAAGCATAGGAAAAGAGGCAGAACGTCGACAATGATGCTCTTGGCCAAAAAGGGCGTATGCGTTTTTTCCTGAATATATTCAGGAAAAAACGCATACGCCCTTTTTGGCCAACCAAGCAAGCATGTTAAAGAAATCTGCACTACAATGAAGTCTCACTGCCCCCCGGTCAAAAGGGCCATCTGAAAAAAGTGTAAAATCCAGAAAGGCAGCACAGGCCATGGAGAACAGGGAGCCTTGTTATGCTGATGGGCGGGATGTAAATTGCCAACAGCCACTCTGGAGAAGTGTATGGTGTTTCCCGGAACACCGAAAAAACAAAGCTACGGAGCCTACGGCACTTCCACTTATGGTCCTATAGCTTAGGGAAATTAAAATCAAAAACACACAGCCACCCAAAAGTGTCGGACGGCTCTGTTTACAAGAACCTCGTCTACGGTACAAGTTAAATATCCCAGAATGTGAAAAATGGATAAAGAAGTTGTGGTACGTACGTACAATGGAATATCACTCAGCAATGAAATCTATGTCATCAGGCCCGTCGCGGCATAATGAGTGGATTCAGTTACGATGATTCTAAGTGAAATAAGTCACACAGAAAATGAAACATCGTAAGATATCACTACTACACGGAATGTAAACTTGGCTACACATGAACTGAATTACAAAACAGAACAGGGTCTCAAATTTAGAAAACCAACTTATGCTTGCTTAAGGGGAAAGGTGAGTTGCGGTGCTGCATAAAACCAGAGATAGAAATTAGCACAGATACCTTTCCATAAGCCGAATATGTAATAGTCAACACCTACCCCTTGCTCAACGAAATGGACTAAACACCCCATATTCAACGCCTAGGAATACACCTGACTAGTAAGAATCTTCAAACCCATGGATTTATATGTCTCCGTAAGAGAATGAAGCGTGTGTACAGCGGCATGAATGCAGCAGAGAAAATCCGATAAATCCCATTATCAAAATGAATTACACAAACAAAACCCAAGGACAGTGAAATAGAGAGCAATTCTTAAATAATTCATTCAGGGCTTGTGATGCAACCTGGATTTACCACATCTACACCCAGAGCTGAGTGAGACATAAGGTTGGGCACTTCGGGCTGATAGCATTGGTGAGGTTCGATGAGCAAATGCAGACCCTTTGAAGTCATACAGCCTGGTACCCATTCCATGGGTCCCAACTCTCCAAGTTTAAGGGATTCTTCCTTCAGCTAAAACATGCATGGGAAACCCACAGTATGGTGCACCGTGTGACTGGCAAACGTTTTCAAATGCATCTCAGTTTTCGTCCCCTTTTACTCTGGTTCACCATTCCAGACCCTTTACGAACACTCTCCCCACCTGGAGAGTCAGTGCCTTTAACTTCCTGTTGGGCACAGTTTGCAATTTCTGCGCAAAATGAAAAGGAATAGGGAGAACCAATGAGAGACTAGCTCTAGGTGTCTGCATGGGCAAATTTAACGCTCATTTCCCACCAGGAAGAGGAATGAACCAAAGGCTCAGCATGCCGTGCAGGAACCAGATTAGGGCCTGAGGCAATCCTGTGGGTTTGCGGCCAGCTCACAAGATAGCGAGTTGAAGAAATGAGCTCAGGGGCACTGTAACTCACAAACCTGCAGAGTTATATATGACAGCTATCGTCCAAAAATATATTGAAGGAAGGCTGCGAAGACGACTTGTAAGTGGGGCAGAATTGCAGGAAAACGATTTCAGGGGGTAGACGGGAATTGCATTTAAAGCATAGGAAAAGAGGCAGAACGTCGACAATGATGCTCTTGGCCAAAAAGGGCGTATGCGTTTTTTCCTGAATATATTCAGGAAAAAACGCATACGCCCTTTTTGGCCAACCAAGCAAGCATGTTAAAGAAATCTGCACTACAATGAAGTCTCACTGCCCCCCGGTCAAAAGGGCCATCTGAAAAAAGTGTAAAATCCAGAAAGGCAGCACAGGCCATGGAGAACAGGGAGCCTTGTTATGCTGATGGGCGGGATGTAAATTGCCAACAGCCACTCTGGAGAAGTGTATGGTGTTTCCCGGAACACCGAAAAAACAAAGCTATGGAGCCTACGGCACTTCCACTTATGGTCCTATAGCTTAGGGAAATTAAAATCAAAAACACACAGCCACCCCAAAGTGTCGGACGGCTCTGTTTACAAGAACCTCGTCTACGGTACAAGTTAAATATCCCAGAATGTGAAAAATGGAGAAAGAAGTTGTGGTACATACGTACAATGGAATATCACTCAGCAATGAAATCTAGGTTATCAGGCCCGTCGCGGCATAATGAGTGGATTCAGGTACGATGATTCTAAGTGAAATAAGTCACACAGAAAATGAAACATCATAAGATATCACTACTACACGGAATGTAAACTTGGCTACACATGAACTGAATTACAAAACAGAACAGGGTCTCAAATTTAGAAAACCAACTTATGCTTGCTTAAGGGGAAATGTGAGTTGCGGTGCTGCATAAAACCAGAGATAGAAATTAGCACAGATACCTTTCCTTAAGCCAAATATGTAATAGTCAACACCTACCCCTTGCTCAACGAAATGGACTAAACACCCCATATTCAACGCCTAGGAATACACCTGACTAGTAAGAATCTTCAAACCCATGGATTTATATGTCTCCGTAAGAGAATGAAGCGTGTGTACAGCGGCATGAATGCAGCAGAGAAAATCCGATAAATCCCATTATCAAAATGAATTACACAAACAAAACCCAAGGACAGTGAAATAGAGAGCAATTCTTAAATAATTCATTCAGGGCTTGTGATGCAACCTGGATTTACCACATCTACACCCAGAGCTGAGTGAGACATAAGGTTGGGCACTTTGGGCTGATAGAATTGGTGAGGTTCGATGAGCAAATGAAGACCCTTTGAAGTCATACAGCATGGTACCCATTCCATGGGTCCCAACTCTCCAAGTTTAAGGGATTCTTCCTTCAGCTAAAACATGCATGGGAAACCCACAGTATGGTGCACCGTGTGACTGGCAAACGTTTTCAAATGCATCTCAGTTTTCGTGCCCTTTTACTCGGGTTCACCATTCCAGACCCTTTACGAACACTCTCCCCACTTGGAGAGTCAGTGCCTTTAACCTCCTGTTGGGCACAGTTTGCAATTTCTGCGCAAGATGAAAAGGAATAGGGAGAACGAAGGAGAGACTAGCTCTAGGTGTCTGCACGGGCAAATTTAACGCTCATTTCCCACCAGGAAGAGGAATTAACCAAAGCTCAGCATGCCGTGCCGGAACCAGATTAGGGCCTGAGGCAATCCTGTGGGTTTGCGGCCAGCTCACAAGATAGCAAGTTGAAGAAATGAGCTCAGGGGCACTGTAACTCACAAACCTGCAGAGTTATAAATGACAGCTATCGTCCAAAAATATATTGAAGGAAGGCTGCGAAGACGACTTGTAAGCGGGACAGATTTGCAGGAAAACGATTTCAGGGGGTAGACGGGAATTGCATTTAAGGCATAGGAAAAGAGGCAGAACGTCGACAATGATGCTCTTGGCCAGAAAGGGCGTATGCGTTTTTTCCTGAATATATTCAGGAAAAAAGGCATACGCCCTTTTTGGCCAACCAAGCAAGCATGTTAAAGAAATCTGCACTACAATGAAGTCTCACTGCCCCCCGGTCAAAAGGGCCATCTGAAAAAAGTGTAAAATCCAGAAAGGCAGCACAGGCCATGGAGAACAGGGAGCCTTGTTATGCTGATGGGCGGGATGTAAATTGCCAACAGCCAGTCTGGAAAAATGTATGGTGTTTCCCGGAACATCTAAAAAACAAAGCAACGGAGCCTACGGCAATTCCCCTTATGGTCCTATAGCTTAGGAAAATTAAAATCAAAAACACACAGCCACCCAAAAGTCTCGGGCGGCTCTGTTTACAAGAACCTCTTCTACGGTACAAGTTAAATATCCCAGAATGTGAAAAATGGATAAAGAAGTTGTGGTACGTACGTACAATGGAATATCACTCAGCAATGAAATCTATGTCATCAGGCCTGTCACGGCATAATGAGTGGATTCAGGTACGATGATTCTAAGTGAAATAAGTCACACAGAAAATGAAACATCATAAGATATCACTAATACATGGAATGTAAACTTGGCTACACATGAACTGAATTACAAAACAGAACAGGGTCTCAAATTTAGAAAACCAACTTATGCTTGCTTAAGGGGAAAGGTGAGTTGCGGTGCTGCATAAAACCAGAGATAGAAATTAGCACAGATACCTTTCCTTAAGCCAAATATGTAATAGTCAAGACCTACCCCTTGCTCAACGAAATGGACTAAACACCCCATATTCAACGCCTAGGAATACACCTGACTAGTAAGAATCTTCAAACCCATGGATTTATATGTCTCCGTAAGAGAATGAAGCGTGTGTACAGCGGCATGAATGCAGCAGAGAAAATCCGATAAATCCCATTATCAAAATGAATTACACAAACAAAACCCAAGGACAGTGAAATAGAGAGCAATTCTTAAATAATTCATTCAGGGCTTGTGATGCAACCTGGATTTACCACATCTACACCCAGAGCTGGGTGAGACATAAGGCTGGACCCTTCGCGCTGATACCTTTGGTGAGGCTCGGTGAGCAAATGCAGACGTTTGAAGGCATACTGCATGGTACCCATTCCATGGGTCCCAACTCTCCAGGTTTAAGGGATTCTTCTTTCAGCTAAAACATGCATGAGAAACGCAGAGTATATTCCACCATGTGATTGCGAAACGTTTTCAAATGCATCTCAGTTTTTGTGCCCTGGTACTCGGGTTCACCATTCCAGACGCTTTACTAACACTCTCCCCACTTGGAGAGTCAATGCCTTTAACATCCTGTTCAGCACAGTTTGCAATTTCTGAGCAAGATGAACAGGAATAGGGAGAACCAATGAGAGACTAGCTGTAGGGGCCTGCACGGGCAAGTGTAACGACCATTTCCCACCAGGAAGAGGAATTAACCAAAGGGTCAGCGTGCCCTGCCAGAAACAGATTAGCACCTGAAGCATTCCTGCGGTTTTCGGCCAGCTCACAAGAAAGCGAGTTGAAGAAAGGAGCTCAGGGGCACTCTAATTCACAAACCTGCAGAGTTATGAATGACAGCTATCGTCCAAAAATATATTGAAGTAAGTCTGCGAAGAGGATTGGAAAGGGGGGCAGCATTTGAGGAAAACTATTTCAGGGGGTAGACTGGAATTGCACTTAAAGCATAGGAAATGAGGCAGAATGTCGACAATGATGCACTTTGCCAAAAAGGGCGTATGCATTTTTTCCTGAATATATTCAGGAAAAAACGCATACACCCTTGATGGCCAACCAAGCAAGCCTGTAAAGGAAATCTGCACCAAGGGCAGAAAGCTGTTGGGGGGATGGTGGTGTGAAGAGTTGAGAGATTGGGATTGACATGTATACATTTATATGTATAAAATAGATAACCAATAAGAACCTGCTGTATAAAAAATAAGATTAAAAATTAAAAAAAATAAAATTAAAAAGTAAAACAGAAAAAATATTCTTCCCTCCACATACATGTATTTATATGAATAAATTATTTCTATGGTTATATTTGTAAATGCAAAAAAGAGGAATGAAATCTACCTTGAACCAAAAACGAAAAATAGAAAAAACAAACAGAATCCACAAGTTACACAGAGGAAACCCGTATCAGGACACTTGCTCCAGTTGTAAACAATTCTGAAGTTGGTCAGTGGTGGGGAATCATCTCCCATACAGCCAGCAGGCCCCACGCAACAAGCGTCCTCATTGCAAAGCTGGGGGACCGTGCTGAGGCATCTGTGAGTAAACGTGGTCCGAGCCCCAGGCCAGCTGCTGCTGAAATGTTCCCACCCTTCCCAGATAAAACACCTGAATATGTTCAAGGACTTGAAAGCCTAGAGGAAGGGCAATGGAGCCACACGAGTGATTGCATGCCAGCCAACTTGGTGCCTGCAGGCCAGCCAGGATGATCCTGGCCCTGGGTACTCTTCTGGAAGCTTTCCATTTCCCTGCCTGAGATACCCCTGCTGTCCCGGCCCCCACTGATTTCTTCCTTCCTCACGTCTGCCCAGGGAGAAATTCCAGCGCCAGGTATGGGTGACACATCCTCTTCTTTAGCAGGTGGCATCTTGACAACTGCTGCAGAAAGTCCAGCAGAGCCCCACTCACACTGGGCCACCCACAACGCCGTGACCTGTCACTCCCTCCCACCAGCCCAGCCCCGAGACTGCTGACAGGGCAGAGAAAATGGCGTCAGGCACAGCTGCAGGGGTTCTTGCTGCCTGGAGCGGTGTTTATATTGATCTCAAAACAGGCACACCTGGGGAGGGCTGGCCGGCATGGTCAGGCTGCCCAGGTCAGCCAATCATCACCCCTCAGGGTCTCACAGTTGCAGAAAATGGAACTTGCTGAATCGGCCAGGTCCAAGGAACAGGTGTGGGCTCTTGAGAGTCAGGATAGACAATGGGCTGCAGCTCTGGCTTGTATTCTAATCATTTTATCTGGCCCATGAGTGGGAGACAGCTTCAAGAAAACCCTGGCCTAATAAGAGGACCCCAGGAGTCAGGGAGAGGAGGGGTGGGTGGTGGGTGGTGGGTGGAGACAGAGGCCTGGTGCCCCGGGTGCAGTGGAAGTCTCTGGAAGACCAGGTGGTGGCAGGCCGTACAGAGTGATGCCCAGGGTCACAGACCTGTCGGAGTTGCTATTTGTTAGTTCAAGTCCTGCTCTGAGGTGCTCTGTGTCAGATCTGAGTGACAGGTGAGCTGAGAGTGCTCTGCAATGAGGGCAATGTGCACGGTTCCTGTGTGCCCTGCCCTGCCACAGTACCTGCAAGTGTAGCTCTGTATCCTGGGAGGGAGCTGACCACGAGAGCCCCATGGGCTGCAGGGGACCTGCCCAGGGAACCCCATATCCTGGGATGGGCCTGACCATGAGAGCCCCATGGGCTGGTGTGGAGGTGGGGTACCTGCCCAGGTGAGCTCCATATCCTGAGATTGGCCTGACCACGAGAGCCCCATGGGCTGCCAGGGGCCTGGTAAAGATGTCAGGATCGTCAGTGAAGCCACCGAGTATATACCTCCAGTAGTTCCTAATTCCTACACCCTGCTGGTCATTCTACCAACCACCAGGAGACGGTATTCTGTATTAGTCTTCAATGATGCCTTCTTTTGTATGCCATTAGTCCCAGAGTCACAAGAAATTTTGGCTTGTAAGTGGCAGGACTCAACATACAACTAAAACAATACATCCAGGCCGTCTTGCCCCAAGTGTTCAAAAATTCCCACACCATCTTTGGGGAAAGCTTAGCTAAAGACGTAAAAGTTCTACCTCTGGAAAAGGAAACACTCCTTCAATATGCTGACGACATTCTGATCACCAGCCCTACTAAGGAGGCCTCTGAACTACCAAGCCAATAAAGGATACAAGTTGTCCAAGAAAAAGCTCAAATATCACAGACTACGGTGACCTGCCTGGGCTTCATTCTCACAGAAGGTCGGAGAAGCTCATCCCAGGAAAGGGAAGAAACAATTTACAGCCTTACCCCTTTCTAAAACTAGAAGACAGCTTAGGGGTTCCTGGGGAGGCCAGAGTTTGCTGCTTCTGGATCCCTAACTACAGTCTACTAGCTGGGCCTCTATATGAAACACTGAAAGGAAAAGATGATGATCCTTTTGAATAGAATCCAGAAGTGGCCTTTCAAGAATGGAAAGAGCAGTCAATTCAGACCCTTGCCCTGGAACTCCCTAATTTAGCTAAACCCTTTGACCTTTACATTCCTGGTGAAAGGTGAATTGCCATTGGAGTATTAGTGCAAAACCTGGGACCACTTGAAATGGAACAATGCAAGAATGCCATCCAGGTAGGATAAACTATAGTCACCAAGGGGCTTGGCCCACTGCAACATCTGGCCAACATACTGGCGGTATCTAAAAACCTGGAAATCAGCAGCTCAAAAGGCCACCTCCCTCCTAAGGGAAAAGGACCCCACGTGGAGTTCCTAACCCCCAACCATGCCCTGAGGTTGCAGGGTTTGCTCCGTGGGCACACTGACCTCCAGTGAGGAAGCCCTCCTACTCCAACATCCAGAGAGATATCCGGGGGCAACGGGGCACCATGACGACACATGTGACCATCACTTGACCTGGAGTTTCTCTCATAAAACAACAAGAGTGTGTCACAAAAGAGTAGACTACTGCTTGCAGGACTTACTGCACCCAGAGGGGAGGTAATAATCTTGGCAGGGGAACCGTATATCACGCTGTCACCATAGAAAAGCCTACAGACACCGTGATGATGGTGACCAGTAAGACCGGCTGGACTCCTGTTTACTTCAAAAGGCTGTTGACTCAGTGGCCATCATGGTCCTTCATCACAACTGACCCTGGACTGTCCGGGAGTTGAGCAGGCAGGGTCCTGACACCTGGTGCTGTTTTTACGTTAATTCAGAGGCCTAATTGAAGAAAGTGCAGACTACTAGTCAGAGCATCTAGGCTGGCAGAAACGGTCAGCCTAAAGTGTCTGAACAAATGTGTGGCGGGGTGAAAGTGGACCTCACAGCGTCACTGCACATTTCCTTCCCGGACCCTTAAAGGTCATTAGAATCTATAACACTTCCAATGCTCATGCTCAGGCAGATGAACAGGGAGGCTGGAGGCCTGGGGACAATCAACGTCACCTAGAGGCTGCTGGGGAGAAGTTCTGACCCTCGCCCACGGGTATAAGGGCTCCTAACTCAGCACTCAGCAGTTACAGAAGAAGGGTCTGCACCCTCAGCACTCCAAGAATGAGGAAGAGGACAAAAGGCAGAAGAGGGGTTTGTCCCAGGCAAAGCCCATTAAAAATCCCTGGGAGATAAAAATAGAATCTGGGCAATAAAATAAAGTCTAACTTTTTTATCCTTTGTGCTTTGTCTAATTTCATGTGCTCCTAGGGTCCCGCATACAGAGGTTCCACACCCGGCACTTCAGACCAGATTTCCTAGTACAGAATGGCTGGGTCGACACATCAGGTTCTGGGGCCCAGTGCAGACTCCGCGATATAGAGCCTGAGCTGCAGCCAACAGGGCCCTCGAGAGCTCTGCCCCCTCCCTCCCACTGAATCTGACAGGATCTCTACACAGCAGCCCAGCCCACAGCCCACGGGGTAGCACATGCTCTCACCTCTCCATTCTCTGATCAAAATATAAAGTTTCCTTTGCTTCTGAACCAAACTCAGTCTCGATCTTTTGGCTCCAATGACACTGGGCGTGGGGACACTTGTTGGGGTCCACTCTGGAGGATCAGTAACAGAAATTGAGAACGTTGTAACTTCAATGAACAGATGTGTCAGCCAAACTATAATTAACATAGAACAGTGTATAAGGCTCGGGTAAAATAAGATGTTTCTAACACTTCCATTTGATATTTCCATCACTTTATAATAAGCAAGTTCAGTGAAAAGGTTTGTCTTATTTGTCAGGTCAATATTAGAGAAGCGAAGTGATTTCTTTCCAAGGATGTACATCTAATAATCTTGGTTAAAGCTTCAATCTTGGTTTAAATGCTTTTCCATTGAAAATGATACCTCTCATTCAGCTCCCCCATTTCTGAGAAGTATAAAATCTTATAATTTATTATTACCAAAGTGGAAAGGTGGGAGGAGGGATAAATTAACAGTTTGGGATTAACACATACACACTGCTATGTATAAAATAGATCGTCAACAAGGAACTACTCTATAGCACAGGGAACTACACTCAATATTTTGCAATAACCTATAAGGGGAAATAATCTGAAAAAGAATAGATATTTTTATTGACATCATCTATCAATGACAGTTAAAATGGAACCTAAGGGAAGCCGGTGGTCAGTGCTTCTGACCCTGAAGACTTCAATCATCTAAAGTTTGGACTCTGCCTACTTCCCAAGGCCCTTAATGAACATATGTGTAGCCGTAGCTTAAAAAATTCCCCAGTTTGGGTAGCGGAGAGACACTGATTTTGAAAAAGCCCTGGTGTTCTCCTCACATGAACGGGACACTTCCTACAGCTAAAACATGCCTGTCACACCCAGAGGATGGTATATCGTCTGATCGGGAAGAGTTTGGAAAAGGCATCTCATCTCCTCATCTCCTGGTGCTCGGGTTCACCACTCCGGCGTCTTTACTAACAGTCTCCCCACTTGGAGATGTCAGCACTGTCAACATCCTGTTGCACACAGTTTGGAATTTGTCCAAGGATGAAGCAGAAGGAGGAGGAACAATGAGAGACAAGTCCTAGGTTTTCGGACAGACATATGTCACTCTAATTTCCAATCAGGAAGACGAATTGACCAAAGGCTAGGGTTGCCCATGGAAACAGAATAGGGCTTGAGGAAATCCCGCTGCTTTGTGGCCAGTTCCCATAAACACAAGTTGAAAAATGGAACTCAGGGCCGCTAAAATTCACGAAACTGCAGAGTTGAAAATATCTATCACTGAAAAATGTCTTGAGGAAAGTCAGAGAAAAGGACTTGTAAGCAACGGAGAATGGCAGGAAAGGGATTGGATGAGGTAGAAAGGACTCGCCATTAAGCACAAGAAAAGGGGCTGAACATTGCCAACATTGCAGTTGGCCAAAAAGGGTGTATGCATCTTTTTCTGTATATATTCAAGAAAAGGGCATACACTTTTTTAGCCAACCAAACAGGTGGGCACTGGAAATCAATACTACAAAACATATCACTTCGCATCAGTCAGAAGAGCCTTCCTCATAAAGTGTAAACACCAGAAATGCAGGACAGGGCAAGGAGAAAAGGGAGCCCTGTGAGGCTTATAGTGGAAATGTATATTGCCAACGGTCACTCTGGAAAAGTGTATTGTGATTACTAAAGCATCTAAAAAATGAGCTACAGAGCACAGGGCACTTGCACTCATGGACGTATATCTTGGGAAAAAGAAAAATCGAGAGGACACAGGCACCCCAATGTTTACCGCCTCTCTGTTTAATATATCCTCGATTAGGATATAATTTATATGTCTCTGGAGGGAAAAAATGGACAGAGGTGTGGCACTTATGTAGAGTGGAATATTACTCAGCCTGAAAATCAATGAAACATGGCCAGTTGTAACAACCCCAGAGGAGTTACGTATGATCATTTGAAGTCACATAATTCAAAAAGACAAAGACATACGATATTACTAATACATGGAATGTAAACGTGGCTACAAATGAACTGAATTACAAAAGAGAACGGGGTCTCAAATTTAGAAAACCAACTTATGCTTGCTTAAGGACCAAGGAGAGTTGGGGTGCTGCATAAAACCAGAGATTGAAATTAGCACAGATACCGTTCCATAAGCCAAATATGTAATAGAAAAAACCTACTTCCTGGTCAACGAAATGGACTCAACACCCCATATTCAGTGCCTAGGAATATACAGGATGAGTAAGAGTCTTAATACCTATGGATTTATATGTCTCCATAAGAGAATCAAGCGTGTGTACAGTGACAAAAACGCAGCAGTGAAAATCAGCTAAATCCCATTATCAAAATAAATTTCAAAAACAAAAAAAATGACAGTGAAATAGAGAGCAATTCTTAAATAATTCATTCAGGGCTTGTGATGCAACCTGCATTTACCTCATCTACACCCAGAGCTGAGTGAGACATAAGGTTGGACACTTCGGGCTGACAGCATGGATGAGGTTCGATGAGCAAATGCAGACCGTTTGTAGTCATACTGCATAGTACCCATTCCATGGGTCCCAACTCTCCAGGTTTAAGGGATTCTTCCTTCAGCTAAAACATGCATGGGAAACCCACAGTATGGTGCACCGTGTGACCGGAAAACGTTTTCAAATGAATCTCAGTTTTCGTCCCCTTTTACACGGGTTCACCATTCCAGACCCTTTACTAACACTCTCCCCACTTGGAGAGTCAGTGCCTTTAACCTCCTGTTTGGCACAGTTTGCAATTTCTGCGCAAGATGTACAGGAATAGGGAGAACCAATGAGAGACTAGCTGTAGGTGTCTGCAGGGGCAAATTTAACGCTCATTTCCCACCAGGAAGAGGAATTAACCAAAGGCTCAGCATGCCGTTCCGGAATCAGATTAGGGCCTGAAGCAAACCTCCGGGTTTGTGGCCAGCTCACAAGAAAGCGAGTTGAAGAAAGGAGCTCAGGGACACTATAATTCACAAAACTGCAGAGTTATAATTGACAGCTATCGTCCAAAAATATATTGAAGTTAGGCTGCGAAGATACTTGAAAGCGGGGCAGAATTGCAGGAAAACGATTTCAGGGGGTAGACTGGAATTGCATTTAAAGCATAGGAAAAGAGGCAGAACGTCGACAATGATGCTCTTGGGCAAAAAGAGCGTGTGCGTTTTTTCCTGAATATATTCAGGAAAAAACGCATACGCCCTTTTTGGCCAACCAAGCAAGCATGTTAAAGTAATCTGCACTACAATGAAGTCTCATCTCCCCCATGGTCAAAAGGGCCATCTGAAAAAAGTGTAAAATCCAGAAAGGCAGCACAGGCCATGGAGAACAGGAAGCCTTCTTATGCTGATGGGCGGGATGTAAATTGCCAACAGCCACTCTGGAGAAGTGTATGGTGTTTCCTCAAACACCTAAAAAAAAAAGCAACGGCGCCTACGGCACTTCCACTTATGGTCCTATAGTTTAGGGAAATTAAAATAAAAAAGACGCAGCCACCCCAAATTTTCGAATGGCTCTGTTTACAATATACTCATCTATGGTACAAGTTAAATATCCCAGAAAGCGGAAAATGGATAAAGAAGTTGTGCTACGAACGTACAATGGAATATCACACAGCAATGAAATCTATGTCTTCAGGCCCGTCGCGGCATAACGAGTGGATTCAGGTATGAAGAGTCTAAGTGAAATTAGTCACACAGAGAAAGAAACATCATAAGATACCACTAATACACGGAATGTAAACTTGGCTACACATGAACTGAATTACAAAACAGAACAGGGTCTCAAATTTAGCAAACCAACCAATGCTTGCTTAAGGCGAAAGGTGAGTTGGGGTGCTACATAAAACCAGAGATTGAAATTAGCACAGATACCGTTCCATAAGTCAAATATGCAATAGTCAAGACCTACTCCTTGCTCAATAAAATGGACTCAACACCCCAAATTCAACGCCTAGGAATATACCTGACTAGTAAGAATCTTAAAACCCATGGATTTATATGTCTCCATAAGACAATCAAGCGTGTGTACAGCGGTATAAACACAGCAGTGAAAATCCGATAAATCCCATTATCAAAATGAATTATAAAAACAAAACACAATGACAGTGAAATAGAAAGCAATTCTTAAATAATTCATTCAGGACTTGTGATGCAACCTGGATTTACCATATCTACACACAGAGCTGGGTGAGACATAAGGCTGGACACTTTGAGCTGATAGCATTGGTTAGGTTCGGTGAGCAAATGCAGACCCTTTGAAGTCATACTGCATGATACCCATTCCATGGGTCCCAACTCTCCAGGTTTAAGGGATTCTTCCTTTAGCTAAAACATGCATGGGAAACCCAGAGTATGGTCCCTGTGACTGCGCAACATTTTTAAATGCATGTAAGTTTTCGTCCCCTGATACTCGGGTTGACCATTCCGGACGGTATAATAACACTCTCCCCGCTTGGAGAGTCAGTGCCTTTAACCTCCTGTTTGACACAGTATGCAATTTCTGCGCAAGATGAAAAGTAATAGGGAGAAACAATGAGAGACTAGCTGTAGGTGTCTGCACGGGCAAATTTATGCTCATTTCCCTCCAGGAAGTGGAATTAACCAAAGGCTCAGCATGCCGGGCCGGAACCAGATTAGGGCCTGAAGCAATCCTGCGGTTTTGCGGCCAGCTCACAAGGAAACGAGTTGAAGAAAGGAGCTCAGGGGCACTGTCATTCACAAACCTGCAGAGTTATAAATGCCAACTATCGTCCAGAAATACATTGAAGAAGGCTGCGAAGAGGACTTGACAGCGGGGCAGAATTGCTGGAAAACGATTTCAGGGGGTAGACTGGAATTGCATTTAAAGCATAGAAAAGAGTCATAACGTCGACAATGATGCACTTGGCCAAAAAGGGCGTATGCGTTTTTAACTGAATATATTCAGGAAATAACGCATACGCACTTTTTGGCCAACCAAGCAAGCGTGTAAAGGAAATCTGCACTACAATGAAGTCTCACTGCCCCCCGGTCAAAAGGGCCTTCTGAAAAAAGTGTAAAATCCAGAAAGGCAGGACAGGCCATGGAGAACAGGGAGACTTGTTATGCTGATGGACGGGATATAAATTGCCAACATCCACTCTGGAGAAGTGTATGGTGTTTCCTGAAACACCTAAAAAGCAAAGCAACGGAGCCTACGGCACTTCCACTTATGGTCCTATAGCTTACGGAATTAAAATCAAAAACACACAGCCACCCCAAAGTTTCGGACGGCTCTGTTTACAAGAACACCGTCTGCGGAACAAGTTAAATATCCCAGAACGTTAAAAATGGATAAAGAAGTTGTGGTATGTACGTACAATGTAATATCACTCAGCAATGAAATCTATGTCATCAGGCCCGTCGCGGCATAATGAGTGGATTCAGGTACGATGATTCTAAGTGAAATAAGTCACACAGAAAATGAAACATCATAAGATATCACTAATACACGGAATGTAAACTTGGCTACACATGAACTGAATTACAAAACAGAACAGGGTCTCAAATTTAGAAAACCAACTTATGCTTGCTTAAGGGGAAAGGTGAGTTGGGGTGGTGCATCAAACCAGAGATAGAAATTAGCACAGATACCTTTCCATAAGCCAAATATGTCATAGTCAAAACCTACACCTTGCTCAACGAAATGGACTAAACACCCCATATTCAACGCCTAGGAATACACCTGACTAGTAAGAATCTTCAAACCCATGGATTTATATGTCTGCATAAGAGAATCAAGCGTGTGTACAACTGCATGAATGCAGCAGAGAAAATCCGATAAATCCCATTATCAAAATGAATTACAAAAACAAAACACAATGACACTGAAATAGAGAGCAATTCTTAAATAATTCATTCAGGGCTTGTAATGCACCCTGGATTTACCACATCTACACCCAGAGCTGAGTGAGACATAAGGTTGGACACTTCGTGCTGATAGCATTGGTGAGGTTCGATGAGCAAACGCAGACCCTTTGAAGTCATACTGCATGGTACCCATTCCATGGGTCCCAACTTTCCAGGTTTACAGGATTCTTCCTTCACCTAAATCATGCACCTGAATCCCAGAGTATGGTCCACCATGTGACTGGGAAGCGATTTTAAATGCCTCTCAGGTTTCGTCCCTTGGTACTCAGGTTCACCATTCCAGACGCTTTACTAACTCTCTCCCCACTTGGAGAGTCAGTGCCTTTAACCTCCTGTTGGGCACAGTTTGCAATATCTGCGCAAGATGAACAGGAATAGGGAGAACCAATGTGAGACTAGCTGTAGTTGTCTGCACGGGCAAATTTAACGCTCATTTCCCACCAGAAAAAGGAATTTTCCAAACGCTCAGCATGCTGTGCGGAAACCAGATTAGGGCCTGAAGCAATCCTGCGGTTTTGCGGCCAGCTCACAAGAAAGCTAGTTGAAGAAAGGAGCTCAGGGACACTGTAATTAACAAACCTGCAGAGTTATAAATGGCAGGTATCAAACAAAAATATATTGAAGTAAGGCTGCGAAGAGGACTTGAAAGTGGGGCAGAATTCCAGTAATATGATTTCAGGAGGTAGACGGGAAGTGCTCTGAAAGCATAGGAGAAGAGGCAGATTCTCGACAATGATGCACTTGGTCAAAAAGTGCATATGAGTTTTTTCAGGGCCCTCATTAAAGAGGGTAGGGGGCTCCCAGCATGCTTTCGTGGCCAACAGAGGGCCCACATCGCCAAGGCGATGTGAGCCAGCCAGGCAGGAGTGACCTCACATCAGAGGGCCCACCTCACAGAAGGGTAAGGAACCCAGCCAGGATCAGACTCTCACCAGAGTGCCCACATCAGCAAGGGGCTGTGAACCAGACAGGAGTGTCATCACACCCATGGGGCCACATCATCAAAGGTTGAGGTACCCAGGAAATGTGGCCTCAAACCAGAGGACCCACATCACCATGGGTCTCAGAGCGAGGCAGGCAGGATTAACCTCACAACACATGGCCCATTGTATAAAAAAGGTGAGGAATCCAGCAGTTGGAACATCCCAGCAGGCGTCCCAGAGCACCAGGGCTATGGGATCCAGGCAGTGATGAACTCACAACAGAGGTCCCTCATCATGAAACTGTGAGGAAACCAGCCGTTGTGACCTCAGAGCACAAGGCCCACATCCCCATGGGGAAGGGAACCAAGCAGGAGTGTCATCACACCAGTGGGCACACATCAGAAAATGTGGGGAGCCCAGCAGTTAGGGCCTGACGCCAGAGGGCTCTCATCACCGAGGAGAGGAGGCTCACAGCAGGCTCCAACTGCTACCAGAGGGCCGCCATCGCCAATGCGGGATGTGCCAGCCAGGCAGGAGTGACCTCAGAGCAGAGGGCCCACCACACAAAAGTGTGAGGAACCCAAAGAGGATCAGACTCTCACCACAGGGCCCACATCACCAAGGGAATGGGAACCAGGCTGGAGTGTCCTCACACCAGTGGGGCCTCATCACCGAAATGTGAGTGACCCAGCACACGTGGCTTCAAACCCGAGGACACATATCACCAAGGGGCTGGGAGTGAGGCAGGCAGGAGGAGCCTCAAAACATAGGGACCATAGAATAAAAATGGTGAGGTATCCCGCAGTTGGAACCTCCTAGCAGGCGGCCAGGAGCAGCGAGGCTATGGGATCCAGACCTGACTGAACTCAAAACAGAGTGCCCTCATCATGAAACTGTGAGCAACCCAGCCGTTGGGACCTCAGAGCAGAAGGCCCACATTCCCATGTGGCTGGGAACATGGCATAAGTGTACTCGCACCACAGGGCACACATCAGAGAATTTTGGAAGCCCAGAAGTTAGGGCCTGACGCCAGAGGGCCCTCATTACCAAGGGGAGGAGACTCCAAGCAGGCACCAACTCCCAACTGAGGGCCCATGTCGCCCAGGTGACGTGTGACAGCAAGGCAGGAGTGACCTCACAGCAGAGGGCCTACCTCACAGAAGGGTGAGGAACCCAGCCAGGATAAGACTCTCACCAGAAGGCCCACATCACCAATGGGATCAGAAACAGGCAGGACTGTCTTCACACCAGTGTGGCCACATCATAGAAAGGTGAGGAACCCAGCACATGTGGCCTAAACCCGAGGACCCACATCTCCAAGGGGCTCGGAGTGAGGCAGGCAGGAGGAGCCTCACAACACAGGGACCATAGGATAAAAAAGCTGAGGAAACTTGCAGTGTGAACCTCCCAGCAGGCGGCCCAGAGCACCAAGTCTATGCGATCCAGGCTGCAGTGAACTCACAGCAGAGGGCCCACATCATGAAACTGTGAGCAACCCAGACATTGGGACCTCAGAGCAGAGAGCCCACATCCCCATGGGGATGGGAACCTCGCAGGAGTGCCCTCGCACCACTTAGCACGTATCAGAAAATGTGGGTACCCAGCAGTTAGGGCCTGACGCAAGAGGGCCCTCATCACCGAGGGGAGGAAGCTCCCAGCAGGCTACAACTGCCACAAGAGGGCCAATGTTGCCCAGGCGGGGTATGCCAACCAGGCAGGAGTGACCTCACAGCAGAGGACCCACCTCACAGAAGGGTGAGGAACCCAAACAGGATCAGACTCTCACCAGAGGGCCCACATCATCAAGGGGATAGGAACCAGGCAGGAGTGTCCTCACACCATTGGGGCCACATCATCAAAAGGTGAGGGACCCAGCACACGTGGCCTCAAACCAGAGGACACACATCACCAAGGGGCTGGGAGTGAGGCAGGCAGGAGGAGTCTCAAAAAAGAGGGCCCATAGAAGAAAAAAGGTGAGGAATCCCGCAGTTGTAACGTCCCAGCAGGTGGCCAGGAGCAGCATGGCTATGGGATCCAGGCCGGAGTGAACTCACACCAGAGGGCCCTCATCATGAAACTGAGCAACCCACCGTTGGGACCTCAGAGCAGAAGGCCCACATTCCCATGGGGTTGTGAACTTGGCAGGAATGTACTCGCACCACAGGGCGCACATCAGAAAATTTTGGGAGCCCAGGAGTTAGGGCCTGATGCCAGAGGGCCCTCATTACCAAGGGGAGGAGACTCCCAGCAGGCACCAACTCCCACCAGATGGCCAACGTCACCAAGGCGGGGTGTGCCAGCTAGGCAGGACTGACCTCAGAGAAGAGGGCCTACCTCACAGAAGTGTGAGTAACACAACCAGGATCAGACTCTCACCGGAGGGCCCACATCACCAAGGAGATGGGAACCAAGCAGGAGTGTCCTCACACCAGTGGGGCCACATCAGCCAAAGGTGAGGAACCCAGCACATGTGGCCTCAAACCAGAGGACACACATCACCAAGGGGCTGGGAGTGAGGCAGGTGTCTGGAGGGGCACATTTAACTCTAATTTCCCACCAGGAAGAGGAATTAACCAAAGGCTCAGAGTGCCGTGCCGGACCCTGATTATGGCCTGAAGCAAACCTGCGGTTCTGTGGCCAGCTTTCAAGGAAACGAGTTAAGAAAGGAAATCACGGGCACTGTAATTCACAAACCTGCAGAGGTATAAATGACAGCTATTGGCAAAAATATATTGAAGTAAGTCTGCAAAGAGGACTTGAAAACGAGGCAGAATTGCAGGAATCATATTTCAGGAGGTAGATTGGAATTGCATTTAAAGCATGTGAAATGCGGCAGATCTTCGACAATGATGCACTTGGACAAAAGTGCATATACATTTTTTCCTGAATATATTCAGGAAAAAACGCATATGCCCTTTTTGGCCAACCAAGCACTCGAGCAATGGAAATCCGCACTACAATGAAGTCTTATTTCCCATTCGTCAAAAGGGCCATCTGAAAAAAGTGTAAAAACCAGAAACACAGGACAGGCCATGGAATAAAGGGAGCCTTGTTATGCTGATGGGTGGGATGTAAATTGCCAACAGACACTCTGGAGATGTTTATGGTGTATCCTGGAACATCTGACAAACAAAGCTACAGACCCTAGGGCACTTCCACTTTTGGCCCTATAGCTTTGGAAAATTAAAATCAAGAAGACACAGCCAACACAAAATTTAGGGCTGCTGTGTATACAAGAACCTCGAGTCCAGTACAAATTAAATATCCCAGAAAGAAAAAAATGGATAAAGGAGTTGTGCTACTTACGTACAACGGAATATCACTCAGCAATGAAATCAATGTCATCAGGACTGTAGCAGCAAATTGAGTGGATTTAAGTATGATGATTCTAAGAGAAATATGTCACACAGAGTAAGATAATTATCATAAGATATCACTAATAGAGAGAGTGTAAACTTGGCTACACATAAACTGAATTACAAAACCGAACAGAGTCTCACATTTAGATAAAAACTTATGCTTGCTTAACGGGAAAGTTGAGTTGGGGTGCTGTATAAAACCAGAGATTGAAATGAGCACACATACCGTTCCATAAGTCAAATATGTAATAGACAAGACCTACTCTTTGCTCAATGAAATAGACTCATCCAAGATGTATCACCTCACACCTGTTAGAATGGGCATCATCAGAAAATCTACAAACAACAAATGCTGGAAAGGGTGTGGAGATAAGGAACCCTCTTCCACTATTGTTGGGAATGTAAATTGATACAGTCACTGTGGAGAACATTATGGAGTTTCTTATAAAACTAAGAATAGAATTACCATATGATACAGCAATCCCACTACTGGGCATATACCCAGACAAAACCATAAATCAAAAAGAGACATTCACTGCAATGTTCATTGCATCACTATTTACAATATCCAGGTAATGGAAGCAACCTAAATGCCCACAGACAGACGAATGCATAAAGATGAGGTACATATATAAAATGGAATATTACTAAGCCATAAAAAGGAATGAAATTGGGTCATTTGTAGAGACGTTGATGGATCTAGAGACTGTCATACAGAGTGAAGTAAGTCAGAAATGGAAAAACAAATCTTGTATATTAATGCATATATGTGGAACCTAGAAAAATTGTACAGATGAACCGTTTTGCAAGGCAGAAATAGAGCAACAGATGTAGACAACAAACGTATGGACACCAAGGGGGGAAAGCTGTTAGGGGGTGGTGGTGGGAGGAGTTGAGAGATTGGGATTGGCATGTATACATTTATATGTATAAAATAGATAACCAACAAGAACCTGCTGTATAAAAAATTAAAATAAAATTCAAAATTAAAAAAAGTAAAACAGAAAAAATATTCTTCCCTTCACATACATGTATTTATATGAATAAATTATTTCCATGCTTATATCTGTAAATACAAAAAAGAGGAATAAAATCTACCTTGAACCAAAAATGAAAAAAAGGAAAAAAATACAGAACCCACAAGTTACACAGAGGAAAACCGTATCAGGGCACTTGCTCCAGTTGTAAACAATTCTGAAGTTGGTCAGTGGTGGGGAATCATCTCCCATTCAGCCAGCAGGCCACACGCAACAAACATCCTCATTGCAAAGTTGGGGGACCGTGCCGAGGCATCTGTGAGTAAACGTGGGCCGAGCCCCAGGCCAGCTGCTGCAGAAATGTTCCCACCTTTCACAGGTAAAACACCTGAATATGTACAAGGATTTGAAAGCCTAGAGGAAGGGCCATGGAGCCACATGAGCGACAGCATGCCAGCCGACTTGGTGCCTGCAGGCCAGCCAGGATGGTCCTGGCCCTGGGTACTCTTCTGGAAGCTTTCCATTTCCCTGCCTGAGATACCCCTGCTGTCCCGGCCCCCACTGATTTCTTCCTTCCTCACCTCTGCCCAGGGAGAAATTCCAGCAGCAGGTATGGGTGACACATCCTCTTCTTTAGCAGGTGGCATCTTGGCAACTGCTGCAGAAAGTCCAGCAGAGCACCACTCACACTGGGCCACCCACAAAGCCGTGGCCTCTCACTCCCTCCCACCAGCCCAGCCCCGAGACTGCTGACTGGGCAGAGAAAATGGCGTCAGGCACAGCTGCAGGGGCTCTTGCTGCCTGGAGCGGTGTTTATATTGATCTCAACCCAGGCACACCTGGGGAGGACTGGCCGGCACGGTCAGGCTTCCCAGGCCAGCCAATAATCACCCCTCAGGGGCTCACAGTTGCAGAAACTGGAACTTGCTGAATCGGCCAGGTCCAAGGAACAGGTGTGGGCTCCTGAGAGTCAGGATAGACAAGGGACTGCAGCTCTGGCTTGTTTTCTAATTATATTATCTGGCCCATGAGTGGGAGACAACTTCAAGAAAACCCTCTCCTAATGAGAGGAACCCAGGAGTCAGGGAGAGGAGGGGTGGGTGGTGGGTGGAGACAGAGGCCTGGTTCCCCGGGTGCACTGGAAGTCTCTGGAAGACCAGGTGGAGGGAGGCCACACAGAGTGATGCCCAGGGTCACAGACCTGTCAGAGCTGCTGTTTGTTAGTTCAAGTCCTGCTCTGAGGTGCTCTGTGTCAGATCTGAGTGACAGGTGAGCTGGGAGTGCTCTGCAATGAGGGCGATGTGCACGGTTCCTGTGTGCCCAGCCCTACCACGGTAACTGCAAGGGTAGCTCTGTATCCTGAGAGGGGCCTGACCACGAGAGCCCCGTGGTCTGGAGTGGGGGGTAGGGTCCCTGCTCAGGTGATCTCCATATCCTGGGATTGGCCTGATATCGAGAGCCCCATGGGCTGCTGGAATCCTGGTAAAAGATGTCAGGACAGTCAGTGAAGCCACCGAGGATAGACCTCCAGTAGTTCCTAAATCCTACACCCTGCTGGTCATTCTACCAACCACCAGGACATGGTATTCTGTATTAGTCTTCAATGATGCCTTCTTTTGTATTCCATTAGTGTCAGAGTCACAAGAAATTTTGGCTTGTGAGTGGCAGGTCTCAACATACAACTAAAACAATACTTCTGGGCCGTCTTGCCCCAAGGGTTCAAAAATTCCCACACCATCTTTGGGGAAAGCTCAGCTAAAGACCTAAAAGTCCTACCACTGGAAAAAGAAACACTCCTTCAATATGCAGACGACATTCTGAACACCAGCCCTACTAAGGAGACCTCTGAACTACCAAGCCAATAAAGGATACAAGTTGTCCAAGAAAAAGCTCAAATATCACAGACTACGGTGACCTGCCTGGGTTTCATTCTCACAGAAGGTCGGAGAAGCCCATCCCAGGAAAGGGAAGAAACAATTTACAGCCTTACCCATATCTAAAACTAGAAGACAGCTTAGGGGTTCCTGGGGAGGCCACGGTTTGCTGCTTCTGGATCCCTAACTACAGTCTACTAGCTGGGCCTCTATATGAAACACTGAAAGGAAAAGATGATGATCCTTTTGAATAGAATCCAGAAGTGGCCTTTCAAGAATGGAAAGAGCAGTCAATTCAGACCCTTGCCCTGGAACTCCCTAATTTAGCTAAACCCTTTGACCTTTACATTCCTGGTGAACGGTGAATCGCCATTGGAGTATTAGTGCAAAAACTGGGACCACTTGAAATGGAACAACGCAAGAATGCCATCCAGGTAGGATAAACTACGGTCACCAAGGGGCTTGGCCCACTGCCACATCTGGCCAAGATACTGGCGGTATCTAAAATCCTGGAAATCAGCAGCCCAAAAGGCCACCTCCCTCCTAAGGGAAAAGGACCCCAAGTGGTGTTCCTAACACCCAATGATGCCCTGAAGTTGCAGGGTTTGCTCTGTGGGCACACTGACCTCGAGTGAGGAGGCCTTCCAACTCCAAACTCCAGAGAGATAACCGGGGGCAACGGGGCACCATGACGACTCAAGTGACCATCACTTGACCTGGAGTTTCTCTCATAAAACAACAAGAGTGTGTCCCAAAAGAGCAGACTACTGCTTGCAGGACTTACTGCCCCCAGAGCGGACCTAATAATCCTGGCGGGGGAACCGTATATCACGCTGTCACCATAGAAAAGCCTACAGACACTGTGATAATGTTGGCCAATAAGACCGGCTGGACTCCTGTTTACTTCAAAAGGCTGTTGACTCAGTGGCCATCATGGTCCTTCATCACCACTGACCCTGGACTGTCTGGGAGTTGAGCAGTCAGGGTGCTGACACCTGGTGCTGTTTTTACGTTAATTCAGGGGCCTAACTGAAGAAAGCACAGACTACTGGTCAGAGCATCTAGGCTGGCAGAAACGGTCAGCCTAAGGTGGCTGAACAAATGTGCGGCGGGGTGAAACTGGACCTCACAGCGTCACTGCACATCTCCTTCCTGGACCCTTAAAGGTCATTAGAATCTATAACACTACCAATACTTGTGCTCAGGCGGACGAGCAGGGAGGCAGGAGGCCTGCGGACAATCAACGTCACCTGGAGGCTGCTGGGGAGAAGTTCAGACCCTCTCCCACGGGTATGAGGGCTCCTAACTCAGCACTCAGCAGTTACAGATGAAGGGTCTGCACCCTCAGCACTCTAAGAATGAGGAAGGGGACAAAATGCAGAAGAGGGGTTTGTCCCAGGCAAAGCCCCTTAAAAATCCCTGGGAGATAAAAATAGAATCTGGGCAATAAAATAAAGTCTAACCTTTTTTATCCTTTGTGCTTTGTCTAATTTCACGTGCTCCTAGGGTCCCGCATACAGAGGTTCAACAGCCGGCACTTCAGACCAGATTTCCTAGTGCAGAATGGCTGGGTCGACACTTCAGCTCCTGGAGCACAGTGCAGACTCCGCGATATAGAGCCTGAGCTGCAGCCAACCGGGCCCTCGAGAGCTCCGCCCCCGCCCTCCCACTGACTCTGACAGGATCTGTACACAGCAGCCCAGCCCACAGCCCACGGGGTAGCACATGCTCTCACCTCTGCATTCTCTGATCAAAATATAAAGTTTCCTTTGCTTCTGAACCAAACTCAGTCTCGATCTGTTGGCTCCAATGACACTGGGCAGGGGGACACTTGTTGGGGTCCACTCTGGAGGATCAGTAACAGAAATTGAGAACATTGTAACTTCAATGAACAGATGTGTGAGCCAAACTGTAATTAACATAGAACAGTGTATAAGGCTCGGGTAAAATAAGATGTTTCTAACACTTCCATTTGATATTTCCATCACTTTATTATAAGCAAGTTCAGTGAAAGGTTTGTCTTATTTGTCAGGTCAATACTAGAGAAACGAAGTGATTTCTTTCCAAGGATGTACATCTAATAATCTTGGTTAAAGCTTCAATCTTGTTTTAAATGCTTTTCCATTGAAAATGATACCTCTCTTTCAGCTCCCCCATTTCTGAGAAGTATAAAATCTTATAATTTATTATTACCAAAGGGGAAAGGTGGGAGGAGGGATAAATTAACAGTTTGGGATTAACACATACACACTGCTATGTATAAAATCGATCATTAACAAGGAACTCCTGTACAGCACAGGGAACTACACTCAATATTTTGCAATAACCTATAAGGGGAAATAATCTGAAAAAAGAATAGATATTTTTATTGACATCATCTATTAATGACAGTTAAAATGGAACCTAAGGGAAGCCGGTGGTGAGTGCTTCTGACCCTGAAGACTTCAATCATCTAAAGTTTGGACTCTGCCTACTTCCCAAGGCCCTTAATGAACCTATGTGTAGCCGTAGCTTAAACAATTCCCCAGTTTGGGTTGTGGAGAGACACTGATTTTGAAAAAGCCCTGGTGTTCTCCTCACATGAATGGGACACTTCCTACAGCTAAAATATGCCTGTCACACCCAGAAGATGGTATACCGTCGGATCGGGAAGAGTTTGGAAAAGGCATCTCATCTCCTCATCTCCTGGTGCTCGGGTTCACCCCTCCAGCGTCTTTACGAACAGTCTCCCCACTTGGAGATGTCAGCACTGTCAACATCCTGTTGCATACAGTTTGGAATTTGTCCAGAGGATGAAGCAGAAGGAGGAGGAACAATGAGAGACAAGTCCTAGGTGTTCGGACAGGCACATGTCACTCTAATTTCCAATCAGGAAGACGAATTGACTAAAAGCTAGGGTTGCCCATGGAAACAGAATAGGGCTTGAGGAAATCCCGCTGCTTTGTGGCCAGTTCCCATAAACACAAGTGGAAAAATGGAACTCAGGGCCGCTAAAATTCACGAAACTGCAGAGTTGAAAATATCTCTCACTGAAAAATGTCTTGAGGAAAGTCAGAGAAAAGGACTTGTAAGCAACGGAGAATGGCAGGAAAGGGATTGGAAGAGGTAGAAAGGACTCGCCATTAAGCACAAGAAAAGGGGCTGAACATTGCCAACATTGCAGTTGGCCAAAAAGGGTGTATGCGTCTTTTTCTGTATATATTCAAGAAAAGGGCATACACTTTTTTAGCCAACCAAACAGGTGCGCACTGGAAATCAGTACTACAAAACATATCACTTCGCATCAGTCAGAAGAGCCTTCCTCATAAAGTGTAAACACCAGAAATGCAGGACAGGGCAAGGAGAAAAGGGAGCCCTGTGAGGCTTATAGTGGAAATGTATATTGCCAATGGTCACTCTTGAGAAGTGTATTGTGTTTACTAAAGCATCTAAAAAATGAGCTACAGAGCACAGGGCACTTGCACTCATGGACGTATATTTGGGAAAGACAAAAATGGAGAGGACACAGGCACCCCAATGTTTACCGCCTCTCTGTTTAAAAGATCCTCGACTAGGATATAATTTATATGTCTCTGGAGGGAAAAAATGGATAGAGGTGTGGCACTTATGTAGAGTGGAATATTACTCAGCCTGAAAATCAGTGAAATATAGCCAGTTGTAACAACCCCAGAGTAGTTACATATGATCATTCAAAGTCACATAATTCAAAAAGAAAAAGACAAACAATATTACTAATACATGGAATGTAAACGTGGCTACAAATGACCTGAATTACAAAACAGAATGGGGTCTCAAATTTAGAAGACCAACTTATGTTTGCTTAAGGAAAAAGGAGAGTTGGGGAGCTGCATAAAACCAGAGATTGAAATTAGCACAGATACCGTTCCATAAGCCAAATATGTAATAGAAAAAACCTACTCCCTGGTCAACAAAATGGGCTCAACACGCCATATTCAACACCTACGAAAACACCTGACTAGTAAGAATCTTCAAACTCATGGATTTATATGTCTCCGGAAGAGAATCAAGCGTGAGTACAGCGGCATGAACGGAGCAGTGAAAATGCGATAAATCCCATTATCAAAATAAATTACAAAAACAAAACACAATGAGAGTGAAATAGAGAGTAATTCTTAAATAATTCATTCAGGGCTTGTGATGCAACCTGGATTTACCACATCTACACCCAGAGCTGAGTGAGACATAAGGTTGGGCACTTCGGGCTGATAGCATTGTTGAGGTTCAATGAGCAAATGCAGACCCTTTGAAGTCATACTGCATGGTACCCATTCCATGGGTCCCAACTCTCCAGGTTTAAGGGATTCTTTCTTCAGCTAAAACATGCATGGGAAACCCATAGTATGGTGCACCGTGTGACCAGGAAAGGTTTTCAAATGCATCTCAGTTTTCGTCCCCTTTTACTCGGGTTCACCATTCCAGAACCTTTACTAACACTCTCCCCACTTGGAGAGTCAGTGCCTTTAACCTCCTGTTTGGCACAGTTTGCAATTTCTGCGCAAGATGAACAGGAATAGGGAGAACCAATGAGAGACTAGCTCTAGGTGTCTGCACGGGCAAATTTAACGCTCATTTCCCACCAGGAAGAGGAATTAACCAAAGGATCAGCATGCCGTGCCGGAACCAGATTAGGGCCTGAAGCAATTCTGCGGGTTTGCGCCCAGCTCACAAGTTGCGAGTTGAAGAATGGAGCTCAGGGGCACTGTAACTCACAAACATGCAGAGTTATAAATGACAGCTATCGTCCAAAAATATATTGAAGGAAGGCTGCGAATACGACTTGCAAGCAGGGCAGAATTGCAGGAAATCGATTTCAGGGGGTACACGGGAATTGCATTTAAAGCATAGGAAAAGAGGCAGAACGTCGACAATGATGCTCTTGGCCAAAAAGGGTGTATGCGTTTTTTCCTGAATTTATTCAGGAAAAAAAGCATATGCGCTTTTTGGCCAACCAAGCAAGCATGTTAAAGAAATCTGCACTACAATGAAGTCTCACTGCCCCAGGTCAAAAGGGACATCTGAAACAAGTGTAAAATCCACAAAGACAGGACAGGGCAAGGAGAACAGAGAGCCTTGTTATGATGATGGTCGGGATGTAAATTGCCAACAGCCACTCTGGAGAAGTGTATGGTGTTTCCTGGAACCCCTGAAAAACAAAGCAACGGAGCCTACGGCAGTTCCACTTATGGTCCTATACCTTAGGGAAATTAAAATCAAAAACACACAGCCACCCCAAAGTGTCGGACGGCTCTGTTTACAAGAACCTCTTCTACGGTACAAGTTAAATATCCCAGAATGTGAAAAATGGATAAAGAAGTTGTGGTACGTACGTACAATGGAATATCACTCAGCAATGAAAGCTATGTCATCAGACCCGTCGCGGCATAATGAGTGGATTCAGGTACAATGATTCTAAGGGAAATAAGTCACACAGAAAATGAAACATCATAAGATATCACTAATACATGGAATGCAAACTTTGCTACACATGAACTGAATTATAAAACAGAACAGGGTCTCAAATTTAGAAAACCAACTTATGCTTGCTTAAGGGGAAAGGTGAGTTGGGGTGCTGCATAAAACCAGAGATAGAAATTAGCACAGATACCTTTCCAAAAGCCAAATATGTAATAGCCCAGACCTACCCCTTGCTCAACGAAATGGACTAAACACCCCATATTCAACGCCTAGGAATACACCTGACTAGTAAGAATCTTCAAACCCATGGATTCATATGCCTCCGTAAGAGAATGAAGCGTGTGTACAGCGGCATGAATGCAGTAGAGAAAATCCGATAAATCCCATTGTCAAAATGAATTACAAAAACAAAACCCAAGGACAGTGAAATAGAGAGCAATTCTTAAATAATTCATTCAGGGCTTGTGATGCAACCTGGATTTACCACATATACACCCAGAGCTGAGTGACACATAAGGTTGGACACTTTGGGCTGATAGCATTGTTGAGGTTCGATAAGCAAATGCAGACCCTTTGAAGTCATACTGCATGGTAGCCATTCCATGGGTCCCAACTCTCCAGGTTTAAGGGATACTTCCTTCAGCTAAAACATGCATGGGAAACACACATTATAGTGCACCATGTGACGGGGAAACGTTTTCAAATGCATCTCAGTTTTCGTCTCGTTTTACTTAGGTGCACCATTCCAGACCCTTTAATAACACTCTCCCCACTTGGAGAGTCTGTACCTTTAACCTCCTGTTTGGCACAGTTTGCAATTTCTGCGCAAAATGAACAGGAATAGGGAGAACCAATGAGAGACTAGCTGTAGGTGTCTGCACGGGCAAATTTAACGCTCATTTCCAACCAGGAAGAGGAATTAACCAAAGGCTCAGCATGCCGTGCCGGAACCAAATTAGGGCCTGAATCTATCATGCGGGTTTGCGGCCAGCTCACAAGAAAGCGATTTGAAGAAAGGAGCTCAGGGGCACTGTAATTCACAAACCTGCAGAGTTATAAATGACAGCTATCGTCCAAAAATATATTGAAGGAAGGCTGTGAAGAGGACTTGAAAGCGGGGCAGAACTGCAGGAAAACGATTTCAGGGGGTAGACTGGAATTGCATTTAAAGCATAGGAAAATAGGCAGAATGTCGACAATGATGCACTTGGCCAAAAAGGGCGTATGCGTTTTTTACTGAATATATTCAGGAAAAAACGCATACGCCCTTTTTGGCCAACCAAGCAAGCATGTTAAAGAAATCTGCACTACAATGAAGTCTCACTGCCCCCCGGTCAAAAGGGCCATCTGAAAAAAGTGTAAAATCCAGAAATGCAGCACAGGCCATGGAGAACAGGGAGCCTTGTTATGCTGATGGGTGGGATGTAAATTGCCAACAGCCACTGTGGAGAAGTGTATGGTGTTTCCTGAAACACCTAAAAAACAAAGCAACGGAGCCTACGGCACTTCCACTTATGGTCCTATAGCTTAGGGAAATTAAAATCAAAAACACACAGCCACCCCAATGTTTCAGACAGCTCTGTTTACAAGAACCTCGTCTACGGTACAAGTTAAATATCCCAGAAAGCGAAAAATGGATAAAGAAGTTGTGGTACGTACGTACAATGGAATATCACTCAGCAATGAAAGCTATGTCATCAGACCCGTCGCGGCATAATGAGTGGATTCAGGTACAATGATTCTAAGGGAAATAAGTCACACAGAAAATGAAACATCATAAGATATCACTAATACATGGAATGCAAACTTTGCTACACATGAACTGAATTATAAAACAGAACAGGGTCTCAAATTTAGAAAACCAACTTATGCTTGCTTAAGGGGAAAGGTGAGTTGGGGTGCTGCATAAAACCAGAGATAGAAATTAGCACAGATACCTTTCCAAAAGCCAAATATGTAATAGCCCAGACCTACCCCTTGCTCAACGAAATGGACTAAACACCCCATATTCAACGCCTAGGAATACACCTGACTAGTAAGAATCTTCAAACCCATGGATTCATATGCCTCCGTAAGAGAATGAAGCGTGTGTACAGCGGCATGAATGCAGTAGAGAAAATCCGATAAATCCCATTGTCAAAATGAATTACAAAAACAAAACCCAAGGACAGTGAAATAGAGAGCAATTCTTAAATAATTCATTCAGGGCTTGTGATGCAACCTGGATTTACCACATATACACCCAGAGCTGAGTGACACAT
Organism: Delphinapterus leucas; assembly: GCF_059928025.1. Lineage (NCBI taxonomy): Eukaryota > Metazoa > Chordata > Mammalia > Artiodactyla > Monodontidae > Delphinapterus > Delphinapterus leucas. The sequence goes on along the minus strand of NC_143135.1, from coordinate 120,045,229 downwards.
AAGGTTGGACACTTTGGGCTGATAGCATTGTTGAGGTTCGATAAGCAAATGCAGACCCTTTGAAGTCATACTGCATGGTAGCCATTCCATGGGTCCCAACTCTCCAGGTTTAAGGGATACTTCCTTCAGCTAAAACATGCATGGGAAACACACATTATAGTGCACCATGTGACGGGGAAACGTTTTCAAATGCATCTCAGTTTTCGTCTCGTTTTACTTAGGTGCACCATTCCAGACCCTTTAATAACACTCTCCCCACTTGGAGAGTCTGTACCTTTAACCTCCTGTTTGGCACAGTTTGCAATTTCTGCGCAAAATGAACAGGAATAGGGAGAACCAATGAGAGACTAGCTGTAGGTGTCTGCACGGGCAAATTTAACGCTCATTTCCAACCAGGAAGAGGAATTAACCAAAGGCTCAGCATGCCGTGCCGGAACCAAATTAGGGCCTGAATCTATCATGCGGGTTTGCGGCCAGCTCACAAGAAAGCGATTTGAAGAAAGGAGCTCAGGGCCACTGTAATTCACAAACCTGCAGAGTTATAAATGACAGCTATCGTCCAAAAATATATTGAAGGAAGGCTGTGAAGAGGACTTGAAAGCGGGGCAGAATTGCAGGAAAACGATTTCAGGGGGTAGACTGGAATTGCATTTAAAGCATAGGAAAATAGGCAGAATGTCGACAATGATGCACTTGGCCAAAAAGGGCGTATGCGTTTTTTACTGAATATATTCAGGAAAAAACGCATACGCCCTTTTTGGCCAACCAAGCAAGCATGTTAAAGAAATCTGCACTACAATGAAGTCTCACTGCCCCCCGGTCAAAAGGGCCATCGGAAAAAAGTGTAAAATCCAGAAATGCAGCACAGGCCATGGAGAACAGGGAGCCTTGTTATGCTGATGGGTGGGATGTAAATTGCCAACAGCCACTGTGGAGAAGTGTATGGTGTTTCCTGAAACACCTAAAAAACAAAGCAACGGAGCCTACGGCACTTCCACTTATGGTCCTATAGCTTAGGGAAATTAAAATCAAAAACACACAGCCACCCCAATGTTTCAGACAGCTCTGTTTACAAGAACCTCGTCTACGGTACAAGTTAAATATCCCAGAAAGCGAAAAATGGATAAAGAAGTTGTGGTACGTACGTACAATGGAATATCACTCACCAATGAAGTCTATGTCATCGGGCCCGTCTTGGCATAATGAATGGATTCAGGTACGATGATTCTAAGTGAAATAAGTCACACAGAAAATGAAACATCATAAGATATCACTAATACACCGAATGTAATCTTGGCTACACATGAACTGAATTACAAAACAGAACAGGGTCTCAAATTTAGAAAACCAACTTATGTTTGCTTAAGGGGAAAGGTGAGTTGGGGTGCTGCATAAAACCAGAGATAGAAATTAGCACAGATACCTTTCCATAAGCCAAATATGTAATAGTCAAGACCTACCCCTTGCTCAACGAAATGGACTAAACACCCCATATTCAACGCCTAGGAATACACCTGACTAGTAAGAATCTTCAAACCCATGGATTTATATGTCTCCGTAAGAGAATGAAGCGTGTGTACAGCGGCATGAATGCAGCAGAGAAAATCCGATAAATCCCATTATCAAAATGAATTACACAAACAAAACCCAAGGACAGTGAAATAGAGAGCAATTCTTAAATAATTCATTCAGGGCTTGTGATGCAACCTGGATTTACCACATGTACACCCAGAGCTGAGTGAGACATAAGGTTGGGCACTTCGGGCTGATAGCATTGGTGAGGTTCGATGAGCAAATGCAGACCCTTTGAAGTCATACAGCATGGTACCCATTCCATGGGTCCCAACTCTCCAAGTTTAAGGGATTCTTCCTTCAGCTAAAACATGCATGGGAAACCCACAGTATGGTGCACCGTGTGACTGGCAAACGTTTTCAAATGCATCTCAGTTTTCGTCCCCTTTTACTGGGGTTCACCATTCCAGACCCTTTACGAACACTCTCCCCACTTGGAGAGTCAGTGCCTTTAACCTCCTGTTGGGCACAGTTTGCAATTTCTGTGCAAGATGAAAAGGAATAGGGAGAACGAATGAGAGACTAGCTCTAGGTGTCTGCACGGGCAAATTTAACGCTCATTTCCCACCAGGAAGAGGAATTAACCAAAGGCTCAGCATGCCGTGCCGGAACCAGATTAGGGCCTGAGGCAACCCTGTGGGTTTGCGGCCAGCTCACAAGATAGCGAGTTGAAGAAATGAGCTCAGGGCACTGTAACTCACAAACTTGCAGACTTATAAATGACAGCTATCGTCCAAAAATATATTGAAGGAAGGCTGCGAAGACGACTTGTAAGTGGGGCAGAATCGCAGGAGAACGATTTCAGGGGGTAGACGGGAATTGCATTTAAAGCATAGGAAAAGAGGCAGAACGTCGACAATGATGCTCTTGGCCAAAAAGGGCGTATGCGTTTTCTCCTGAATATATTCAGGAAAAAACGCATACGCACTTTTTGGCCAACCAAGCAAGCATGTTAAAGAAATCTGCACTACAATGAAGTCTCACTGCCCCCCGGTCAAAAGGGCCATCTGAAAAAAGTGTAAAATCCAGAAAGGCAGCACAGGCCATGGAGAACAGGGAGCCTTGTTATGCTGATGGGCGGGATGTAAATTGCCAACAGCCACCCTGGAGAAGTGTATGGTGTTTCCCGGAACACCGAAAAAACAAAGCTACGGAGCCTACGGCACTTCCACTTATGGTCCTATAGCTTAGGGAAATTAAAATCAAAAACACACAGCCACCCCAAAGTGTCGGACGGCTCTGTTTACAAGAACCTCGTCTACGGTACAAGTTAAATATCCCAGAATGTGAAAAATGGATAAAGAAGTTGTTGTACGTACTTACAATGGAATATCACTCAGCAATGAAATCTATGTCATCAGGCCCGTCGCGGCATAATGAGTGGATTCAGGTACGATGATTCTAAGTGAAATAAGTCACACAGAAAATGAAACATCATAAGATATCACTACTACACGGAATGTAAACTTGGCTACACATGAACTGAATTACAAAACAGAACAGGGTCTCAAATTTAGAAAACCAACTTATGCTTGCTTAAGGGGAAAGGTGAGTTGGGGTGCTGCATAAAACCAGAGATAGAAATTAGCACAGATACCTTCACATAAGCCAAATATGTAATAGTCAAGGCCTACCCTTTGTGCAATGAAATGGACTAAATACCCCATATTCAACGCCTAGGAATACACCTGACTGGTAAGAATCTTCAAACCCTTGGATTTATATGTCTCCGTTAGGGAATGAAGCGTGTGTACAGCAACATGAATTGAGCAGAGAAAATCCGATAAATCCCATTATCAAAATGAATTACAAAAACCAAACACAAGGACAGTGAAATAGAGAGCAATTCTTAAATAATTCATTCAGGCTTGTGATGCAACCTGGATTTACCACATCTACACCCAGAGCTGAGTGTGACATAAGGTTGGGCACTTCGGGCTGATAGCACTGGTGAGGTTCGATGAGCAAATGCAGACCCTTTGAAGACATACTGCATGGTACCCATTCCATGGGTCCCAAATCTCCAGTTATAAGGGATTCTTCCTTCAGCTCAAAACATGCATGGGAAACCCACAGTATGGTGGACCGTGTGACCGGCAAACGTTTTCAAATGCATCTCAGTTTTCCTCCCCTTTTACACAGGTTCACCATTCCAGACCCTTTACTCACACTCTCCCCACTTGGAGAGTCAGTGCCTTTAACCTCCTGTTGGGCACAGTTTGCAATTTCTGCGCAAGATGAACAGGAATAGGGAGAACCAATGAGAGACTAGCTGTAGGTGTCTGTACGGGCAAATTTAACGCTCATTTCCCACCAGGAAGAGGAATTAACCAAAGGCTCAGCATGCCCTGCTGGAACCAGATAAGGGCCTGAAGCAATCCTGCGGGTTTGCGGCCAGCTCACAAGTTAGCGAGATGAAGAAAGGAGCTCAGGGGCACTGTAACTCACAAACCTGCAGAGTTATAAATGACAGCTATCGTCCAAAAATATATTGAAGTATGTCTGCGAAGAGGACTTAGAATTTGGGCAGAAATTCAGGAAAACGATTTCAGGGGGTAGACTGGAATTGCACTTAAAGCCTAGGAAAAGACGGAGAACAGCGACAATGATGCACTTGGCCAAAAAGGGCGTATGCGTTTTTTCCTGAATATAATCAGGAAAAAACGCATATGCCCTTTTTGGCCAACCAAGCAAGCGTGTAAAGAAATCTGCACTAAAATGAAGTCTCTCTGCCCCCCGGTCAAAAGGGCCATCTGAAAAAAGTGTAAAATCCAGAAAGGCAGGACAGGCCATGGAGAAGAGGGAGCATTGTTATCCTGATGGTCGGCATGTGAATTGCCAACAGCCACTCTGGAGAAGTGTATGGTATTTCCTGAAACACATAAGAAACAAAGCAACACAGCCTATGGCACTTCCACTTATGGTCCTATAGCTTAGGGAAATTAAAATCAAAACCACACAGGCACCCCAAAGTTTGGAACGGCTCTGTTTACGAGAACCTCTTGTACGGTACAAGTTAAATATCCCAGAGGGCGAAACATGGATAAAGAAGTTGTGGTTCTTACGTACAATGGAATATCACTCAGCAATGAAATCTATGTCATCAGGCCCGTAGCGGCATAATGAGTGGATTCAGGTACGATGATTCTACGTGCAATAGGTCACACAGAAAAAGAAACATCATAAGATATCACTAATACACGGAATGTAAACTTGGCTACACATGAAATGAATTACAAAACAGAACAGTGTCTCAAATTTAGAAAACCAACTTATGCTTGCTTTTTGGGAAAGGTGAGTTCGGGTGCTGCATAAAAACAGAGATTGAAATTCGCACTGATACCGTTCCATAAGCCAAATATGTAATAGACAAGACCTACTGCTTGCTCAACGAAATGGGCTCAACACCCCATATTCAACGCCTAGGAATATACCTGCCTAGCAAGAATCTTAAAACCCATGGATTTATATGTGTCCATAAGAGAATCCAGCGTGTGTTCAGTGGCCTAAAGGCAACAGTGAAAATCCGATAAATCACATTATCAAAATAAATTTCAAAAACAAAACACAATGACAGTGAAATAGAGAGCAATTCTTAAATAATTCACTCAGGGCTTCTGATGCAACCTGGATTTACCACATGTACACCCAGTGCTGGGGAGACATAAGGCCGGACACTTCGCCCTGATAGTATTGTTGAGGTTCGGTGAGCAATTGCAGACCCTTTGAAGTCATACTGCATGGTACCCATTCCAAGGGTCCCAACTCTCCAGGTTTAAGGGATTCTTCCTTCCGCTACATCATGTATGGGAAACCCAGAGTATGGTCCACCATGTGATTGGGAAACGTTTTCAAATGCATCTCAGTTTTCGTCCCTTTATACTCGGGTTCACCATTCCAGATGCTTAACTAACACTCTCCCCACTTGGAGAGTCAGTGCCTTTAACCTCCTGTTTGTCACAGTTTGCAATTTCTGCGCAAGATGAACAGGAATAGGGAGAACCAATGAGAGACTAGCTGTAGGTGTCTGCACGGGCAATTTAATGCTCATTTCTCACCAGGAAGTGGAATTAACCAAAGGCTCAGAATGCCGTGCCGGAACCAGATTAGGGCCTGAAGCAATACTGCGGGTGTGCAGGCAGCTCACAAGATAGCGAGTTGAACAAAGGAGCTCAGGGGCACTGTAATTCACAAACCTGCAGAGTTATAAATGACAGCTATCGTCCAAAAATATATTGAAGGAAGGCTGCGAAGAGGATTTGAAAGCGGGGCAGAATTCCAGGAAAACGATTTCAGGAGGTAGACGGGAAATGCACTGAAAGCATAGGAGAAGAGGCAGAACCTCGACAATGATGCACTTGTTCAAAAAGTGCATATGCGTTTTTTCCAAAGCCCTCCTTAAAGAGGGTAGGGGGCTCCCAGCATGCTTCAGTGGCCAACAGAGGGCCCACATCGCCAAGGTGACGTGAGCCAGCCAGGCAGGAGTGACCTCACATCAGAGGGCCCACCTCACAGAAGGGTAAGGGACCCAGCCATTATCAGACTCTCACCAGAGGGCCCACATCAGCAAGGGGCTGGGAACCAGGCAGGAGTGTCTTCACACCCGTGGGGCCACATCATCGCAAGTTGAGGTACCCAGCACATGTGGCCTCAAACCAGAGGACCCACATCTCCATGGGTCTCGGAGCGAGGCAGGCAGGATGAACCTCAAAACACGTGGCCCATTGTATAAAAAAGGTGAGGAATCCAGCAGTTGGAACATCCCAGCAGGCGGCCCAGAGCACCGAGGCTATGGGATCCAGGCAATGATGAACTCACAACAGAGGGCCCTCATCATGAAACTGTGAGCAACCTAGCCATTGTGACCTCAGAGCACAAGGCCCACATCCCCATGGGGAAGCGAACCAAGCAGGAGTGTCATCGCACCAGTGGGCACACATCAGAAAATGTGGGGAGCCCAGCAGTTAGGGCCTGATGCCAGAGGGCCCTCATCACCGAGGAGAGGAGGCTACCAGCAGGCTCCAACTGCTACAAGAGGGCCAACGTCGCCAATGCGGGGTGTGCCAGCCAGGCAGGAGTGACCTCAGAGCAGAGGGCCAACCTCAAAAAAGTGTGAGGAACCCAAAGAGGATTAGACTCTCACCAGAGGGCCCACATCACCAAGAGGATCAGAACCAGGCAGGACTGTCTTCACACCAGGGTGACCACATCATAGAAAGGTGAGGAACCCAGCACATGTGGCCTAAACCAGAAGACCCACATCTCCAAGGGGCTCGGAGTGAGGCATGCAGGAGTAGCCTCACAACACAGGGCCCATAGAATAAAAAAGCTGAGGAATCCTGCAGTGGGAACCTCCCAGCAGGCGGCCCAGAGCACCGAGTCTATGCGATCCAGGCTGCAGTGAACTCACAGCAGAGGGCCCATATCATGAAACTGTGAGCAACCCAGCCATTGGGACCTCACAGCAGAAGGCCCACATCCCCATGGGGTTGGGAACATGGCAAGAGTGTCCTCGCACCACTTAGCACGTATCAGAAAAAGTGGGTACCCAGCAGTTACGGCCTGACGCTAGAGAGCCCTCATCACCGAGGGGAGGTGGCTCCCAGCAGGCTCCAACTGCCACAAGAGGGCCGATGTCGCCAAGGCGGGGTGTGCCAGCCAGTCAGTAGTGACCTCACAGCAGAGGGCCCACCTCACAGAAGGGTGAGGAACCCAGCCAGGATCAGACTCTCACCAGAGGGCCCACATCACCAAGGGGATAGAAACCAGGCAGGAGTGTCCTCACACCAGCGGGGCCACATCATCGAAAGGTGAGGGACCCAGCACACGTGGCCTCAAACCAGAGGACACACATCACCAAGGGGCTGGGAGTGAGTCAGGCAGGAGGAGTCTCCAAACAGAGGGCCCATAGAAGAGAAAAGGTGAGGAATCCCGCAGTTGGAACCTCCCCGCAGGCGGCCAGGAGCAGCGAGGCTATGGGATCCAGGCCGGAGTGAACTCACACCAGAGGGCCCTCATCATGAAACTGAGCCACCCACCGTTGGGACCTCAGAGCAGAAGGCCCATATTCCCATGGGGTTGGAAACCTGGCAGGAGTGTACTCACACCACAGGGCGCACATCAGAAAATTTTGGGAGCCCAGGAGTTAGAGCCTGACGCCAGAGGGCCCTCATTACCGAGGGGAGGAGACTCCCAGCAGGCACCAACTCCCAACTGAGGGCCCACGTCGCCAAGGTGACGTGTGCCAGTCAGGCAGGAGTGACCTCACAGCAGAGGGCCTACCTCACAGAAGGGTGAGGAAACCAGCCAGGATAAGACTCTCACCAGAGAGCCCACATCACCAAGGGGACCGGAACAAGGCAGGAGTGTCCTCACACCAGTGTGGCCACATTATAGAAAGGTGACGAACCCAGCACATGTGGCCTAAACCAGAGGACCCACATTTCCAAGGTGCTCCGAGTGAGGCAGGCAGGAGTAGCCTAACAACACAGGGCCCACAGAATAAAAAATGTGAGGAATCCAGCAGTTGGAACCCCCCAGCAGGTGACCCAGAGTACGGAGCCTATGTGATCCAGGCCACAGTGAACTCACAGCAGAGGGCTCACATCATGACACTGTGAGCAACCCAGCTGGTGGGACCTCAGAGCAGAAGGCCCACATCCCCATGGGGATGGGAACGTGGCAGGAGTGTACTCGCACCACAGGGCACATATCAGAAAATTTTGGGAGCCCATGAGTTAGGGCCTGACGCCAGAGGGCCCTCATTACCGAGGGGAGGAGACTCCCAGCAGGCACCAACTCCCAACTGAGGACCCACATCGCCAAGGTGATGTGTGCCAGCCAGGCAGGAGTGACCTCACAGCAGAGGGCCCACCTCCCAGAAGGGTGAGGAATCCAGCCAGGATCAGACTCTCACCAGAGGGCCCCCATCACCAAGGGGATGGGAACCAGGCAGGAGTGTCCTCACACCAGTGGGGCCACATCAATAAAGGTGAGGAAACCGGCACATGTGGCCTCAAACCAGAGGACCCACATCACAAAGGGGCTGGGAGTGAGTCAGGAAGGAGGAGCATGAAAACACAGGACCCAAAGAATAAAAATGGTAAGGAATCCAGCAGTAGGAACCTCCCAGCAGGCGGCTCAGAGCACAGAGTCTATGGGATCTAGGCCTGAGTGAACTAACACCAGAGAGCCAACATCCTGAAACTGTGAACAACACAGGTGTTGGGACCATAGAGCAGAAGGCACATGGGGATGGGAACCTGGCAGGAGTGCCCTCACACCACTTAGCACGTATCAGAAAATGTGGGTAACCAGCAGTTAGGGCCTGATGCCAGAGGGTCTCATCACTGAGGGGAGGAGGCTCCCAGCGGGCTCCAACTGCCACCAGAGGGCCGACGTCGCCAAGGCGGGGTGTGTCAGCCAGGCAGGAGTGACCTCAGAGAAGAGGGCCCACCTCACAGAAGTGTGAGGAGCCCAACCAGGATCAGACTCTCACTGGAGGGCTCACATCACCAAGGGGATGGGAACCAGGCAGGAGTGTCCGCACACCAGTGGGGCCACATCTGCGAAAGGTGAGGAACCCAGCACATGTGGCCTCAAACCAGAGGACACACATCACCAAGGGGCTGGGAGTGAGGCAGGTGTCTGGAGGGGCACATTTAACTCTAATTTCCCACCAGGAAGAGGAATTAACCAAAGGCTCAGAGTGCCGTGCGGGACCCTGATTACGGCCTGAAGCAAACCTGCGGTTCTGTGGCCAGCTTTCAAGGAAACGAGTTAAGAAAGGAAATCACAGGCACTGTAATTCACAAACCTGCAGAGTTATAAATGACAGCTATTGGCAAAAATATATTGAAGTAAGTCTGCACAGAGGACTTGAAAACGAGGCAGAATTGCAGGAATCATATTTCAGGAGGTAGATTGGAATTGCATTTAAAGCATGTGAAAAGCGGCAGATCTTTGACAGTGATGCACTTGGACAAAAAGTGCGTATACATTTTTTCCTGAATATATTCAGGAAAAAACGCATATGCCCTTTGTGGCCAACCAAGAATTCGAGCAATGGAAATCCGCACTACAATGAACTCTCATTTCCCATTCGTCAAAAGAGCCATCTGAAAAAAGTGTAAAACCCAGAAACACAGGACAGGCCATGGAGAACAGGGAGCCTTGTTATGCTGATGGACGGATTGTAAATTGCCAACAGACACTCTGGTGATGTTTATAGTGTATGCTGAAACATCTAAAAAACAAAGCTACAGAGCCTAGGGCACTTCCACTTTTGGCCCTATAGCTTAGGAAAATTAAAATCAACAAGACACAGCCAACACAATATCCAGGGCTGCTGTGTTTACAAGAACCTTGAGTCCAGTACAAATTAAATATCCCAGAAAGAAAAAAATGGATAAAGGAGTTGTCCTACTTACGTACAACGGAATATCACTCAGCAATGAAATCAATGTCATCAGGCCTGTAGCAGCAAATTGAGTGGATTTAAGTATGATGATTCTAAGAGAAATATGTCACACAGAGAAACATAATTATCATAAGATATCACAAATAGAGGGAGTGTAAACTTGGCTACACATAAACTGAATTACAAAACCGAGCAGAGTCTCACATTTAGATAAAAACTTATGCTTGCTTAACGGGAAAGTTGAGTTGGGGTGCTGTATAAAACCAGAGATTGAAATGAGCACACATACCGTTCCATAAGCCAAATATGTAATAGACAAGACCTACTCTTTGCTCAACGAAATAGACTAATCCATGGTGTATCACCTCACACCTGTTAGAATGGGCATCATCAGAAAATCTACAAACAACAAATGCTGGAAAGGGTGCGGAGATAAGGAAACCTCTTCCACTATTGTTGGGAATGTAAATTGATGCAGTCACTGTGGAGAACATTATGGAGTTTCTTATAAAACTAAGAATAGAATTACCATATAATACAGCAATCCCACTACTGGGCATATACCCAGACAAAACCATAAAACGAAAAGAGACATTCACCGCAATGTTCATTGCATCACTATTTACAATATCCAGGTAATGGAAGCAACCTAAATGCCCACAGACAGACGAATGCATAAAGATGAGGTACATATATAAAATGGAATATTACTAAGCCATAAAAAGGAATGAAATTGGGTCATTTGTAGAGACGTTGATGGATCTAGAGACTGTCATACAGAGTGAAGTAAGTCAGAAAGAGAAAAACAAATCCTGTATATAAATGCATATATGTGGAACCTAGAAAAGTTGTACAGATGAAGCGTTTTGCAAGGCAGAAATAGAGCAACAGATGTAGACAACAAACGTATGGACACCAAGGGGGGAAAGCTGTTAGGGGGGTGGTGGTGGGAGGAGTTGAGAGATTGGGATTGACATGTATACATTTCTATGTATAAAATAGGTAACCAAAAAGAACCTGCTGTATAAAAAAATAAAATAAAATTCAAAATTACAAAAAGTAAAACAGAAAAAATATTCTTCCCTTCACATACATGTATTTATATGAATAAATTATTTCCATGCTTATATCTGTAAATACAAAAAAGAGGAATAAAATCTACCTTGAACCAAAAACGAAAAAAAGAAAAAAAAACAGAACCCACCAGTTACACAGAGGAAAACCGTATCAGGGCCCTTGCTCCAGTTGTAAACAATTCTGAAGTTGGTCAGTGGTGGGGAATCATCTCCCATTCAGCCAGCATGCCCCACGCAACAAGCGTCCTCATTGCAAAGCTGGGGGCCTGTGCCGAGGCATCTGTGAGTAAACGTGGGCCGAGCCCCAGGCCAGCTGCTGCTGAAATGTTCCCACCCTTCCCAGGTAAAACACCTGAATATGTACAAGGACTTGAAAGCCTAGAGGAAGGGCCATGGAGCCACATGAGCGACAGCATGCCAGCCGACTTGGTGCCTGCAGGCCAGACAGGATGGTCCTGGCCCTGGGTGCTCTTCTGGAAGCTTTCCATTTCCCTGCCTGAGATACCCCTCCTGTCCCGGCCCCCACTGCTTTCTTCCTTACTCACCTCTGCCCAGGGAGAAATTCCAGCGGCAGGTATGGGTGGCACATCCTCTTCTTTAGCAGGTGGCATCTTGGCAACTGCTGCAGAAAGTCCAGCAGAGCCCCACTCACACTGGGCAACCCACAAAGCCGTGGCCTCTCACTCCCTCCCACCAGTCCAGCCCCGAGACTGCTGACAGGGCAGAAAATGGCGTCAGGCACAGCTGCAGGGGTTCTTGCTGCCTGGAGCGGTGTTTATATTGATCTCAACCCAGGCACACCTGGGGAGGTCTGGCCGGCACGGTCGGGCTTCCCAGGCCAGCCAATAATCACCCCTCAGGGGCTCACAGTTGCAGAAACTGGAACTTGCTGAATCGGCCAGGTCCAAGGAACAGGTGTGGGCTCCTGAGAGTCAGGATAGACAAGGGACTGCAGCTCTGGCTTGTTTTCTAATTATATTATCTGGCCCATGAGTGGGAGACAACTTCAAGAAAACCCTCTCCTAATGAGAGGAACCCAGGAGTCAGGGAGAGGAGGGGTGGGTGGTGGGTGGAGACAGAGGCCTGGTGCCCCGGGTGCAGTGGAAGTCTCTGGAAGACCAGGTGGAGGGAGGCCACACAGAGTGATGCCCAGGGTCACAGACCTGTCGGAGCTGCTGTTTGTTAGTTCAAGTCCTGCTCTGAGGTGCTCTGTGTCAGATCTGAGTGACAGGTGAGCTGGGAGTGCTCTGCAATGAGGGCGATGTGCATGGCTCCTGTGTGCCCAGCCCTGCCACGGTACCTGAAAGGGTAGCTCTGTATCCTGGGAGGGGCCTGACCACGAGAGCCCCATGGGCTGCAGGGGAACCTGCCCAGGGAGCCCCATATCCTGGGAGGGGCCTGAACACGAGAGCCCCGTGGGCTGGGGTGGGGGTGGGGTACCTGCCCAGGTGAGCTCCATATCCTGGGATTGGCCTGACCTTGAGAGCCCCATGGGCTGCTGGAGTCCTGGTAAAAGATGTCAGGACAGTCAGTGAAGCCACCGAGGATATACCTCCAGTAGTTCCTAAACCCTACACCCTGCTGGTCATTCTACTAACCACCAGGACATGGTATTCTGTATTAGTCTTCAATGAAGCCTTCTTTTGTATTCTATTAGTCCCAGAGTCACAAGAAATTTTGGCTTGTGAGTGGCAGGACTCAACATACAACTAAAACAATACTTCCGGGCCGTCTTGCCCCAAGGGTTCAAAAATTCCCACACCATCTTTGGGGAAAGCTCAGCTAAAGACCTAAAAGTTCTACCTCTGGAAAAGGAAACACTCCTTCAATATGCAGACGACATTCTGATCGCCAGCCCTACTAAGGAGACCTCTGAACTACCAAGCCAATAAAGGATACAAGTTGTCCAAGAAAAAGCTCAAATATCACAGACTATGGTGACCTGCGTGGGCTGCATTCTCACAGAAGGTCGGAGAAGCCCATCCCAGGAAAGGGAAGAAACGATTTACAGCCTTACCCATTTCTAAAACTAGAAGACAGCTTAGGGGTTCCTGGGGAGGCCAGGGTTTGCTGCTTCTGGATCCCTAACTACAGTCTACTAGCTGGGCCTCTATATGAAACACTGAAAGAAAAAGATGATGATCCTTTTGAATAGAATCCAGAAGTGGCCTTTCAAGAATGGAAAGAGCAGTCAATTCAGACCCTTGCCCTGGAACTCCCTAATTTAGCTAAACCCTTTGACCTTTACATTCCTAGTGAAATTTGAATGGCCATTGGAGTATTAGTGCAAAACCTGGGACCACTTGAAATGGAACAATGCAAGAATGCCATCCAGGTAGGATAAACTACGGTCACCAAGGGGCTTGGCCCACCGCCACATCTGGCCAAGATACTGGCAGTATCTGAAAACCTGGAAATCAGCAGCCCAAAAGGCCACCTCCCTCCTAAGGGAAAAGGACCCCACGTGGTGATCCTAACCCCCAACCATGCCCTGAAGTTGCAGGGTTTGCTCCGTGGGCACACTGACCTTGAGTTAGGAGGTCCTCCAACTCCAACCTCCAGAGAGATAACTGGGGCAAAGTGGCACCATGACGACTCATGTGACCATCACTTGACCTGGAGTTTCTCTCATAAAACAACAAGAGTGTGTCCCAAAAGAGTAGACTACTGCTTGCAGGACTTACTGCACCCAGAGGGGAGGTAATAATCTTGGCAGGGGAACCGTATATCACGCTGTCACCATAGAAAAGCCTACAGACACTGTGATGATGGTGGCCAATAAGACCGGCTGGACTCCTGTTTACTTCAAAAGGCTGTTGACTCAGTGGCCATCATGGTCCTTCATCACCACTGACCCTGGACTGTCTGGGAGTTGAGCAGTCAGGGTGCTGACACCTGGTGCTGTTTTTACGTTAATTCAGGGGCCTAACTGAAGAAAGCACAGACTACTGGTCAGAGCATCTAGGCTGGCAGAAACGGTCAGCCTAAGGTGGCTGAACAAATGTGCGGCGGGGTGAAACTGGACCTCACAGCGTCACTGCACATCTCCTTCCTGGACCCTTAAAGGTCATTAGAATCTATAACACTACCAATACTTGTGCTCAGGCGGACGAGCAGGGAGGCAGGAGGCCTGCGGACAATCAACGTCACCTGGAGGCTGCTGGGGAGAAGTTCAGACCCTCTCCCACGGGTATGAGGGCTCCTAACTCAGCACTCAGCAGTTACAGATGAAGGGTCTGCACCCTCAGCACTCTAAGAATGAGGAAGGGGACAAAATGCAGAAGAGGGGTTTGTCCCAGGCAAAGCCCCTTAAAAATCCCTGGGAGATAAAAATAGAATCTGGGCAATAAAATAAAGTCTAACCTTTTTTATCCTTTGTGCTTTGTCTAATTTCACGTGCTCCTAGGGTCCCGCATACAGAGGTTCAACAGCCGGCACTTCAGACCAGATTTCCTAGTGCAGAATGGCTGGGTCGACACTTCAGCTCCTGGAGCACAGTGCAGACTCCGCGATATAGAGCCTGAGCTGCAGCCAACCGGGCCCTCGAGAGCTCCGCCCCCTCCCTCCCACTGACTCTGACAGGATCTCTACACAGCAGCCCAGCCCACAGCCCACGGGGTAGCACATGCTCTCACCTCTGCATTCTCTGATCAAAATATAAAGTTTCCTTTGCTTCTGAACCAAACTCAGTCTCGATCTGTTGGCTCCAATGACACTGGGCAGGGGGACACTTGTTGGGGTCCACTCTGGAGGATCAGTAACAGAAATTGAGAACATTGTAACTTCAATGAACAGATGTGTGAGCCAAACTGTAATTAACATAGAACAGTGTATAAGGCTCGGGTAAAATAAGATGTTTCTAACACTTCCATTTGATATTTCCATCACTTTATTATAAGCAAGTTCAGTGAAAGGTTTGTCTTATTTGTCAGGTCAATACTAGAGAAACGAAGTGATTTCTTTCCAAGGATGTACATCTAATAATCTTGGTTAAAGCTTCAATCTTGTTTTAAATGCTTTTCCATTGAAAATGATACCTCTCTTTCAGCTCCCCCATTTCTGAGAAGTATAAAATCTTATAATTTATTATTACCAAAGGGGAAAGGTGGGAGGAGGGATAAATTAACAGTTTGGGATTAACACATACACACTGCTATGTATAAAATCGATCATTAACAAGGAACTACTGTACAGCACAGGGAACCACACTCAATATTTTGCAATAACCTATAAGGGGAAATAATCTGAAAAAAGAATAGATATTTTTATTGACATCATCTATTAATGACAGTTAAAATGGAACCTAAGGGAAACCGGTGGTGAGTGCTTCTGACCCTGAAGACTTCAATCATCTAAAGTTTGGACTCTGCCTACTTCCCAAGGCCCTTAATGAACCTATGTGTAGCCGTAGCTTAAACAATTCCCCAGTTTGGGTTGTGGAGAGATACTGATTTTGAAAAAGCCCTGGTGTTCTCCTCACATGAATGGGACACTTCCTACAGCTAAAATATGCCTGTCACACCCAGAAGATGGTATACCGTCTGATCGGGAAGAGTTTGGAAAAGGCATCTCATCTCCTCATCTCCTGGTGCTCGGGTTCACCCCTCCAGCGTCTTTACGAACAGTCTCCCCACTTGGAGATGTCAGCACTGTCAACATCCTGTTGCATACAGTTTGGAATTTGTCCAGAGGATGAAGCAGAAGGAGGAGGAACAATGAGATACAAGTCCTAGGTGTTCGGACAGGCACATGTCACTCTAATTTCCAATCAGGAAGACGAATTGACTAAAAGCTAGGGTTGCCCATGGAAACAGAATAGGGCTTGAGGAAATCCCGCTGCTTTGTGGCCAGTTCCCATAAACACAAGTTGAAAAATGGAACTCAGGGCCGCTAAAATTCACGAAACTGCAGAGTTGAAAATATCTCTCACTGAAAAATGTCTTGAGGAAAGTCAGAGAAAAGGACTTGTAAGCAACGGAGAATGGCAGGAAAGGGATTGGAAGAGGTAGAAAGGACTCGCCATTAAGCACAAGAAAAGGGGCTGAACATTGCCAACATTGCAGTTGGCCAAAAAGGGTGTATGCGTCTTTTTCTGTATATATTCAAGAAAAGGGCATACACTTTTTTAGCCAACCAAACAGGTGCGCACTGGAAATCAGTACTACAAAACATATCACTTCGCATCAGTCAGAA